>NW_024412376.1:65485350-65602418 GCF_014898765.1 Herpailurus yagouaroundi
GGGGGGGGGGTGGTCTTATCCTGTTTTCAGGAAGAAAAGGGGAGAGCAGAATGCTTTTCTTACATCTACTGTTTTTCAAGTGACTTTAACCTCAAAATAATCCTGATGTTAGGGGCGCCTGGGTGGCTCAGTCGGTTAAGCCTCCGACTTCGGCTCAGGTCACGATCTCGCGGTCTGTGAGCTCGAGCCCCGCGTCGGGCTCTGGGCTGACTGCTCAGAGCCTGGAGCCTGCTTCCGATTTTGTGTCTCCCTCTCTCTCTGCCCCTCCCCCCGTTCATGCTCTGTCTCTCTCTGTCTCAAAAATAAATAAACGTTAAAAAAAAATTAAAAAAAAAATAATTCTGATGCTGAAGTGGCATATTTTGAAGTGGATAGTCAGCCACCCTTCAAAATTAATGATAAAATATATAACTTTTCTGTGCATGTATAGCTAGTTTAATTTTGTTCTCTTCCAGGTGTTCATCAATAAGCCAATACGAATATATTTACACTATAGAACAATGGTTCAAAAGCATTGACTAGATAGATGCAAATGTTAGAGTAAGTGCCAAGGTTTTCTTGACTTAAAAATGAAAGCTTAACTTGTTCATAATGCTGGTTAGGAACTGTGTTTTCTATTGCTTCAATCTTTAAAATTATTCGCTTTTTATAGTCTGCTTCTTCAAGAGAATGGAATTTTAAACAAATAAAAACCAACCTTGATGATAGTATCCCATATTAAAACAAAAATAACAAAAATACCAAAGAATCTACCCCCCTATTGATCCATAAAGCTATCAAGCTATGCTCTTCCTGTATCCCTGTCAGTGGGTGCATTTTGTGTTATTTTTAACTTTGTAATAAATGGTAAGCAGAGTAATGATGTTTGCATGACCTCTTCATGTTTCTCCTTTTCCTCTCCTACCATCCATGCTTCCAGAAGTAGAGAAACTCACATCTTAACATTCTGTGCTCTTCCGGGCTCAGCCTGTTCATGAGATCTAGTATGGTGTCATTTTCCTCTTAATAAAATCTCAGAAGTACTGTTAGGAGAGAATCATGCTTAATATTTGCCTTTGGATAAGGTTTTACCCCTATTTATATTTCTTCTCAAGTATTGATCTGTGAGTTTGATTCCAGGGAATTGGAAAGGATTTCCCAAATCAGAAATACCTCCTGAACCCTGCTTACTGATCCCTGAAACTATACTTTGTAGCAGAAAGATGTGTCCCTGTCACAATACTCATAGCCTTTAAGTCTTTGTTGGTTCCTTTGCTCAGAGGCAGATGTATTGAAATGAGGAGGGAAGAAATAACGTAACTACCATGGGGGAAAATGCATCTAAAAAAGATAGAGGAAAAGCCTACACATGACTTTTTAATATAAGCTTCTCCTTCTTCAGTACTACCTTTTATCTTTATGGACTTCAGATCTAGTTGTTCTTGACTCTTTGTCCTCTTATCCATTATTTAATAATCCCAGCAAGGATCTGAACTGCAAGGATAAGCAAGCTAATAATAAGGAAGGAATAATAATAAGGAAGCTGTCCTGCTTCCAAAAGTGAATAATCTAGTGGAGAATACATGCAAGTAAACACACAATTACAATAAAGTGTTATAAGCTTTGTAACGGGAGAAATAAAGGTTGCTATGGAAGTACATAGTTGGACTGTCTCATGCAATCTAGGATTCAGTTTCCCTCCCATATTTAAGGTGAAAATCGTAGGATGGCTAACATTAAGCCTGGCAAAAAGGCCAATGTATGCACTTATTAGAGTATCTTCTGACAAAACTGTGTTTACTCATGGAAACTATATGCTACTCTCAATCTGTCACTCTGCCCTTGTGAATGAGAGTGTTTCACCTGTGCGGAACAGTTCCAACGAAGAGGCCAACTCAGTAGGATAACTGTGGGAGGATGTGGTTTCGATGTAACTTTGCTCACTGGTGCCCTTTCATGGCCTGAACAGCACCTGCAGGTCACTACATCTCTGCTCCAACCTGGCTTCTCTGCCCGCATGTTTGTCCTGGCTGCAGCCACAAGAGGTTTGACTTACTTGGGCACGTGGCACATCAGTTCAGCAACCTAACACGTTACAGAAGCTGAGAGGAAATGAATAGGGATACAGACAAGAATGCAAATTGAGTGCTACAACAGAGGCCATGTTTATAAGAAATACCCCTATCCTCTGGGCTTGAGTATTAGACATGCAAAGACCATTTTTAGACACTATTTAAATTATTAAAGTACATAGCTTAGGTAAAACTTTAGAAATATCCATTTTTGCCTGAGGCCAATGCAACTTCAAAAATTCTCCGAGGGGCGTCTGGGTGGCTCAGTCGGTTGAGCATCCGACTTCCGCTCAGGTCATGATCTCGCGGGTTGTGGGTTCGAGCCCCGTGTCGGGCTCTGTGCTGACTACTCAGTGCCTGGAGCCTGCTTCAGGTTCTGTGTCTCTCCATCTCTCGGCCCCTCCTCTGCTCATGCTCTGTGTCTCTCTGTCTCTCAATAATAAATAAATGTTAAAACAAATTTTATTTTAAATTCTCCGAGCAAACCTTTCTCTTCTACTACCTTCTTAAGCCACAAGTGTTAAAGTTCCTAATTACGAAAGTAATTAAGACACCATGACTTTATTCATCGGAAACACATATACACAAAGTAATCTTTTTTTTATTTTTATTCATTTTTTAAGAAAGAGAGAGAGACAGAGCATGAGCGGGAGAGGGGCAGAGAGAGGAGACAGAATCTGAAGCAGGTTCCAGGCTCTGAACTGTCAGCACAGAGCCGGACATGGGGCTTGAACTCATGAACCACAAGATCATGACCTGAGCCCAAGTCAGACACTTAACCGACTGAGCCAACCAGGCACCCTCACAAAGTAATCTTTATTGAGTAATTTATTTCTCTCCAAATTGGCCAAGAATATGCTCAGAGTACTAATCATAATAACAAAAAGTAAAACCTAAAAATTACTCCTTCGCTATAGTCTTTTAGACAACACTTCTCATTCCGAATCACCAAAGATTACACTTCCTGGGCTTTGGACATCTGGAAGCATTTCCGTTATAGAAGAACCCACTATCGATTTTTTCCTTGTCTTATATTTGCAAATATGCTTTGTTCTCCGGAATCTTTCCTAAAAAGTCTTGGCTTACGGTGTAAGATCAAAGCGTAAAATGTGACCTTGGCAGCAGGCCGGGAGGAAATGTGAACATAAGAGGTGGGCAAGTGTGTGGAGAAAGGAAGAACATTAGTGTCCTTCATTCTTGCCCTGGCTTTGCTGTCATTTGACTCCCCTGAGCTTCCTTTTTCTGTCTTAAATGCAGGACTTGAATTAAATGAATTTCAGGTTATTTCTAAGATTGTAGTTATTTGTTTGTTCTTCAGGAATTTACACTACTTGCCAATAGCAATGATGCAACCATAGCATGTAACCATAAAAACCAAGTCTGGTGGATTTGGGTTGCATGTTCACCATGACTCAGTATCAGAAACTATAAATTTGAGGTTTTAAAATATAGATATCCAGTGATGTTAACATCAATGCACAAAATGTTAAAAACATGACCATGATACGGTATAAAATGAACCTGTTTGTGTTTTTTTAATATTTTTAATGTTTATTTAGTTTTGAGAGACAGAGCATATGTGAGGAAGGGGCAGAGGGAGAGGGAGATACAGAATTCGAAGCAGGTTCCAGGCTCTAAGCCCTCAGCACAGAGCCTGACGCAGGGCTCGAACCCACAAACCCTGAGATCATGACCTGAGCCAAAGTTGGACACTTAACCGACTGAGCCACCCAGGCACCTCTGTTTGTGGTTTAATTCAACTAATTAATTAATAATACCCAAAAAGATAAAAAGGCACATTCAAAGAGTATTCGAGGAGCTGGGTAGGTACAGGCAATTTAATAAAGGAATGTTAGAATAAGATGGTTAGATTAGATACAGTTAATGCCCTACAAGGCAGGAAACCGTAACCTTTGATATTATCTTTTCTACCAGAAAGGATTTTACAAATGACAATGTCTAGGTTCTAATCAAATAGTAAAATTTAAATCATTAAATAATCCTTGGATGAGCCTATTAAACCATGGCATTCAAAGACATGCTATATCCTTTCCTTAACAATAATTTTTTGAAGGCTTCTGTACTGGAGACTCTTGAATATGTAATTGATGTCCAAAGGCTCCAAATACACCTGAAATCCATTCATCTCTTTCCCTATTTTCTCTGGTTGGGCCACTAGTGAATCATAATTTTCTGATGGTAGTCTAGGGGAAATCCGCTCACACAATTCACATAATTTAGATAATTTAGACATAATTTACACAATTTACATCATTTTAAAAAGCTTCTTTTTTTTTTTAAAGCTTCATTGTCATATTGGATTAACCTACTATCCTACTGGTAAAATCTGATTCATATTAATACCATTTCTAAAAAACATACCTTTTCTGTTTGCTTTCTATGTTGGTTTATTTTTGTAAGTGAAAGGTAAGAATGAGGGGTAATAATGCAGGAGGTTTATATTCACTTAATTCTAAATAAACAATGAATAAGCCAAGGTCTAACAGGGATTTACGAGACTTCATTGAATTCTGTCACACTCCCCTCAGAGAACTGTTGGTTTAACAATAGTCTATGTAATTCTCTGTCCACTTGCAACTGAGTAGGGGGGCCTCCTCAAATAAACATTTTAGTAATAGTGTTTGAGTCAAAGAGTCATTTATGAATTTCTGTGGCTCCTTCATGGTAAATAAATAAATAAACAAATAAATGAAGTGTCCTCTTAGAGAAAGCCACAGTGAAATTTGATTTTAAAGTGGTCACTCAAGACAATAACTTGTTGGATCAGTGATTTTCAGCTTTTTAGGGGAAGTCAAGAACTTGATAAAAACCATAAGCCCTTCTTTCAGAAAGAGACAATGAGCATATAACACATACATTATTTCATATTTCATTTTATCTGGGATGATTCATCCCATTCATGCACCTTGGTCAAGAACTCACAGCTTACTTTCCTAAGCTGCATATATAAGCTGCATAATAAGGAGCTGCATAAAAGATATGTGGCAGGTGAGACACTGATCCTCATAGCTTGACTCCCAAGCCTGTCCTAACATCTGACCTTATAAATCAGCTACATTTCAGTTGTAGACACTAGTAGGTTTTCTTTGAAGCTGAAGCAGACAACAGCCAACGAATGGAAAACCTAAACCCAATCATTTGGGGATAACCTAGCCCTCTTACGGTCCTGCTGTATTGACAATTCCTAAAATCGTAAACAACCCAATCGTAGAGTGAAATGTCATGGGCCTCAGAGTGCACCCTTGTCTTGCCCTTTATAAGTGAAATGACTTTAAGAAAGAGACTTCTTTTGGGCATATGGGTGGCTCAGTCAGTTAAGCATCCAACTCTTGATTTTGGGTCAGATCATGATCCCATGGTTCATGAGATCAAGCCCCATGTCGGGCTCTGTGCTGACAGCCTGGAACCTGCTTGGGATTGTCTGTCTCCATCTCTTTTTCTGTCCCTCCTCTGCTCTCATGCTCGCTCTCTCTCTCTCTCTCTCTTTCAAAAATAAATAAATAAACCTAAAATGGAATGTACTCCTTTCTTAAGGCTCAAGTTACTCATCTGAATGATTAAGGAGCAGAATCCAGAGCACAGCTCACGGGAACCATAACCCTTTTTTAATCTGCTGGGTAGAATCAGGAAACAGATCCAAAGTTGAGGATATACATACCCAGTAATGCAGGGTCATGTAGGATTTGTTCTATTTGTATGTAAAAGTTTGGTAGAATGTTTTTCTTTTTCTACTCTAAATCTTAAGTCAAAATGTTATATTAAGATTATAACTATGTTTCATGCATTTAGTGATCTAAAGGGAAAAGCAGAGTTTATCAGCTATAATTCATTCTGCCTCTCACTTGTCAGAACGTTGAGCTTTATAAGCAAGAAATAAACCTTAGTAAATATGTTTTCTTTTGTAGAATAAATCTAAGGCCAATTGAAATTCATGAACTATATACAATACATTTCACTAGTTACAAACAACAAAAAATATTTTTATCCAGCAAATTCTTATATTAAAAGAATACTGTAAAAAGATTTGCTACAAATGTCATAAAACCCAAATAGGGAATATGGTTACCTTTTTTTATCCAAGGTGTGACTAAACTTTTGATTATCTTTTGAACCAAATTGAAATTTTTCTGTGTTTTTAAAATTATTTTTCTCTTCAGCAATATACATAATGTATGGTTCCTACTTTCCAAACTCATTTGTTAGAATGCTTGGTAACTGGGCCAGGCCCTCAGAATACTAACCATGCTCTCAATTATTGAGCGCCTACCACATGTCTGGCACTGTGCTAGCCCTTGCACATATGTTATGACTAAGCCTATTGATGGTCTCCCAATGTAACATTATTTCTCTTTTTATAAACCACACCAATAAGGTTCATAGATGTTAAGGGACTTACCCTAGGTCCCACCACTAGGTTCAACTCTAAAAGCTTATTTTCTACTTTCTACTACATCATAATGCTTCTTTCAGAGGCTTCACATCTAAGTTCTGAGGCACACTCATTACAGCGACAGCAGTGGCTATAACCATGGCAATGAGAAATAAACTCAAATCCTAACTGAGGTACACTGTCTGGAGTCCCACCCATCCTGTGTTCTTTTGACTCCCAGCTGGATTCCTGAGTGCCCAAACCCTGTCCCTGCCACAGCGGTCAATACTGAGACCCACCATCTCCATAGATCTTACCAGAAGCTCCTCACTTCTGGTCACCAACACACGATTCTCTTCCTCTTTGCTGTCACTTCTCCTCTTCCCATAGTGGTCAAAGTTACCCACTGAGGCTCACACTGTACCAAGTCCAGGGCCCATCACCCCTATAAGACCATCCTTCTTTGGCCATTGTTCCGAGGAACATATGCTGAACCCCACCCTCAAAAGAGGGAACAGGGTCCTCTTTCAAAGCAAAACCTTTACTCACTTGTCCGAATGAAAAAGGAAAGGGTGGCTGTAAGCCTCTAAGCATGTTCCCTATTAAAATTATGACAATTGGAGAATCATCACCGCATATAATTATTTCTGCAAAACATGAACCCTGCAATAGTGAACACTCAATGAATTATTGTTGAACATTGAAGAATTCACATAAATGAAGTATAAATGAACTAGGCAGCCATGAAGACAGTAATAACTGACTTAGGGTGTGCATTCTAAAGCTGCTGTTAGTGTTTCCTTGCTGAATGATTTATGTCTCAACTTTATCCGTCTTATGAGTTTGAAGTTATTTTGCATACATTTTAAATAAGCATCGAACCTAATGATTGGATTTGAGTTAATGACAGGTATTTTGAGTTAAATTTCATCATAGAATCACACTGATTTAATAACAAGTGTTTACTGAGTTCATACTATGCGCCAAGGAAACAGAACAGTAAATAAAAATGAAGACCCTTCTTTCAGGGGACATGTATAGGGCCTAGATGAGTGTCAGAGAGAAGAACAGTAAACAGATAGGAAATCAAAATAATAGAAAATAGAAAATTCTAAGAAGAAAATAAAACAGAATTAAGGGGGAGTAGTGATGGGTGTGAAAAACTATTTCAGATGCTTTACTCAGCAGAGGCTTTCTTGATGAAGTGACACTTGAGACAGGACCTGAATGGGGGAGCAAGTCATGTGGAGGGAATAGCAAATATCAAGGCCCTAAAGTGGAAGTCTTGCATAGCATGTTCTGTACACTGTGATGGGGCAAGTGTTCCTGGAAGGAAAAAGCAGGAGGAAGAATAGAAGGTGAGCTCAGAAACATAGCAAGGGAGCCAGAACATCATGGGACTTGGGGGTAGGTCATAATGGTCATATCAAAGTGGTGATCCTGTCTGGGGTTTGAAATGGCTCATTAACAAGTTTGCCACAAAGGAATATAGTACCAGAAAGTATTGTGAGCTTATGGTGGGCAAGTCTGGTTTAGAATAGGTCTGAAAGCCACCTCAGGAACTTATTCAGTCTAGTCCAATTCCAGTGCTATTTGGGAATCTAGATAATCTGCAGGATTTGAGGCAAAGGAATTTTGTGACACTTCTCAGAGGGTTGTGGGAAACTTTGAAGCCCCAATGCCATGAATATGCAATGATGTGGGCTGTGAAGGATTTTACTGTAGACCCAGTGACTTATAAAATACAGTGACATCATATGGAGGGCTTGAGGTACAGACATTTCACAGCCTGAAAGAAAGAGTATAAATATGAAGGTCAAGGTATATTATTTAGGGATTTCATATCACAAATAACAGAAATCAAGCAAAACTAGATAGTTTTAACAAATGGAGACAATTCATTATAAGGACATGGAGAGGTTCCCAGAATACAAGGGTGGGAAGGCAGTTATGCCTTAGAAAGGGCTTTTTCAGAACTAGAAAATTGTCAGGACTCTCTCCATCTCACAGCCCTGCATTTTCCTACTCATATGCTTCATTCTTAGCTCCCTCCACACACAGAAGAAAATCTCTTTGGCTGGGATCAGTTGTTTTCTTTTGGTCCAATTATAACCAAAGACGTGAGATCAAGAAGTGTCAACAAGCCTGGCAACAAGCTCCTGGGAGTTACTCTCAAAGAAAGTAGTGGGTTGGGCAGACAAATCAAGTAACTTCAGCCACATAGGTATACAATTAGGTCATCCACCTACACATTCATTTTATGTGCAGACAACTTTGAAAAGTCCTCCTAAAAGATCTCCTACCCCAATCCTAGGTGTTATTTTTAGGGGCTGAGAAATGATAAGGCAGGCAAAAAAAAAAATGTATGTGAAGAAAAATCACATAATGTATGCATTTTTCTTGTGAATTGTGGTTTTGGTGAGAAAATTTCTCCATCATGGCAAGATGGCATAATAGGAAAGAAAATGGACTTAAGTCAGAAAATCTGGTTTAAATCTTGGCACTGTTAATTAATGGTCATGAGAATGTAAGCAATTCATTCTGGTTTTCAGATAAATGATACAATTGGACGAGATTCTCCTTAAGGCAAATATTCTTTGACTCTAATATAATATTTCCATTTGGTAGCAAATAATTGCTTATAAATTTGTTCTCAGATTAATTGCAAACATACAGCAAAATAGTTAAGATAGGGAATAGTTTACAATAACTAAGACAGGGAAACTACCTAACTGTCAGTAATGAATATATGAAGAAGTGTGTATACACACACACACACACACACACACACACACACACACACTGGAGTATTTTCAGCCACACAAAGACAAGGAAATTCAACTACTTGTGACAACGTGGATGGACCTTAAACACATTATGCTAAGTGAAATAAGTCAGACAGAGAAAGACAAATACTGTAGGTACTATATGATCTCACTTATATGTGGAATGTAACAACAAAGCAAAACAAAACGAAATGAGAAAACCCCCACAGAACTCTTAGAAAAAGAGATCAGGTTTGTGGTTACCAGAGGGGGTGTGGGGGGAGCAAATTGGAGGAAGGAGATTAAAAGGTACAAACCTGCAGTTATGAGATAAATAAGTACTAAAGATGTGATGTACCATGTGATGACTAGGGCTAACACCACTGTAGAATATACGGGAAAGTTGTGAAGAGTGTAGATCCTAAGAGTTCTCATCACAAGGAGAAGTGTTTCTTTCTTTTCTTTTTATTGTATCTGTATGAGAAGATGGACGTTAGCTGAACCTACTGTGGTAATCATTTCACAATATATGTAAATCAAACCATCATGCTGTATGCCTTAAACTTATACAGTGATGTGTGTCATTTATTTCTCAATAAAACCGGAGGAAAAAAACCAAAACATATACACAGGCTATAGAATCCTATAGATTTGAGTTTGCTTTTGGCCCTGCCAGTGTTTGACTTCGCATAAATTAGCAAATTAGTTAATTTCCTAAACCCAAGTTTGCTTCTCTACAAAATGAAGGTATGGGTGACCTCAGTGGATTGTTGTGCCACCGAATAAGAAAGTGTAGGTCACTGGGTTCACCGTGAGCACTCAATTCTGGTCATTGTTATCAGGCTGTGAAAATGCCTAAGCTTGTCTGCATCTTACTCTATCACTTTGTATAAATGTGCAAGTAAGTGAAAATTAAACTCCAATAATCCTTAAAGCGTTCCAATGGCATGGACTGATGAATAAAAATGAGATTAGAGACCTGGAGATTCTAGAGAGGTACTGTACACAGATAAGACCTCCGTGCCATTGACAAACTCATTGTACCCCTGAATAGTTTGTAGTTAACTTTGTAAAATGTGACTTTCCCATGTCCCCAAGCAGATGTGAAAGCATGGAGTTGGACAATAAAATCAGAGATCTGATCGAGAGGAATGATTCTCCTGATCTTAAAGGGGCCACCCCAGGAGCCACACCAGGTCACAGAAATTCATGTTCTCTAAAGGTAAGAAACCACCTTTTTTCTACTTTTTCTCAAAACACCCTTCAACAGTGTGTTCACTCAGAAGAGTTTGGGACAGTCCCCAGATCATTTACAGTAATGTGCTTCCTTGATGACTGAGAGGTTATAAAGCCAACCCACTCTAAAACCCTCTTACACAGTCACTTCCTGTTACTAAGGAAACCCTTCAGCACAAACACTTTCCCATTTAAAGCTTGATACCAGGCAGGCAACTGTGACAACAGGGAAGCAGGAACAAACTTGTGCTATGAAAAATAATGTTTAATACAGCAACATCTCTTTTGGGGAGAGGAAGTAACCCAATTTGTGTAAACTCTCTTACCTTGGGTTACTAAAATCAGCATAATCCGTTGTCCATTTTTTAAAGAAAAAACAGGTTTTCTGGATAAAAGGAGTGGTCCGACTTTGAGTTTCCTCTTGTTTCAGGATATTTGTTTACAGTGCTTCATGGAAGCAAATAAAATTCCAGGGTAAGCTCAAGCTAGGAACTTTGTGGATAACTTCCTAGAAATGCATCATAAATGACAATACGAACCCATAGCCGTTCTGATTAGAAACCATCTCTAATGACCTTTTAAAAAAATCCAATAGAAATAAGTTTGAAAGCATGGCTGACAAAAAAAAGACAAAAAAACAAAACAAAACAAAACAAAACAAAACAAAACAAAACAAGGGTGCCTGCATGGCTCAGTCGGTTAAGCATACGACTTTTGCTCAGGTCATGATATCATGGTTCGTGGGTTTGTGCCTGGCGTCAGGCTCTGTGCTGACAGCTCAGAGCCTGGAGCCTGTTTCAGATCTGTGTATCCTTCCCTCTCTCTCTGCCCCTCCCCTGCTCACACTCTATCTCTCTCTCTCAAAAATAAATAAACATTAAAAAAAAAGAAAAGAAATATTTAAAAAATAAACAAAAACAACTTACATAACTTCTTTAGTCCTTATTTCTAAAATAACTCATGTTCATTGTGAAAAAGTTATCATAAGCATAGAGAGAGAAAACAATAAAAATCATGTGGAAACGGATTTCTGGTGGACCTAGTGAAGCTTGGATCCCCATAGCCAAATATTTACTTAGGTACTTAATTTACATTCATACATTTGTATCTTTTTCTTTTAAAGGAGGCCCTAGAATTGTATATGGTATAAACTTCTGGCCTCACTACACTTATATCTGTCTCTGAAATCTCCTTTTGGCCCACCACTCCCAGAGAGCATCTCTTAGCATTTGGGGTCTCTCTGTGTCTCTCCTTTTGGCACACACACACACAGACACACACACGCACACAGGCACACAGAGGTTTGTTGAACTTACCTTTTTTCACTTTAAAAATATGTTATGGTCACTCCCGTAACTGTTTTGCATGCATTTAATAAATGCATATGTGTAAATATGCATTTATACATGTATTGTGTGTTTGTTCGGTATCTATGTACTCCTGTTTAGAAATCCACTTCTTCCTGAAAAGGTAGTATCTATTTTTTTTTATTTTTCTTTTAATGTTTATTTATTTTTGACACAGAGAGAGAGAGAAAGAGCATGAGTGGGGAAGGGGCAGAGAGAGAGGGAGACACAGAATCCAAAGCAGGCTCCACGCTCTGAGATGTCAGCACAGAGCCCAACACGGGGCTTGAACTCACAGACCACGAGATCATGGTCCTGAGCCAAAGTCGGATGCTTAACTGAGCCACCCAGGCACCCCAGTAGTATCTATTTTTAAAGTTAGAAATGAGTATCTGCTGATGGTTAAGAGCCAAGGAAGGTTTAGTTCTCCACTTCTTTCTTCTCATCTTACCCCATCCTCCCAACCCTCACACATACACATCTAACTGCCACTTAGGACTTTCTTTCTTCATAGAAATGTATGCTTTTCTCAAGTGGCCTTCTTGTCTACTCCTGAAAATAAGATTTTATGGTGAGACTTTGAATCCCCTCCAGTACCCTAATCCTCATATGCTCTGATTATCAGCCCCGAGATTTATTTGCTCATGACTGACTTCCCTCTCAACTCTTCATTTTGTCTTCTGGATTCCTCCTTATATGGTAAAGGCCTCTTCTACATCCTCATTGCCATCCTCTTGGTAACTAGTTTCCTCTATTTTGGAGAGTTAACTAAAACTTGTACTTATCTTTAAGATACAGCTTCTCTCATCACTTCCCTGATGAAATGTGCTCGTTTTCCTATATACCACACATCCAGGCAAAGGATTGAAGATTCTTAGCTGATGTTTTTGTTTTTGTTTTTGTTTCCTTTTCCTTGTGAAGTGTGAGAAAAAACATTTAGAGAAAGCGAGAAAATGAGAGGTGAGATCCAGTGTATATGGAAATTGGGATGGTAAGAAGTAGGCAGTGGGAGACAGAAAAGAAGCATAAAATTGCAATGAGTTGCTGAATAGCAGTGAGGATGGAGTTAAGCTTCACGGCCACCACTTTATGATAAGTCCGGTCACTGCATGGTATTTGAGTTCCTATATCTTCCATATCTCCATCACCTCTCACCAGCTTAAAATACGTTCTTGCCTCTTCTACCTTCTCCACTTTTAAACATATGTGAGATCCCACATTATTTTATGGGGAATGTTCTATCTCATTCTTGGGCATTATAGCCAAGCTTATTGATCAGGGTGTCCAGGGCTGTTCTGCCCCTTGTCACACCACCAATAAGCTCTATCTTGATAAATCCAATGGTCATTTTGCATCTGATTTTTCACTTGTCTTCTCATATGCATTTGATGCTATTTACTAATTGAATCTTTTAAAAATGTCTTACTCCATCAACAACTATAAAATCAATCTCTCATCATCTCCCCTCCCTTATACACACACTTTTATTTCCTCTGATCTTTCCTTCTCATTCACCTTCACTTTTTCACTTCCATAACCTGCTTATGTTATATCAGTGTTACCCAGGGATCTGTATGTAGTCCTTGGGGTATTAAACTACAAAATATGTGCTGATGACTCCACACACACATAACTTCCTAAACATGGAGCTCTTTTCTCCATGCACATCTATTTCACTCAGTATTTTCCAAAGTGAATTCAGTATCCTTTCTGCTAAAACTCCTTGTTCCTTCCCCCTTACATTTCCTACATTAGTTAATGGATCATTATTCACCCAGTCATCCAAATTTGAGTATAATCCTGTATTCCTCCAGGGCTACCATGCTGCCCAACTCCAGGAGGCATTCCTAGAATAATGGCCAGCCTTCACCCTGGACCCTCAAGTTCTTGCCTCTTCTACCTTCATAAAATCTTTGGACTTTGTTTCTTTTCCTTCATTCTTACTACCATATCATGGTTCAGATATTATTTCTTGCTAGACTATCCCCAGAAGATGCCTAACTGGCTGTCCTTCTTAAGCGTTGCTCCACACTAATTCATATTGACCAATATAGATGTTGCTACTGTTCAAGTGCTTAGAACTTAAAAATAGACTTCCTGACCTGCATCATAAAGTCCAAATGCCTTGACTTAATATATAAAATCCTCCAGGGTCTAGTCCTGGCCTACATTTAGAATAAAACAGTAGGAATAGAATCTAATATTTGTGGGTCAATGACCATAACAGATATGGAGATGTTTTATATTATGTTTGATAACTATAACAACACTTAAATATGGCTATCTCTATCCTCATTTTCCAGATAAAAAAAAAAACTAAGGTTCATAGAAATTTTAAAATGTTACCTAAATTCATGAAGCTGCAAAGTTCTAGTCTCAAGATAGGAAGCCAAGCCTGTGCATATTTTTCTTACAGTGTCGTGCTGTCTTCTACATATTCTGCCACTCTCCAAAATGCAACTTATGCTCTAGCCACCCCATAATCCCTTAGGAGACCATGCAGCTTCATATGCTATGCCTTTTCATGTGCTGTTTATTCTTTATGGAAACCCTTGCCTCCCCACCTATTTGGTGAACTGTCTGTTATGCCAATTCAAACTTTTCATTGTACCGTTAACCTCTCTCTCTAGTCCCACAGAGTGGCTCGAGCCCCTCCTGCTCTGTCCTAAACAATTTACCTTCCTAATAGGTCATTCATAGACTTTGTCATGTTGGGTGTTTAATCCTTTATGTATAGATATATCATCCCCACCAGTCAGACTTCTTGAGAATGAGGTATAAAATGTCACATGAAGTAGGTTTTTCTAGGAGGTATCAGTATGAAACAACACGTTTGATTTCATGAACCCTGATAAAGCTAGCTTTTCACTCAGCCTCTAGAGTCCATCCACAAGTAATTCTCAAAGTTTGTGGGGGAATCTCAAAGGTATACTCATAGATCCAGAGTCTTATCCTTTGTGTGGAAAGTACCATTTGTTCTTGCCCATTCTGGTCTCCTAAATTATTGTCAATGGTTGTCAGGTGCTCACCTATCACTGCTACTTCTAGATGTCAGCTGTACCACCCTTGGGACTGCTATGGCACCACTCACTGTACTAAGTATGCCCAGCATGGGATATGGCCTCCAGGGTGCCAAATACAGCTAAACACTATTCCTGTCTCCACCTCAGTGGGAAGGCTTTTTCTTTCCCAATTTTAGCTACACAGGCTCCCAATGCTCCCTTACAGATCCAGTGTTTCACAGAGATATGTATATGGTTTTCTATTTTGGGTGTTTTAGCTACCATCTACTGAGTGATTACTTTGGGCCAGCACTTTGAAAAGCATTTATATACAATCCTTACCCATCTATAGATGGGAATAATGAGGCTAAATCATTTTCCTACGGTCTAATGGAAATTGGACTCTGAACCTAAACTCAGTTCTGTATATCCTGAATTGAACTTCCTGCTCTTAATTCCCTCTCCCTCACATAAATCATTTGGCAACTGGGCCATACCTCAAGCTATTATCAGGAGTGATGTTGTTGTCAGAGCAACCCCTCTTCTCTGGACTTGAAGCTATTCCTTGGATCAAGCCACTGTGACGAATGAACAAGGCTGGGGTTCCCTGCCTCTGCCCTGAGGGCTCAGGAAGGTCAGTTTTCCCTCCTGGAAAACCAAGATGTTGTCCAGACAAGAATCTCCGTTTGTCCTTGCCCCAGCATCCAGGTATTCAGAGACAGCTGCACTCCCCCTACCCCTGCAGCAGGGACCAGTGAGCAACATGGTTTCTTGGGAAAATTCCCTTTTTCTGGCTCCATAGTATGAGGTAGGAGCTTCAGAGCAGGTCCTGGGAGTGCAGAAACTCTTTGTAGCTTTTGACCTACTTTTATCTTATGAAACAGTGTTTCAAACCCAGTAGGGAACATAACCCTCCCATATCATGAAGGGGAAACTGAGGCACTGAGGAGCAGCCCTTTGGATATGGTTCTTACAGCTTCCATCTGAGGCTTCCATCAGGGTCCCAGTGCTTCTGGCACCTTCTTGTCATCCTCTGGCCTAAGACAGAGTCAGAATGTGTGACCCTTCCCTAATAAAATGTTCCACAAAGACAAAAGCAAGCAAACAAACAAACTTGTGCTTTTACTCTCTCTATGAGTAAAGTTTGCCAAAAACAACCCCTGGGAGTCCTTTTTCATCCCAATAGATTTCAGGCATATCTTTCTCAATTGTCGTCTGAAAGTATCTTCCAATATTTGACTCCTTGAGTAAACATAGTTTAATTTCCAGCTGGAATCTTGGCTGAGTTACTATTTACCCAAAAGCACTCTACAGGGGGACTTCTACATTCAAAACAAAATGAAAACTTTTACATTCTCACTGAGATATTGATAGAACTGGAAAAAGTATAAGAAAATTTCTTTTTGGTGTAAGACAAGAGTGAGCCAATGACAGAGTGACAGTTGGGGGTGTCTCTTGCTTTCCACTGGATGAAATAACAATAAGAATAATAGTACAGTATACTTCCTTTCCAGGAGCAGAAAATGAATTTCTTTATAAGTTTATGAGATGGGAAAAGTGTTGCTGAATGAAGGGGACATGTTTTAATGAAAGAACCTGAGACATATGTCAAGTTCCCTTTTTGCCCAACTACCTTTGCCAAGAATAAGAAGGAGGATTACTAGAAGAGAAAATGAACAGACTGACTGTACTTTGAGGAAAGGGGACTGTACTTTGAGGAAACAGAGAAACATTGATGACCATGAGAAACTCCATCAATATGAGAGCATGCTGGGACACTGAAGTAGACGGTTGGCAAACAAAGGGCATCAAAAGTCTGGTAAACAAAAGAAAAACAATTGCCTAAGTAAGAAAAATATTCAAATTACAAAATGCATGTTGAGTACGAGTTACACTAAGCCAAGACACGGTCCTAATGCTATGAGAAAATTAATATATGAATATTAATTTGGGACCCTATAATTGTAGGTCTTTAAATACAAAAGAAAATGAGAGAAGAATTAAAGTGTATTTTTTGGACAAATATATTTCCAATAATTCTTTTTTTTTTTTAAGTTTATTTATTTTGAGAGAGTGAGAGAGAGGGAAGGGGCAGACAGAGAGGGAGAGACAGACCCCCAAGCAGGCTTTGCACTATCAGCATGGAGCCTGACACGGGGCTGTATCTCATGAAACGTGAGATCATGACTGAGCTACAATCAAGAGTCAGATGCTTAACTGACTGAACCACGCAGGCACCCCTATTTCCAGTAATTCTTAGAAACAAGGATGCAACTTGGGAGTGAGAAAGAAAACTGTCCAAATTTTAATAAGATTCACTAGAATTGAATTTGCTTAAGAACTTGTTTTGTCTCTGGATTCTATTTTGTTGTAACTGAGAGGCAGTACCCCAAATTGGCTTTTAGTAACTTTGCACAAGTTGAGGGAGGATTTCCCAGTAACTGAGAACAAATTCTAGATCCAATGTAAAAAGCCCTGGGAAAATTCTTTTGATGATTCAGAGAGTAATATAAACTTATGACACTTGGAAAGACAATAAAGGAAAAACTTCCTGCAAAATACAGTAAGCTGACACACGTTTTCTGTAACCACATTGTTAAAAAAAAAAAAAAACTAATTTCCTCTTCCTTATTTCCCTTTTTTTGAAAGCTAAGCTAGTATTCTTTATCAAAATGCAATTTTGATGATCTAAATCTCGTTTTCTCATTTGTAAATTGGATTCTGATAAGAATACAAAGTGAGTGAAAAAGTAAAAGCATTTCATAAGTATAAAGAGCTAAACTGAACAAGTATAGCATTATTGCCATCACCATCACCATTATTTTTATGGTAGTAGGGTGACCTTGAACCCCCTCCATTTTTTTTTTCCATTTTTCTCATATAATGAGTAGCTTCTTTGAATCCCATTATCTAATTTCAGTAGTGATGGCTTTGGAATGTTTTAATCCTTTTTTTTTCTTCCTAACAGAAAAATATGTGTTGTTACATGAGTATTTGTTAAGTCTTCATTAGGAAATGCCTGCACAGTTGGCTAGCTAAGCTCTGCCTGCATGTTCCCAGGCACCAAGAAGGCCTATCTTAGCTCAGCTGCCACACCTTGTGCTTGAAGCTCAGTGTTGGCAACCTGGCTGAAGTCACTTACATGAGCCATGTATCTTTCTCCATATGTAAGTGCAGCTATTAGTTTTGAGTCTTCTAATTCTCAAAGTATAATCAAACTTCAAAACTAAACAGGTTAGTGGGTAAAGAAGCCAAGTTATGTTTCCCAAAAGTATTTCCAGAGTTAAATTGATTCCATGGCTAGTCTAAGACTTATTCTTTCTTCCATTAATAACAAGGATTTTTAAAGCCTTCCACAATGCATGATTATCAGGTACATGTCCAGATACAGAGATCTTGCTGTGTATGCCCATCTTGAACTCTATTTTATAGTAAAGTATATCACCTGGCACAACAGAAAATAGAGACACGGGTCTGTAAGCTAAAACTGCACTCTAAGATGCAAGAATTAACTCTTACCAAAGAAGGAAGGCAAAAGCTCTCCCTAACATTTGAGAGGCATCCATTTGGGGTAAGAGAAGTGAAGCAATAAACCGAAACACTTTTGAGAAGGACACTCTTTTCCTTACTCAAATGTTGCTCATTCCATTGCTGGGAGGATTTGCCCCAAGTTCCACAAGAAAGGGAGTTACAGAAAACTGGAAGATGCAGGTTGTCCTTTGAAAGACGGAAGCAATAGGTGGAAGAGTATTCTTTCTGCCTCAGTGAAAATAATAATTCTGGCAGCTCCAGTTTTGATCACTTGGGTCTGGAAGAACAGCATGACAAGATGGGGTGAGAGTTGGGGTGGAGGCGGGGTGGCCGCTGGAGGAAGCCACCAAGACTTGGAGTGAAGAGTGATAACTGGGTGGAAATTATAATTGATTTTATAATTCCAACTGATTAAAAGAATATAAGGTATCCAGGAGTCTGCAAAGAGAAGAAAGAGAATTCAGAATCTCAGGGTTTCTACTGAACAGGTCAAAGGTGTTATCCTTCTTTTAGAATTATTACTCTGACTTTGATTGTCTCCTCCCACACTTGTATGATTTCAACAAGCAAATCTGAAAAAAAAAAAAAACTTTAGATATGTCTTCTTTATTATGCAAGAAGAATAACATAAGCCTCTGGGTTAAGAAATTTGAAAACTTGTGATAGTATTAAAGAAGTGAAATATTTGGAGGTATTGTGAGTCATATGTTCGTAAGAGCTGTTAAGCAAATGTGTTCTTTATGTTCGTGATCTGTTTAGTTTTGTGACAGTTTGTAGATCACTCATAAGGACTTCTAAACCCTGCCTGGCTGGATTTTGGAATCCAATGTCTCAAAAGCCTTGTTTCTCAAGCAAGACTTCCCACTTCTAGTTTGGTTGATCACAACTTCTTTTCACAAGTGTGGGAAA
The DNA here is from genome assembly GCF_014898765.1 of Herpailurus yagouaroundi. Lineage (NCBI taxonomy): Eukaryota > Metazoa > Chordata > Mammalia > Carnivora > Felidae > Herpailurus > Herpailurus yagouaroundi. The sequence continues at coordinate 65,504,581 of NW_024412376.1, forward strand.
AGTACTAGCCAAGTGGGCACTGTCAGCTCTCACTGAAGAATGCTCATATCATTATAATGGCTACCTTCTAGATGAAATGTATTAAGACTTTGTTTTACTTTATATTGTACTTGTGGGGAAAATAAGGCTCGACCCATAAAGTTTATAGATGTATTTTCCTACAGGATTCTGGGGTAAGTAGCAAAAACTGAGATCAATTCTTTTTTTTTTTTCCCTTTCAGTGAGGAAGCTTTACTTTTTAAAATACTTTTTTTTTCATCACTAAAGAGCAATTAGAAAATATTTGCAATTTTTCAGACTAGCATATTTTCTTTTGAGTCAGGCTCATTTTCAGACAAAACCTTCCTAATACACACTCTTTGCATCGCCTGTGTTTCCACTGAGTTGTCACCACAGGCTCCTCCGATTCCAGCATCATCCTTTATATACACATGCTTTTTCTTAATTATACTTAGTTATATTTTTATTTAAGAATTGTACCTAAATCTATGTATATGATGTTGGAATGTATTGTCTCAAGAAGAAAGTAGTCTCTTCTATGTAAAATGTCCAAGTTAATTACTTGGTAATTATGAAATGACACAGAAACAATGTCATCATCAATGCAGTGGTCCCTCTGATCTTCAGATTTATAGTCAAAAAACAGAAAATATGTGAAAGACATGTCTGTTTTGTGCATCTTTATATCTTAGTACTTAGCATAGTCCCAAATCCATAGTTCATAATCAATAAATATTTGTTATAAGAATATATACATGAATGAAACTGAGGTCAATGCATGAGCTAAGTAGGATAAAAATAAAGCAATCTGCATTAATATGGAGTGGTAAGGGAGAAGAGAAAAGATTAAATTCAAGTCAGTTACCATCTCTAAATTTCAACTTAATCTTTGTTACCATCAAAGACACCTTTCCTGACAAGCTTATAGGGCTGTTATGTAGTTCAAATTAAAGCAAATAAAATGTTCCAAACCACAGAGCTCATGTGTGTGACATTATATATATATACATATATATATACATATATAATATTATATATATATATATATATATATATATATATATATATATTTATTTTTTTTAAATTTTTTTTTCTAAACTGAATTTACCTTTGGTCTAGGACCCCCATCCTATCTCATAGAAGATAATTTAATCTGGTTGGCTACAGGAAATGTCAGTCATTTTATTGTTTTCTCAGGCAATTTTATATTGCAAAACTTCTCTCCTCTCCCTCCTTCTCACCATAATGGAACCTAGGGTCTGTGAAGCAGATTTTGTGACATAATCTAAGTGGAGTAGCATTGTCAGATGTAGCAAATAAAAGTACAGGATACCCAGTTAACTTTGAATTTCATACAAACAACAAAATATTGGATGGGGCATAGTTATACATAAACAAAAACTATATCTGGAATCCATATTTATCTGGAAGTCCTGCATTTTTTTTGACAACTTTAGGGTGAAAACATTTAGGCTTCAATAATCCGCCATCTCACGATGCCATTGGGACTAATCTAAAGTACTCTTTATGGTATTTTCATTGACCTATATCCTCACTGCAGTCACTCAAGCTTCCATACAATTCAATTCATCTCCTATCCTCAGGGCCATATGGTAAATATTCCATCTTCCTCAATTGACCACCTTTACATTCTTCTCAAGAAGGTAGTGAATTTCTGGTTCTGCTTCCACAGCACATTAGGGTTGACCTGTCTTAGGACCTCTCTACCTAAACATGCCACAAAATCTCAGCAAGGTACCATGATGGGATGGAGAAATTCTCTTCAAGACTTGCCCTTTGTCCAGGCTTCACCCAAGGGTGAGGCTAAAGCTGTCTCTGCTCTTTCAATATGGGCAATTGGATACATGATGGATGAGTCCCTAGAAGTAGGGGAATGGGGCTCCATTTCTTCATGAGCCCTCAAAACCATCCAGATACTCTTTTACTCTGATCTTCCTCGTTTCCCTCATGCCATGAAACCCTTCCCTATTATTCAATGAGGGGTGGGGGGAAGAGATAAAGAATAGGTTATATTGACTTACCATCTACCATTTTTTTCTATCAATTGTTAATGGCATTTATGCCTGGATTACAACTTTTTCTCAAACATTTTGCCCTGAAAGTTTCAAATAAATAGCCACTTGAAAGGATTTTATGACATACATCTATATGTCCACAACCTCAGTGTTGCCACCAATGTTTTTCTCTACTTGTTTACCACACATCTATCCACTTACTCACCCCTCTTTCCATCTATCAATCCACATTTGATTTTGGATCAATCAAATAAAATCCACATTATTTTCTGAGGTATCTCAAAATAAACTGAACAAAAGGAATTAGTCTTTAAAATTTTTTAACGTAATTTTCAGGAAAAAAATACTAGCTTTTGCAATTCAAAGCTTTGGTTTTCAAAGTTGGTTTTGGTCTCCAGAGTTTGGAGAGTCTATTTTGAAAATGACAGGTTGAACAGGGCTGTTTCTCCCTTTGCATTTACAGCAAATTTAATCAGTGCTGGAGACAAAAGATACCATTAACCAAGTAAACAAAGGAGTGGTTACATAAAACAAAGAGCAGTGTTCATTTGGAGGGATCATCAGTTAATATTTCAAGATATTAACTTGTCTCCTAAGATGTAAAAAGCACTGTGCACATTTAGGAAATATTACTGAAGATCACATTTATGCCTTTTAAGAATTCCCGCATAGTAGGACACCTAGCTGGTTCAGTCACTTAGTATCTGACTCTTGATATTGGCTCAGGTTGTGATCTCATGGTAGTGAGATCAAGCCCCAGGTCTGGCTCCATGCTGAGCTTGGAGCCTGCTTGGGATTCTCTCTTCCCCTCTCTCTCTGCCCCTCCCCCACTTACACTCTTTCTCTCTCAAAATAAATAAATAAATAAACATTAAAAAAATAACAAAAGTTCCCCCATAGCTTGTACAATTATTTATATTGATTATTTATTACATAGTAATCAAGAGTAAGAGAAAATTAAAGGGGGATTTTTATGGAGATAGATATAGATGATACAGATATAGATATAGATATAGATATAGATATAGATATAGATACATAGATATGGATAGGTAGAAAGATATAGATAAATGATAGAGAGATAGATCATATAACCAAAATAGGAAAGGGTAAAATATTTATACATAAAGAGAATAAAGTGAATAAAAAGTGAATGAAATAGAACAGTTTAAAAAAAATACATTGATATTCCTACTTGATCTTTTTTGATTTTGAGGCAAAGTGTATAACTTTGTATATCACTGTGGTCGTTGTCCTCTGAACTGTATTACGAGAAGCAGAGGTGTGTTATGATTTCCTACTGAAAATTCATGCATAAACTGATTCATTCAATAAAAATGAACAGTATCACTACTCTGAACTCTGAAGGTACTATGTTAGTTCCCAATGTTCAAGTGATAAAAATTGAGTCTACTACCTTCAAGAAGCTTACAGCCTCACAAAAAGAAAGGTACATAAAATTCATGACTGTTTTACTGTAAATACTGGAAGTGATACTTCACAGAGCACCCTGGGATCACAAAGGAGGAAGTAACTAACACTACTTTGGAGAGCCAAGGGAGACTTCAGAGGGGGACTGATGGTCAAACTGGCTCAGATCCTTTAATACTTTGTGCAGTGCTGAGAAATCTTCAGACATGGAAGTTGCATAAAGTCTGCAATTTTGTAAAGACTACAGACTAGTAGGCAAAAGTCAATTTGCCCTAAGATGTATCTGAGATGCACTAAAAACTAAAAGTATATAGTGGAAACAGACTTCAAGCAACACTTGTAAACTGCATGAAAAAATTGCTTCAGAGTTACAAGCTGGAGACACATAAGCATTTAGCCCCCATGAAGTTATAGGATTTGGGACTCCTCTCTCACCCAACTCTCTTAGTCCAAGCCCAGGCTTGGGGTCTGAAAGAGAGGTGATTTACTAGTTTTGAGGCTAAGAAGCTGAAATTCTGATCTTTATATCTTTCATAGTCTCTTAAGAAGATAGCTGATTCAGGAATATTCTTGATTTAGTTTTTGGGTAGGGAGGGGCCATTATGTGTGTCTGAACATTATGTGCATGTGAGTAGGTACTAAAATAATTGGCATTATTTCAGATTTGAGAAATATGGAATGAACACAAGAGACAAAAATTATTGTCAATGAAGTTTACATTCTAATGGTGGAGAGCAACAAAGAAGAAAAATATATAGTATCTTATATATAGTACTATGGAAAAACACAGAAGGAAAGGTAGATAGAAAACGCTGGGTTGGAGAGCAATTTTATATTGGGAGGTCAGGTAAGAACTCAAGAAACAGGTGACATTTAAGCAATCACCTATTGAAGGTGAAGGGATGAGCCATGTGGATACTTAGGAAAAAGAAGTTCTAAGCAGAGAGAACAAGGAGTGTGCATAACAGGCTCATGGGGCAGCAGTGTGTACAGGACACAGAGCAGAGTGAGCAAAAGGAAGAATAGTAAGAGGCCAGAGAAGCACAGGCTACAGTGTATTTGGTCTTGTGGGACACTCTACAGAGTTCTGCTTTCATCTCTGAGTGAGATGAGAAGTCACTGAAAGGTTTTGTGCAGAGAAGTGACATGAAATGACATGTTCTTAAAGACTCACAATAGCTACTATATTGATAATAGATGGAGGAAGGGAGCAAGAGTGGAAGCACAGAGGCTATTAGGTTATTGCAATAATCCATGTAAGGGATGCAGGTGGCTTGAGCAGTCCAAAGATGCTAAGCGTCTTCCCAAGGTCACATAACTAGTAAACATAGAGGTAGGATGTGACACGAAGTCAGATTTCAGCCCCTATTGGATGCTCTCTAAAAATTTTCATGTGAATAAAATCAGGACACAAACCCTAAAGTTCTCATTTTGAAAAAGTTATTAAAAGGCATGTTTATTTCACCTTGCCACTCTCTCATTAAATTGGGTCTTGTGCCAATGTGTTGCTCTCCTTTCTGGTATACTTTTGAAGTGCCTGCAAAATGTTCAGATAAATTGGATGCAGGTTGCGTGAGAAAGAGGAATCAAATATATAAACTCCAAGATTTGTAATATAGAGCATGAAAGTCACCATTGACTGTAATGGGGAAGACAAGTTTTATGGGGAAGATCAGGAAATAGGTTTTACGCAAGCAGAGAAAGAGGTAAATTCAGATAGAGATGACAAGAAGACAATTAATATAGGAATCTTACTGATTCATTCTGAGTGCCCTAGATGAACTGATTGTTAAATATCTGGATTACCACATGCTGTTAAATATTTCAAATATTGTTTTTGATAATATCTACGAAGTGGTATTGCAGTTCTCAATCTCACTCATTTGTTACATAATGCATATATCGAGGTCTATTTTTATGAAAATGCTACTTAAATCATGTAAAATTCCTTTTCTCAGGGATCTTCAGTGGCTCCCCCTGGCCTATGCAATAATCTCAAAATTTCTTAATGTGAAATTTGAAGTCTTTCACAATTTGATCCTAATCAACTTTAGATGAGCTCTACTCTAGTTACAGTGGGCTTGTTACAATTCTTCATACTTAGGTTTGTCCACTTCCATTCCGTTTATGTTGTTCACGTTATGGCAATATACCTCAGCTTTTACCATCTATCAAAATCCAATCCACCCTTCAAGGCCCAGCAGAAAGTACAGCTCCTTCCATAAGGATTAAGGCTGGGAGTGAGCTCTCTCTCTGAATTCTTGCAGGCAAGCGGATATATATTATGTGTATACATATTAATTTAATTAGAAGCAGGGACCTTTGCTTATTTTCCTTTGGCATCCATTCAGTGCCAAGTGAAACATAAATGATCGATGGTCCTTTCCTTTTTTCATATTATTTATTGCACAAATAATTTGATCAATGTCCCCCTATCTTTAAGATCATATTATTAGCAGTAGTATCTAAGTTTTTATATGTGTTCTCACAAGTAGCAAGACGACACTATTAGGCCCCTAGGAGAAGGACACTATTACTATTCTCATTTTACAAATGTGGAAGTTGCACCTTAGAGGCCTTAAGCATCATGCCCAATGTCACGGGTAGTGAATGGGAGAGCCAACATATGAATCTAGATGACCTGAGTCAAGAGTCAGACTTTTTTGTCACCAGCCAAGGTTCTCAGTCCTGCCTGGATAACACACTCACCTAAAAATTCATGCAAATAGATTCAGGAAGCAAAAGAGGTTTTCAACCCTCATTTTAAAAGGATAATAAAAAAAGGGGGGGTATGTTTATTTTACCTGATAAAGAATGCCTCCTAGCATTTGTAGAACTGTGATGATCTGTCTTAGACTAGTTCTGAGAGAATTATCATCAACTCAGATGAGAGTTACAAACTAACTAGTGGCTGGTAGTTCTTTGGTCCTTTTTCTTCACCATATCTCTCTTTGTTAATTATTTTTCTCTGCGTAATATTTTAGTGACTTGAAAAATGAAGGCTCTTCAGAATCCCCTTGGAAACACGTCTTTTTCTCTGAGAGTTATTGCAGATAGTAAGACTTCTCACAAAACAAAGCTTGACTGAAAGCCAGACTCTTTTTTTTTTTTTTTTTTAGAAAGAGAGAGCATGAATAGGGGAGTGGGAGAGAAAGAGAGAGAGAGCGAATCTCAAGCAGACCCTATGCTCAGGGTGGAGCCCAACACAAGGCTTGATCCTCTGACCATGGGATCATGACCTGAGCCAAAATCAAGAGTTGGATGCTCAACCAACTGAGCCACCCAGGTACCCCTAAGAATCATCCTCTTAAGTACATAGTGCATGTAAGTGGGCTGGAGGTGAGGTAAGAAGGGTATATGTAACAGAAAATGTCCAGTTTATTTCTAAGACTGGCCTAGTGCAAGCTCCTATTTTCTCAATCCAAACTTGGGGCTCTCCAGAAGAGTTATTGTTAATTCATAAATTACCACATGTCTCTCTGAAGCTAATAGAAAATCTGTTTGCTGTTAAACTGCATAGCAGAAGACACAAAGGAATTGTAATGAAAAATGTAATGGTATAGGATTTCCATTCAATGGAAGCCATCACACCACACTGTGCTGAAACAGTTGAGTATGCATCAGGATACTGTACAGAGGAGACCCAAGAGGCACCAAGGCCAAGCACTGTACTTTTTGTCAAGAAATGATCTTTCCAACTACTTTTCTAGGTCAATGTTACCATATCCACTGGGTTATTACTACCAAATACACAGATAAGGCTGAAAGGAACCTTGAACTACATCTATATATCTCTATCTCTATCTCTGTCTCTATCTCTATCTCTATCTATCTATAACTATGTTGTGGGGGATAGCGTTTGGAAGAAAATATTTTATTTTTTTTAATATTCATTTATTTTTAAGGGAGAGAGAGAGACCGAGTGGGAGCGGGGAGGGGCAAAGAGAGAGAGGGAGACACAGAATCTGAAGCAGGCTCCAGGCTTCGAGCTGTCAGTACAGAGCCCAACGTGGGGCTCGAACCCACAGACTGAGAAATCACGACGTGACCCAAAGTCAGCCGCCTAACCAACTGAGCCACCCAGGCACCCCTGGAAGAAACTATTTTCATGTTAGAGTTTTCTTTTTCTTTTTGGATGAGCAGGTTTTAGTGTTAATGAAGTGTCAGTCTCCAGGAAATCTCTGCTTATGTCCCCTAAAATCAGATCATATGTGAGTCATAACTCTTACTTTTAGAAATCAGAACAATTTGATTCCCACCTGCATTTTTGGATATTGCCTTAAGGAAATATCACTCCATTTCACAAGGGTACCCCCAAACCAGACCAAGAAACTAGCAAAAAACAAAACCATGTATACATACACACACACAGCAAAAAGTCTGTAAATGTGGCATGTAGATATTCATCAATTTATTCACTCAGCAGAATGTGTTGAATATGTGCTATGTGTCACAGTACTGTAGATACGGAGGTGAACTTACAAACGTGTAAATACACTATGTAAATGCTAAGTAAAGGCTCTGGTTGGTAAAAGGAGATCAAATAAGGTTATGGGGTAAGAGAAGCATTAGGCAGATTTCCCAGGTCAACTGGTTGGAGGGGGCCCAGACAGGGGAATGTTCCAGCCAGAGAAAGCAGCAGGTGGTAGGTACATGGCTTGTTTCAGGACATGAAGGGGGTTCAGGATGGCTGGATCACAGGCAGAGTTAGAAAGTGGTGCTAGATATGAAGTAGGAAAAAAAAAAAAAAGACAACAGCCACATCTTAGATACTCATCATTCTCTTTTAAAGAATTTGAATTTCAGGAATTGTAGGATTTATCCTGCATACAAGTGGCTATCTCATAGGAAGGTGTAAACAAAAATGTAAATTAAGTAATTGACTGTAAATTCTTTGTTTTCTTCCTTCAGCAACACATTCTTTTCTTTCTGTATTCCTGGCTCTTCTGTGGTCCCTCTCCTCCAAGTCTGGAATGAGGTCTTCTGTTCTACCATGACTCATTTGTGTAGCTCCAAGCATCATCTTTGCACACTTTTATCTGCATTACGCAGTATTTCATTACCTCAATACCGTAGGAGTCAACTCATGAACACTAAAATATTAGTGCCAAAAAAAACAAAAGATTGAACCGCAAATGGATCATCGAGAAATCTGGACTTAACAAACTATCATCAAGACAGTCTTAAACTTGAGAACCAAGTTTAAACTTTCTGCCAATATAAAACATTAGCTTTCCAAACAATGCCCATTTTTGCTCTAATGAATTTTCTCTTTTAGTTCCATAGGAATTAGTAGCACGTACAGAATTACGTATGACTCATTAAGTTCCACACAGCTAAGCTCACAGTTAGAAGGCATTGCCAGAAAATCTTGCCTTCAGGGAAGCAAGTAACCTAGTTGTCAAAAAGTCAATAGTTACCTAACTCTCTGGGAAATACAATGAAGTTATGGCAGTCTGGCTACTGAGGAAAGACTTGGTTTGCCCAGGCTTTCTGTGGTAACTTCCTCCTCCAGTGGGAGAAACTGCCAGTAAAGGAAGAATGACAATTTACATACCATAGTGAGGCTAATCGGCCTCTCCCTTAGTCACAGCCTGCCTACTTGAGACATCCTGGGAAATCCCTATTTGGAAGAGAAGAAAAGTTAAAATCACAGATGCTGTGCTTATAACCTTATTCTGTGTAATTCATATACAGAGTCACTTCTGTTCACTTTTAATGAAAAACAATTGCTGTGATTTTCCACCATGAGTTAACAGTGCGGTCTTTTAAAAATTTTGTATATTTGGTTTCACTTTAAAAGATACCACAAGAGACATTTTCTTTCTCTTTTTCCTTCTGTCTTCCAAGACTCCAGGAAAAACAGCTTCCATGGCATATTGCGTACAGGGCACAACTAGAATGAGTGCTGCAGAAAGTTCTTCGGAGCACGGAGAGGTAAGAATACATCTTTAGGGGATGAATTGACCATATATAGCATCAATTGCATTTTTAATGGTTAATTATGCAATGATGGATAAGAGTAGAAACGGCTACTTTGCTTTCTTTAGATAATAGCTGCTCTGTATTTTTTTAAACTTTTTTTAATGTTTATTTATTTTTGACAGAGAGAGAGAGAGAGAGAGAGAGAGAGAGAACACAAGCCTGGGAGGGGTAGAGAAAGAGAGAGAGAGAGAGGGAGAGGGAGAAATAAAATCTGAAGCAGGCTCCAGGCTCAGAGCTGTCAGCACAGAGCCCGACCTGGGGCTCAAGCTCACTAACAGGGGGATCATGACCTAAGCTGAAATCGGATGCTCAACGGACTGAGCCATCCAGGCACCCCTTTGCTTTGTATTTAATCAATGTTATTTAAGGAGGAAAAAGTATCTGGGTGACTGTTGCATTTTCTTTGATCCCTCTGAGCTCCATTTCTTCTTTTACAAAGTGAGATTAAATCCTGTGCAAAGGCCCTACAGCTCCCCAGTTCTGTGGGCTCCATATTTTGCTCTTGATTTAAAGAAATTTGGTTCAATATAAATTTCAAAAAGAATATTTGTACAGTTGGAAATAGAATACAATATAGCAATAAAGTATCCCTAGTAAAATATTTATGGATGTACAATGAATACCATAGTTTTTGTTTGGTTACTGGTTACTGCAACACTTACCCAACTGAATGAATGAATGAATGAATGTTCTTTCTTAAAGTTCTATTTAGAGATAAGCCAAGATATAATAGCAAATTAAGGGAACTCTTTTGTTCTTTAGATACTTAATTTAGCGTGTCAGGATTTGAATATCTTAGAAGTTGGTCCAGGTGTTATGGTAAATGAGAAAGAAATGCCCAGACACTTTAAACACACATTGCACCATATAAGGAATAATTGTTCTGTAAGTGGGGCCCTTAGTAGAACTAATGACTAAAAATCTTTGTGTTTATTGAAACATCAGATACCTTCATTAGCAACTGGAAAGCAAAGCAAATACAGATGAAAAATTTCCCCAAATTTTGTGTTTGATTGACTTTTTTCCATTTTATTTTATTTTTTTTTCAACGTTTATTTATTTTTGCGACAGAGAGAGACAGAGCATGAACGGGGGAGGGGCAGAGAGAGAGGGAGACACAGAATCCGAAACAGGCTCCAGGCTCTGAGCCATCAGCCCAGAGCCTGATGCGGGGCTCGAACTCACGGACCGCGAGATCGTGACCTGGCTGAAGTCAGACGCTTAACCGACTGCGCCACCCAGGCGCCCCATGACTTTGTTCCATTTTAATACATACCTGAGACATATGAACCATAGTAAAATAAATGTTGATTAATCTCCAGAGAAACTCCTGGTGATACATTTATGGCTTTTAAACAATTCTTATTACTGTGCTTTCTCTCTCTCACTTGCAGATTTAGTATCTAGCTTTTCAGTAACTCTTATTTACAAATAAAAAATCAAAGTCCAAAAGTTTTACTATTTCTTTCCAGAGAAAGTTATATATGGCAAAAAAAAAAAAATGCACAGTATATAATTAATCTTAATCTGGATTCCCCGAAGGCTAAATCATACAAATGTTTGCTAGACACAGATTTTTTTTGTCTCTATCACAAATAGCAAGGGAACTTTTTAAGGACCCCAAATCTGTGTTCCCAAGAAAGGTCTGAAATAGGAGAACCTTGAACTTTAGTGTGAATCACTATAACCTCTGAAATTTATTTAAAGTAGAGAAGGGATAAATACGCTGAGCACAGAGGATTTTTAGGGCAGTGAAACTATCCTATATGATACTATAATGTCATTAAACATTTGTTCAAACTCACAGAATGTACAACACTAAGAATGAACCCTAAAGTAAACTATGGATTTGGGTGATGTGTCAGTAACTATTCATCAATTGTAACAAATGTAACACTCTGGTGGGAGATGTTGATAAAGGTGTAGGTGTGGGGGTAGAAGGCATATGGGAAAACTCTGTCACCTTCCGCTAGATTTGCTTGTGAACCTAAAACTGCTCTAAAAAAATAAAGTCTATTAAAAAAAATGGAGGCGCTATGATTCCCTTTTCAGAAATTCTTTTTCAGTGTTCGTGGTGCCCTACATTTTGCACGCTTCCATAGTGACTTCTATGCGTTCTTATAGTAAGAACCACTGATCTGGAATCTGGTCTCACTGTATCTCTGCTTTGCTGAGCTCAGGTTACACAACATACAGTTGGCTCACAGCATTTTCCATATCAAAGGTACCTAATATTCAATCTGTTCTGATCCAGAATGAGTCTAGACTTCCTAAAAAAGGGAAAGCCCAATTTTAAGACCCAACATATTTGTCACCTTGATTTTGATGTTACTTCTGGAACTCAGACAAACCAGCTTCTTGAGGTCGGAAGCAAATAGAATAATTCTGAATTTATAGACACATGGAAGAATATCTTTTAAAATGAGGTCTTAGGGGCGCCTGGGTGGCTCAATCAGTTGAGTGTCCAACTTCAGCTCAGGTCATGATCTCACAGCTCCTAAGTTCAAACCCCACATCAGGCTCTGTGCCAACAGCTCAGAGCTTGGAGCCTGCTTCAGATTCTGTCTCCCTCTCTTTCTGCCCCTCCCCCACTCACGCTCTATCTCTCTGTCTCAAAAATAAGTAAACATTAAAAAAAATTAAAAATTAAAATAAAATAAGGTCTTAACTGTACATGGGTCTAGGAAGAAGCTAAGAAAACTAAAGGCAGCTTCTATAAAGATGTAGCATATGATCCAGCGCTAAAATATTGAGTGAGTCATAGGTAAGCAGAGAAAAGATAGAAAAATAGTTTTATAAATCATTTCTAATGAAAAAAGCCCTTGAAACCCCATGATGATTGTAAAAGAACACTCCCTGTAAGTGCTATTGGCAAAAGCCAACATGTTTTGAAAATATTTAATTGTTCATGAATATCTTTAATTAATTTCCATAACTATTGAGCTTGAAACTAAGTAGCAGATTTAGGACTACCCTCATCACCAGATTTGTTGTACTGTTTATATGACTCAGAGATGAGATGGTAACAAGACTATTGAGTTACTATAGAGAAAACAGCACTTAAGTGAGCTTTGTTGGTGGTCCATTTAGACAGATGGCCCACAGTTTCCAGAGCATTTGTGCTTTCTTTAAATAAATACCCCCAACACTGAGGGGGGAAAAAAAACTGAAAAGAAAGGTGGTTAACTTTTTCATTGTGCCAATGATTTATTATTTAAACTTATAACCTACTGGCTTTATTCAAAGGGCTGGTTAAAATTGCACAATACCAGATAATCTATGTCAATCTCTGTATAACATAATTTTATGAAGGACACTGAGGTAGCTAGTTCATTACAGTCTTAGAATGGATTTGCTGCCTTTTAATTTTATGTCTTTGTCTGTTTTTCTTGATGATTCTGTCATTCCTCTGACTTTTGTCAGGCCACTCTTCAGATATGGACATGTCTACAGAAATGACATTTTAGAAATGTTTATTACTATGTAAATACCCAAAATGTATTCATGAAACTTACCTGATTTCCATAAGCATTATACTCTGAATTTCCATTTTTTGGGAAAAGGATTGAAATCCAAACTCATAAAATCCTAATTTCTTGTTTGACTAATGTATACATTTATAATTTATTAGAGAATTATTTTGTTAATTAATTCATATAAAGGAATTTGAAATATAATATAACGCTTCTTCATCAACAGGTCTCTATGAAGGAATAATGGTGTGAGGATTGTTACCCCTAGAATAAGATATTTTTATAAATCACAATAGGAGAGTTAGCCAAATGCATAGAGTTTGTGAAGGACAACATTTCTCCTGTTTATTTTATAGAAGATTTTGTTTCACAATTTCTCTTTCTTTTTTTTTTTTTTTTGTTTTTGTTTGTTTGTTTTAAGCATGATCAATCATCAAGCAGAAAGAACTTGACAAGTTCTCTTGAACAAAAGATAAGGTGCTTGGAAAAACAGAGAAAAGAGGTAATTTACAAATATTAGCTGAAGCAACATGTATCATGAGTTAATGCTGAGAATAAAATAGAGTCTAGAGTCTTTTATTTTTGTTATTGGGTCACAGTATTTATCTCTAGGATTTTGGACTGCATTATTTTGAGAGGAAGTACTTTTTTCTTATTCACCTACATTTCTCTTACCCAGTCTTCCAGTGTTTGTGTAAATGAGTGAAAAATGACAAAGTCATAAATCTAATAATTATCTTAATTTTTCTCAAAACTTAGATGTTTCCTGCACATGGACTATGTGAGCTTATCACCTGTGCCTTATGCCTTGCAACTTGATATACCTTGAAACTCAAACTGTCAAAGGCTTTAGGTGTAATTGACTTAGGTGCTATGATTTCATGAACTGGGTATCCAGCCACATAGGGGTTAAGGAGCATTATTGAAAAAAAATTTTTTTGTTGTTTATAAAATGCCATTAGGAATGTGATGGATATTATTATGAGTTCTGTTTTTCTGAGTTTAATGAATGTTAGAACCTCTTTATTCTTCTTGAAGATGAAGAAGTGAAAAGTGTAACAATGTTAACACTGTGTATGTTGTCAAATTTTAAATTAGTTTCCTCAACCATTGTATATGTTTTATCCTTCATGTTCTTCTGTATGGTGCCTTCTACTCCTCTTTGATATTACATAAAATATTGTATCCTTCTGGAAAATTATTGAACTATAACAGGGTAATGTTACCATGGCATAGAAATGTTAATCCTTAAAATGCCAACAGATATCTTTATATAATAATATAATATAGTCTCTACTAAATACCCATAGCTATTTCCAGCATAAGATTTACCTAGGGACTGGGTGTCTGGATTAGATATTTTGTTTTATAATTAGGAGAATATGTTGCTTCCTTTTAGTCATTGTAACTATCTTCTCAATCTCTGTCCCATGTTGAAAGTGTTGGAATTTCTCTTGATGTAGGAAGTTACAGGCTTCCCTTACAAGAAAACTAAAACACAGGACATAGTTTTTTTTCTTCCTTTTATTTAGCACATAATTTTAAAGCTTCTAAATTGCAGCCTAAATTATTTCTAAATATTCTTATGACAAAACTATTATTCCTTGAAAATCTATAATTTCAAAACGGTGACATTATCCATTCATTACATATACATTACAAGTCATGTGTTGATTTTAAAAAGCACAATATTGCAAGCACATGATGGTAAGTTATCGGGATTTGGAATTTGTTAATATAAATTCTGCTTTAGAAAAGCTAGAAGAAATATTTAATTATAATAATCAGTGTAAGCACACAGAAAAATATGAAAGGTTTGAAAAAGACCCTCATATATTAATAAATCTTACAGAAAACCATCAATACTCCTAAAGTTTTACTGGATTTTGATTGTATTAAACAAAGATGAAAATTTCAAATAACAAGCAAAGTTGAAAGTTCTAATAACAGTTCAGCTGACTAGTCAAGATGTACGTAAGGCTAAATGGTTTTTCATATGCTAGCCAGTTATGAAAAGACGGAGTGTGCTCAATTCAATCGTCCCAGCCCTACAAGAACTTGGTGGAAGGAATATTGTGTTCAACCGTGGCTTGTAAATCTTACTAGCCCCCCAAAAGTGATTTCATTTTGGCCAAATTTCCAAATGGGCAGAAATCCATATTGATTCACCAAATTTTAATAATTTCAGCTCCTGGAAGTTAACCAGCAATGGGATCAGCAATTTAGAAGTATGAAAGAGTTATATGAACGAAAGGTAAACACATCTCTGTTTAGTATTTGCTTTAGATCAGTAAGCTGGGGGACCAAGTCTGTGAAGATTCTCACTGGTTTCAGCTGAAGGAGACATGTGGCTAGCCAACTGTTGAAAAAATGATGGGGGGGGGGGGGGGGGTCGGGAGAAGGTGCTGAGTGCATTATTGGTCTCTTGGTACTGAAGATTAGTGAAGGATATCAGTGAATTATCTTGAGCATGACAAAAAAAAAAAAAAGGTACTAAAAATAGCCTTTAGCCTCTGGCGATGTCTCTAGAGTTCTTATGCACATTCATCATAGCTCATGGAATAACCTGTTTTGGATTTGTTACTAGCAGCCATAAATACACAAAGTTATATGTGAGGTAGGATATGGCTTAAAGTTCATACTGTTTTATACAAGGCCATTTCTCTAATTCTTTAATTAGTTGGCATAAGCTATTTCCACAGATAAAGAAATGAACAATGGTAACAGTGACAGTGTGAGGAGAAGTGGGGCATTCCCTCTTCCCCCTACAGCATATTCTCTGTCAAGAATCTTTTGCTTTGATGAGAAAGAACTTTTTGGAGAGAATATCTTTTAATAGGTCAAAGTCAATTTGTAATTTAAATTATTCCACGTTCAAAAATAGAGAAAAGGAGAAAGTAAATTCCCCTAAATAATTCAGAATTAAGAAACCTGACCACAAGTGAGTAACAGAGCAGTATTGCCCTCTTCTTCCCCATTTTGATACACCGAAGCGTTAAATTTAGTAAGTGCAGGATAATGCTCCCACTACAGCAGGCCTGTTATATTCAGTCTGGGGCAGCTTTGGGGTCTCCAAATTTTAAAGAACATGGTCCCAGAGAAAATGTGTAAGCTGCTCAGGAAGAACGGCCTGCAGGTGTGTGAAGACCCTTGGTTAACAGTGGGCATAATTCCCATCTTTGATAAAACCTTTTCTAAGGCCTCTCTTACTGGACCGTCATCGCTCTGAGAACTAGCTTGGCATTTCGTAGGGCGTCAAGCATTGCAGATTACTGAGGAGTTAAAAATCCATGTCTGTTTTTCTCTGGCCCAGGCAAATTCACTCACCCCCTAACCCCATGCTGCCCTTTTCAGGTCAGGCAAGGCACATTTTGAGAGTTAGGAATAGAATGACAGGCTCAGAAGCGTCCCCGTCTAAGATCTAAATCTTTATTCTCTCGGAAGTGGTGTGGTTTGGAGAAAGGAGGGAAGGGGCTTAAGGCTGTTTCGGTGTTTACTTTTTCCGGTAGGGGAAGCTCTTCCTTAAGTGCACAGGTCCTGACCTTTGCTAAGGCTGGTGGGAAATAGAACCTCTCTTAGGGGCCACCCAGGAGTGGGGGCGTGTCCGTCCCAGCGTGCACGGGGTGGGGGAATAAATCCGGGGGTGGGAGGGGGTGTGAATTTCAGAAGTGGTGTCTGCCACACTGTGTATACGACTTCCTCAGGTCGCAGAGCTGAAAATGAAACTGGACGCCGCAGAAAGGTTCCTCAGCTCGCGGGAGAAGGAGCGGCTTCAAAGTCAGAGAGAGAGCGACCGGCTGCACGACCAGACCCGCCAGCGGCTGCAGCTCGAGGAGGTGGGCGGGGCTCAGGGGGAAGACCTTCCTGGCCCCGGGGCCTGAGCGCGCTCGGCGGAGAGTGGTGGGCAGAGACTGGTGGGCGGAGACTGGTGTGCGTAGGAGCGGATGGGTTACGCAAGTCCCCGGGCCGATTCTCTGCGAACTGAAGGAAGGAGATGCCCAGCTTGCGTCCTCCTTTGTTGTCCAAATGAGCAGGCCTTTGTGTGCCAGGCTCTACCCGCAGAGAGTGCTGATCAATAGATTTGGTGCCATCTTTCTAGAGCATTTCAGCCTAGGAGATTAAATTTACCCTTTTGCTTTTACTCAGATACAGTTTTTATTTTGAGTGTTAATAATAATGGGACACTACCTTGTGTTTGTACAGCTGCTTTTGAGCTTACATAGTTTTACAAATAGGTATTGCGTTTGTAATCATAAAAAATAAAACATTTAAAAAACTGCCTCACCTTCACGATCTCATTTAACATTCTCAGCCCATCTGTGAGGGAAATGGTATTTCTGCAATTTTTTTTTTTTTAGCTTATTTATTTTGAGAGAGACAGAGACAGTGTGAGTGGGCAGAGTGGGGGGAGGGGGGGAGGGAGAGAGAGACAGGGAGAGAGAAAGAGAATCCCAAGCAGGCTCCGCACTGTCAATACAAAGCCTGATGTGGGTCTCAATCCCAGGAATGGGGAGATCATGACCTGAGCTGAGATCAGGAGCCCCACCCTAAACCGTCTGAGCCACCCAGGTGCCCCCTATTTTTGCCATTTTAAAGCTGAGATGTGAAGAGGTTACAGGACTTGCCAAGCTTGCCAACCTAGTACCTGGGAAAATGGGATTTGAACCCAGCCTCCAAATTTGAAATCTCCATTAATCCCCACTGAGAACAAGATGGTGGCCATTAAGGTGACAGTCTTCTTCTAAAATACTCTCGGTTTTACTCTTAGTTATGGGGCTTAATGGATATTATACAAAATGGGAGGAAAATCTTAAGCTCTAATGGATGCACGTTTTTTTTATGTATGTTAAGAAAAAATAAGAAGTGTAAATAGTCTCAGCCTTGTGGCAGATATCATGAAGCATTGGCTGTATTTTAACCCGTGCACCAATCTTAAGGCAATAGCTGAAATCAATGCAGACAGCCGTTGGTGTAGATTTTCTTACCTCGATAAGGTTCTCCCTGTCCCAGTGAGTCAGAGGAAAACAAACAAGGTTTAGCAACTCCCTTCTGACCTTGTTGCAGTCCCTTCCTTTTCCTGACCAGGAATCATGACAATTGTTCGCTCATGAAGTTGGAACCATTTACAATTTGAAGTCACTTTTAGATTATGTCAAATTAGAAAATGATTGGCTCATTTTCTAAGTGTATATAAGCCCACTCTATTTAAGTGAAAGCAAATAGGAATGTTTTCATTTAAAAAAAAAATCACGTAGATATCTTTTTTTTAAAAACTTTTTTTTTTCAACGTTTATTTATTTTTGGGACAGAGAGAGACAGAGCATGAACGGGGGAGGGGCAGAGAGAGAGAGGGAGACACAGAATCGGAAACAGGCTCCAGGCTCCGAGCCATCAGCCCAGAGCCCGACGCGGGGCTCGAACTCACGGACCGCGAGATCGTGACCTGGCTGAAGTCGGACGCTTAACCGACTGCGCCACCCAGGCGCCCCTAAAAAACTTTTTAACATTTATTTATTTTTGAGAGAGAGAGAGAGATGGTGAACGTGGGGAAGGGCAGAGAGAGAGGGAGACGGAATCTGAAGCAGGCTCCAGGCTCTGAACTGTCAACACAGAACCCTACAGGGGGCTTGAACTCAGAAATGGTGAGATCATGACCTGAGCTGAAGTTGGATGCTTAACAGACTAAACCACTCAGGCACCCCACATAGATATCTTAAATCTAATTATTGTTTTGGGAAATATTAATTACTAAAACAACATATTCTAACATGTGTGTTAGCTATTTTCTCATCTTGATTTACTTAAATTCCGGGATGTTTGTTTTATTAGGTTAAAGTTTCAGTGCCATTAAGAATTCAGTTCATTCCAGGAGTGCCTGGGTGGTTCAGTCATTAAGTGTCTGACTCTTGATTTCAGCTCAGGTGATGATCTCAAGTTTGGTGGGATTGACCCCACATCGGGCTCTGTGTTGACAGCGTGGTTTCTGCTCGGGATTCTCTCTCTCTCTCGCTCTCTCTGCCCCTCCCCACCAGGCTCACGTGAGCTTGCTCTCCTTTTTTTTTTTTAAATTTTTTTTTTTAACGTTTATTTTTGAGACAGAGAGAGACAGAGCATGAACAGGGGAGGAGCAGAGAGAGAGGGAGACACAGAATCTGAAACAGGCTCCAGGCTCTGAGCTGTCAGCACAGAGCTCGTCGAGGGGCTGGAACTCACGGGCTGTGAGATCCTGACCTGAGCCCAAGTCGGACGCTTAACTGACTGAGCTACCCAGGCGCCCCTCCTTCTTTAAAAATAAATAAAACTTAAAAAAAAATGCAATTCACTCCACAAAAAATTTACTATCTAAAATATAAAATTAAGAATTAAAAGATAGATATTGTCAACTAACCTTGCTTCAGTTATGTAAAACAGAGGACTTCTTGAAGGTAATCGGAAACATGGAGGAGTGATGGCACTTGGACTTGTTGATCTCTCCCTTTTCAAAGCAATGAACACAACAATACAGTGCTCTGAGTAATTATCTGTAGTGAAGGGTCTTATTTGCCTGAGGTTTTATCCTCTTCTCCCTCCAGTTCAGAATGATGCAGGCAGGATTGGTCTTTGAGATATTTCATATTTTTTATTGCAATCATACTTTTTTTTTCTTTGTAGAACTTTACTTACTTTTACTAAATTGCTTAGCCATCACTCTGTAACAGTACATGGGAACTTGCTTATTCTCTGAACCCATTTGACCCTTGAAAGTGAGGACTGAGGATTTTGAGCTTTTTCTGGGGTCATGAAACTTACTTAGTAGCACTAAGAAGTAGAGAAAGATTTTTTTCTATCTGAACCCTGTCCTCCAACCAAAGAATATTGCTTAAATGGAATGTCAAGGGGTGCCTGGGTGGCTCAATTGGTTAAACATCCAACTTCTGCTCAGGTTATGCTCTCACAGTTCGGTTCATGAGTTGGAGCCCCTCCTTGAGCTCTGTGCTGACAGCTCAGAGCCTGGAGCCTGCTTCAGATTCTGTGTCTCCCTCTCTCTCTGTCCGTCCCCTTCTTATGCTCTGTCTCTCTCTCTCTCTCGCTCAAAAGTACATAAATATAAAAAAAAAAAAATTTTAAGGAACGTTAAGTGAAAATCTAGCAGGTTCTGTTTTTATTGTATTTCAGAAGTATTCCTACAACATTATCTCATCTGAATTTTATTGATTTCGGTTTTGTTTTCTTGCTGTTTATTTCAGAAGGAAAAGGAGAGCCTAAGTGAAGAATTACATGAATTGAAGAAAGAAAATAAGCTTTTGAAGGAAAAAAACACTCTTGCGAGCAAGAAGAAGGAACAGTATGAATGTGAAATAAAGCGCCTCAATAAGGTACCAGTCCAGGTCAATCTGGGGAGCTGGAAGGAAAGGTCCCTGTAGAAAGAGCACATTCCTAACTGAGAGTCACAACACAATCTGTGCAGCAGTACAGCTCCTGGTCTTGGGAGCCTGCACAGGAGTTTCTCTGTAATTTTATAAGTCACTCGTAGCTGCATCTTTCAGCCAAGGCCTTAAGGAATACATGTCCCTGCAAAAAATCATCATGAAAAAGAGAAATGAGGAGTAACTTCAGAAGACAGTAAGAACTTTTTTTTTTTTTTTTTTTTTTTAGTTCAAAGAACCACGTAAAGCAAGTGGGTGTTTGGGAACAATAGCATATCTCTTGGTCAACCACAAAAGTTTCCTGAGGAAACAGGCTGCTCTTTAAAATCATCACTATGGAGCTGGGTATGATGCAGACTGTATGGAATCATGCTAAAGGCCAGCCCCAAGGCTGATATGGTGGCCTTCCAGAGAAGAAGCCTAAAACTCATTTTTAATTAGGGTGTGGGGTCTGGGGGATGGGGGGGAGGAATGGAGGTAGGTGTGTTAGAAAAACACAAGTGGTTAAGTGCCTTGGCTTCAACTTAACTATTCGAAGGGGCTACCTGTGGAGTGCTGCCAAAGGATGACTCTGGAGAATCTGTGCATTTGTGTGTGTGTGTGTGTGTGTGTGTGTGTGTGTGTGTGTGTGTGTGTGTGAGAGAGAGAGAGAGAGAGAGAGAGAGAGAGAGAGAGAGAGTTTTATGGACGGATAGCTTAATTTCCCTGGGGAAGGGATTGCTCACTTATTCAAGTTAGCAATTAAATCCTTTGCTGTTGATTTTTCAAAGGGCCACATCAGATGTGGACCATAGGAGCACTGGTAGTACATGTTTGAGTCAAGATATTCATCTCTCAAGTTAGATATCTCTTGACCTAAGTAATAGAAATTGACTTCCAAAACAAGAGTGGGTGATTGGCCTTGAAAAAGTGGTCAGTGCCTGTGCTTTTCGGACTGTGTATATTTTAGTGTTCAGAGGATCATTTAAAGATCCCCAAAGGGTTGAGTATGTGCCTGTATGGTTGACAGAATGCTTTACAAATGTGATGCTGCATTTGATCTGTTTGTGGGGCAAGTTACTGGTCAGGAGAAAATGGGAAAGTAGAGACTAACATCATAAACAATGCACTTCTCTATCCTCTATGAGAGGAAACAGTGTTCAGAGATACAAATTTAGAGCAAATAAATTTTCCCTTTTATCCTCTGTTGGAAATCCTCCACAGATGAATTAGAGGAACTAATGTTGGGATTATGCTTGAAATCTTTCCCATCTGTGATATGTTATTTGATAAGTTTTCTTCTGCTCTCTAATTCATTTCTGTAAATGTTGACACAAGAATATACACCCTATAGAAATTAGAACAGCCATGAACTCCGTTTTTTGCTCCTATGTGTACCCTTAATTTTTGTGTCTCTGTATTTATAGTCTAATATTTTCAAAGTTAGTAAAATATTTTTAACTCTTGTGATTATAATAAAATTGAGAAAATGAGAGAAATTAATTTGAGTAAAATTCAGGCCTTTATGCAAATGTCACCTTCTCAAAGAGGATTTTTCTGGCTACCCTAATTAAAATTACATATTCTGTCTCTGATATTCCTATTTTGTTTCATTGGAATTTATTGCTATCTGATATATATTTAATGTCTCATATTAATTACCCCATTTGTTTCCTGTCTCCCAATCTTGATTGTAAGCTCCATGAGGGTAGGACTGCACAATCGACTTCTCTATTTGGCATAGTAGGCACAGTATTGAGGGCTCATAATACTTTTAGTGGCCTATTAATATGTTTAATTTCTCTCAAAATCTGAAAAAAAATGGACCTTTAAGTCAAAAAAACATTTTCATATTAATATGAAATATATTCATCTTTGTAAGAATGTAAGTAGGAAACATAATTTTAATATGCATTTATTTGGAGGAATGGACTCACAAATACAACATAATGTAGCCTAAGTTTTTCTAATTTTTTCATTCCTGTGTTCTGGATGCCAACAATAGGGCATTGCTCACAGTATGTTCTTAAATATTTATTGAATGGATAAATTAATTAAATAATTTAGCTGGCACATAATATGTTCCGTAGCCAATTCTGGCCCCAATATTCATGCTTTTTTTTTTTGTTTTAATTTTTTTTTTAACGTTTATTTACTTTTGAGACAGAGAGAGACAGAGCATGAACTGGGGAGGGTCAGAGAGAGAGAGGGAGACACAGAATCTGAAACAGGCTCCAGGCTCTGAGCTGTCAGCACAGAGCCCGACACGGGGCTCGAACTCACGAGCCGTGAGATCATGACCTGAGCTGAAGTCGGATGCTTAACCGACTGAGCCACCCAGGCGCCCCCCCAAGATTCATGCTTTAGCAGGCATAACACATTACTTATGAGTAGTGAAAAAAAAGTAATAAAAGGATACTTTAAGCCAGCTGTACTTCCAGAACTACATCTATACCTTAAAATATCATTTAAAAAGCATAGATAGAAAGTGATGAGCTATGAAAGGTTTTTTTCTCATTTAGTGAATGTATTAGTATCTAATGAAACGTAAGCAATTACTATTCATACATACACTGTGGATTGTTTCTTCTCTTAGCACAGGAATAAATAAAAGTTACTTAAAACGTTCATTTGGGTAGTTGATTTTGCACACCCTCCATCACAGCTGGAATTCAGGGCCCACCCTGCTTGCACTAGCAGACCCCCTGCTGACCCATTCACCACAGCAGAAATTTGTAGCATATCAGCTTAGTAATTAACATATGGTTTTCAGAAGTTCACACAACTCTGTGTACTCAATTCGGCTTATTTGCTTTGAAGGAAATACCCAAGGGCATTGTTTTCATTGAGTTCTTAAAGAGAAGCCAGATGTTTAACCAAAGCGAGAGAAATTACCTGAGGCTCATCAGCCAATGCCACCCATGGGCAAAATTGATTTGTCCAACATCTCACCATTGTGAGATGGGTAGATCTGTTTAGTATGCCTGTGCTGATAGTAAATTACTATTCTGGAATAGGTTACAGGTATTTGTTCAAGGAAGTTAAAAAACCTCAAGATGGAATAAATGTCTATTAAACTTACCTTTCAGTTATGACTCATTTGAAAATTTTCTAGAAGCCTGAATAGCATGAAAGGTAGACCAGGAAATTCAAATATAACAACACCCACAAAAATAGTCTGTTCATAGGTGTAGAATATGAAATCAGCATAGTTGATTGTCTTTAACTCATTTGGCTCACCCCATCCTAGATTTTCTCCACTTTTAAAAATTGTAACTAATATACTACTTCTTAAAATCATGTAGCTTTACAACAAGTTCTAACAAAACATAAATTATGAAACAACTTTTATTGTTTCTTTAAATTCTTCTTGGAGGAAGAAAAAAGTTCTTGTTTCTCTTGCAACTTCATGAAAAATGATACATTAGGCTAGACAGTATCCATAGACTATAAACACATTCTATTAGGAAATTCCTAGCCTGCCTACAATATTTAAGACCATAACTTTGTTTTGTTTTTCCTACTTTTATGATCATATTGTACAGTAATGCAGGAAAGTAAGTTACAAATAGTACCACTGAATGAACGTCACTGAAGCTACTAAAGAAATTCAGAGGAAGTGAAGTCTTGGAGTTCTGAAAGCGAAACTTTTCTGTTTGTATAAAGGGATCATTTGATAATGAGCAAGTAGTCATATCGTATGTGGGCGCTGAGACCACACCAGGATGAGGTGTGTTGTGTCTTAATTTTGGCGGCCATTTTATTGAACTCGATCATGAACCAAGGTCTTCAGGATAGAGAGAATGTATTCTATATGATCTGACAAAGTATAGGATATGTAAGGTATTATGGTCTAGTGAATAATGATGGTTGTCTAAGAGACTCTTGTTTCCTTCATCTCCTCACCCCACAGTAAACCAATAAGTTGTACTGAATGTCAAGAAAGCAGAGCTTCTCTACACCCTGTAGTGAGTTCATGCATGTTTTATTGGAGAATAAATATGACTGTGGCTAAGCCAGGGCATGGTATACTGAGGAGGACAGTACAATAGATCTAAGGAATAGTGATCTGCACAGGTTCACATTTCTGTGGGTTTTCTTCTCTCCCATTGGGAGCAGGGCTGTAGAAAATAGTATCACTCAAAATGTCATCTGGAACCAGCAGCGTCAGCTTTTGAGGATTGCAGATTCTTAGACCATCTCCTTAGATCAACTGTTTCAGGATCTCTGGAGAAGGTGCCCAAGGATTTGCTACCTCTCCAGCTGATTCTGATACTCTAATGTTTGAACATTATTGATAGAGTCTGCTTTTGATTGAAGCAGGAAATCTGAAAAAGGGCTATTGATATGTTTTCTTTTCATGGTTGGCTTGGTGGAGCAGGACATCCCTGACATCAGTATCGGAAGCCCTCCTTAATAACAATGACAGTTGAATAACATAAGCATCATCATGGAGAAAAGACAGATTCTGAAAAAAAAAAATCATATGCTAGAAAATGAGAAGGAAGAAAAGTAATTCAGTCATAAAAGGGGCATCAAAATGGAGTTCTTTCTTGTGGGGGGGGGCATTTGAGATAATTCTAATAATCATAGAAGAATTCATAAGATGTGGTAACTCTCAGTTCAACGGTGTGCTTATCTTATAACCTAGGCTCTTCAAGATGCCTTGAAAATCGAGTGTTCTTCATTTCCGGAGGATTGTTTGGGAAAATCTGAACTGGAGTGCAGACATAAGGAGATGAGAACAGAAATGGAAGTTCTCAAACAGCAGGTGAGAAGTGGAAAGTGACATGATCATGTGGAGAACACAGGGCCCATTGTTCATGCTCCTTTGGATGGTTTTGGAAGTCTTCCTATTCAAAATGTGTCCAAAATTATTGCATTTATTTTCATTAGAATTATGTAATTTTAAAGCTTAATAAGAGAATATACATCGGCTAGCCCAACTTCCACTTTATGAAAGAGGGAATTAAATTTCAAATGGGTTGAATGGCTTGTCCAAGATCATACGGTTAAAAGAAGGACTTACTAATTAACCTTTTTGGTGAGATTTAATTAGCACTGGTCCAGAGAACTTCATGTAGACATGATTTATTTTGAAAACACTATTAACCCAAACCCTGGACCTTTTCAGCAAATGGTAGCAGCCACGCTGTTACTCCGTAGCCGCTGGTTTCCAGGCCTTTGAACAATGAGGACAGTTTTAAAGGGAAATACTGTGCAGTGATCATAATCTCTGAAGAGCCAGATCTGCTCATCTACTGCCACGTATGGATGGCACCACCTAGCAATTTATTGATGCACTTCTCCTTCCTCTTCCCCACTCACCCAACCTCACTCCATGTCACCAAGTAGACAGAAGAGTAAAGGAGGCTTTCTCTAAGCTTCTATATATATCAGCAACATAGGGCTGTGGGCACTGCCTGACCTATCTGGGTCTAAATTTAGTTCAGCCAGCTGGAGCTAGCTTAGCCGAGGGGCCACCCATGCATAACACATCTCTTTTCCTGTAGAAGGTTAAATAAACTAATGAAGGTAAAGAGCTGGGACAGTTCATGGCGATGTCAATAAATATAGGATACATGCAGGAATTCTAATCTCTGAAGCACGCATTGTCAGTAATATATTAGCAGTGGGGGAGAGGATGTTATGGAACAAAGGGCTGGGAAGTATGTCCCTGGAACTGATTTGTTGACTGTTTTGCTCTGAGCAAGGCCATTTACAAGGACTTTTGATGCAACACACCAAAGAATTAAGCAATTGTATTATTGTTGTTGCTGTGTATTGTTATTACTTCATAGGAAGTAACCTATCTGTAAATGTAAAAAATTCAGAGAAGCTGATGTTAAAGTTGAATTTTTTTCTTCTGTCAACCCCATTTGAATAATCTGCCTCATTACATTTAGCTTCAAATGCATGGTTTAAAATAAGCCTATGAAGAGAGTAAGAGTATTAAAACTCTGCCAAATTCTCAACTCCTAAAGTACCATTGGCACTAGCCAGGATTCCTCTGAAAAAAAACTACTTCTTATGTTCGGACACTTGAATCATCTTGGATGCTCTCATGTAATGTATCCCACATGCAAGTGAGTCACTCTTACACATGCATGGAGTTCACAGCAAGGGTTTAGCTCATGTTGGATGCAGACAGTGGCAGGTATCCTTTTTTTCACTATCCTCAAGAGGTCCAGAATCCATCTTCTTAGTTTTTCTGTGGCTCTTTTGCTAACTTTATGCATACACATTTTAACTGTGCATATTTCTAAATGCTCAGCCACAATCACTGTTTCACTGAATGTCACATGATACACTAAAGGAGTTAAATTCACAAAGAAACTGAGTTGGAATCTTGGCCACCTGACTGACGTGATGACAACGCTATCATATTGTATTTGATAAAGAGTGTTCAGTTTTATCAGATGAGCTTCTCCCATTTCAAATGCCTCTGGTAATTGTTTACAGAGCATTGGTTTGACTCTGTCTGGAAATGAGCCTCAGCCCTTAACTAAAACCAAAACCAAAACAAAATGTCAGCTTAGCTGGGTGTAGTTCCCTTGCAATGCTTCTGGTGAATAAAACCTTCAAAATTAAATGTGTATATCTTCATCTAGATATATATACAATGTTTGATTTCATCCTCTCTTGCCTATTATATTCTGTTCTATTATTATTAACTTTAATCATCCTCTAGTTAAAATGTGCTGCATTATTGGGGGTGAAGGTGCAGTGTGCATTAGTACCAATAGACAGAAATCTAGCTACTAAGTTCCCATGTAAGTTGTACTTTAAATCCTTGTCTTAAAGGAACTCATTCCCTAAGCCTCATTTATTTTCATAGTTCCATATACTAGCCTCCAAGCCATCAGTCGACACTATGCCAATTAAAAACAATAATGATTAAATCTGTTTTTCTTTTGGTTTGATTGCTTTTCTGGAGTATTTGGAGTATTTCATGAGAGGCACTCCACTAAAATATTACTATGCTTGTTTGTTTGTTTTTAATGATATACCCCCAAAATTACTGGGGCAAATTGTGAATACCTTTTAACAATCATTTTGTTTTTCCACATCCATGAGCCTTTCGTTTCTATCTTGTGTTCAACTTATTGTTATATTTGGAACCTAGCATGCCAATATTTACTGGCTTCACTTAACAGCTATTGTCAGTAAACTGTCTTTTAGAACTTCAAGCACCCTTGATACATCAAAGCCTTGTGTTAGGGATGGGTGACTTGCTCCAGGATAGTGACACTTAACCCTGGGGGGCGGGGCTCATCACAATAAGGAAATGTGCAGCAGAATAATGGGTGAGGACAATGGGTGAGGATAATGGGTGAGGGGAATTGTTTTTCCAAAATATCTGTGCTGTTACCTTAGTTCTGAATTCCTGACACATACTCAAGGAGGAAAAAGTTGAGAACTACCATTCTAAACAAAGCAAG
This sequence comes from Herpailurus yagouaroundi, assembly GCF_014898765.1. Taxonomy (NCBI): domain Eukaryota; kingdom Metazoa; phylum Chordata; class Mammalia; order Carnivora; family Felidae; genus Herpailurus; species Herpailurus yagouaroundi. Next base: position 65,532,333 of record NW_024412376.1, read on the forward strand.
AGATGAAATTTTGGCTATATTCATTAGAATAGAGTCTCACCATGAAAAAATATTCATGAAGAGGATAGGGATTATTCAGATAGGACAAACCCAGATAGTACCTCTTCTGAAGTTCATTTACAATGACTTAGGATAAAAGGATGCTCACAGTAACAGTAAATCAATATTTCCTAGGTGCAAATATATGAAGAAGACTTCAAAAAAGAACGATCAGACCGTGAAAGACTTAATCAAGAGAAAGAGACTCTACAGCAAATTATTCAAACTTCTCAATCCGAGTTGAATAGGCTGAATTCTCAGGTATCAGTCAAAACAAAAATAATCTTTACCAGCTCATGCGTATTGTTTTTAATTTTTTTCATTAAAAATTTTCAAGACTTTGGGCTTCTGTTAATTGACATTGATTTTCTCTGAGAGGTAAGCACCTGGGATGAAATCACTCTTAAACAATCTCATAAAGAGATGAAAATGACTGGAGATTTCTTTTAACTTAAGTATATTAAGGAGTAACCTAAGAATTTGGATTCCAAAGTCGTGTATAAAATCCAGTTCTTCTGATCTTTTTCTCATAATATTTATCTTGGTGGAATGGGAGTTGAACTACCTAGTACTCAAAATTCAAATCCAAAATGCGCCAGCACATTGAAGTTGTTTCTAAACTCTTGTCATTTTCTTCGAAGGTCTATGGTGGAATGTTCCTGTCTTCCAAAAACATACATATCTCTGAATGTCATTTATATATATAAAATACTGAGAATTTTGTTCGCTGGGTTCCCCAGCTAAATGTGACTGGCACACTCTCAAGGAAGCCACATAGCATTTGCCAGTTTATTGAAATAAAATATATTAAATATAAGCACATTACAATTAAATGCAATGGGATATATTAAGAGTAGACTCAGCAAGTTGCCACTATGGGTAAATATTGATGTTAATGAGGAAGATGTAGCTAACACAATTTTGGCTTAAGAAAAGAAAATGAACCACAGAATTTTTGATTTGCAAAATCATCCAATACTTCTAAGTAAATAGGAAATTGTTGCGGGACATGGTGTGACAGCTCTGGAGCCGCAAGATTCTTAGTCTCCAAAGAAATTTTTAACTATTTGTCATCCCCTTCTTCCTGATAGAAAGTACACTGTGAATTAAATTTAATTTCTTTTCCGATGTTTTTCAAGGATTCACTTGAAATTCCTAATTTTGCATGCAAAAATCATTTGGCAGAACTATTTTCCAAGAAATGGAAAGGAATAAAATCGTGGTAAAAATATAATAAAATGAAAATAGTGAAAATAGTTCAGTTCTGATTACTCTCGGTAAGGAAATCACTCTGAATTTGTATCCTTTATATGCAGAGCTCCCTTAATTTGTTCTAAGTTGTCACTGCACAAGTTATCTTACCTCCAGCCATATTTTAACTTGATTCATTCTACTGTATTAAGTTTAGACTGATGATAAGTTTATGTCTGAAATTGGCAATGTCCTTGTCATTGTAGAAGGTCTAGTGCATCCAGGAACACATAACCATCTAATTATACTATAGACTATAATCCACAAGTAATTTTCATTTCTGTGTCATCTGCAAACTAACTTTCTGTTGATATTAACAAAATAATGCATTGTCTACATACAGTATGGGATAACTGTGTTAATGAACTAAGGGATAATCTTTTTTTTTTTTTAATTTTTTTTTTCAACGTTTATTTATTTTTTTGGGGACAGAGAGAGACAGAGCATGAACGGGGGAGGGGCAGAGAGAGAGGGAGACACAGAATCCGAAACAGGCTCCAGGCTCTGAGCCATCAGCCCAGAGCCTGACGCGGGGCTCGAACTCCCGGACCGCGAGATCGTGACCTGGCTGAAGTCGGACGCTTAACCGACTGCGCCACCCAGGCGCCCCGGGATAATCTTAATGATATCTTAAAACTACCAACATTTTTCTTTAAATAATGATAGTCCAAACATTTATTTTTCTAAAGTCTCACTCACTCTGGTAAAACGATGGTAGAGTTCACAAAGGGAACTGGTAGATGGCTTAACAATCTATGTTAAATGTATTAATAGCAGATTAAATGCCATGATATAATAGAATTGGCATGATGTTATTTGAATAGCATATTATCTGTGGTCCAAATGGGCCATTTGACCAAAAAGGAATTTTTAGGTCAAATCATTCTGGCACTAGTTGCTTACATACCAGAGGTTATTCATTCTATCACTAAGGATATTTTAAGTCAATGACTGATAAAATAAAAGTGTGGTGAAGGCCAAGATACTTAGAGATACTTAGGAGTAGGAGAAATTTAGGGGTAAAAGCTTTGTGTTTGTGTCCGCTTTGACAATCAGGAATGACATTGAGCAAGTTCTCAAACTTTTCTGTGCTTCCTTTTTCTTCCTTCATCTGTAAAATGACAAAGTTGAACCAGATGACCTCTAAAATATTTCTTATAACTCTAAAAGCTCTGTCTCTAAAAGTGAGTTACTAATTCTCATTATACTCACCTGTAAAATATGGATGATGGTTCCTACCTCATAGACATTGCAATGTTGTTTTCAGGGTTAAATGAAAACAATCTATACAAAAACATCTAGCTTCGATCATGGATCACAGGTATTTCACAAATGATTTTTGTCTATTGGAAGGGGACGTTTTTAAATAGAGTTTAGTTGTACAATTAACATGACACCTTTAGTTCCTTGTAATTTAATTTTGATGCTCACTTTCTTTCTGCAAGGCACTTTGTTATATACTATGAGGAAATAAAAAAATGATCCTTGCTACTATTAAAGACTCACAGTACAATGAGGGGGACCTATATAGTCTATCCTTATCATTTGTGGACTCCATGTTTGTGAATTTGCCTACTCACGAAGGTGTATTTGTCACACCAAAATCAATACTAGTGCCACCTAAAGTCATTTGTGAACATGCAGTGAACAACTTGAGTCACCTTATATGCTTGTTCCCAGTTGAGGTCCAATAAGTCCTTGCCTCCTCGATTTGGCTCTCAGACTATAAAAAATGTCCTTTTTATGGTTTATTTTGTGTCACATTTTCTCATTCTTGTTCTTTTTGTTGGTTCTTTCATTGCTTAACATGGCCCTCGAACGTAGTGCTGAAGTACTACTTAGTGTTCCTTGGCACAGGAAGGCTGTGCTGTGCCTTACAGAGAAAAGACACATGCTAGATAAGCTTTGGTTAGGGATTAACATAGTGCTGTAGGCCAAGAGTTCAATGTTAATGCATCAACGGTATATGTGAGATGTCTTTAACAGAATCATGCATAAAACAAAATTATATATTGATCGGTTAACAAAAATGGTATGACCAGAGGCTCATAGCAACCTAACCCTGCATTTCTCTAGGAACACTGGTTCAGTTAGCCACTTTAGTGTTCATGGTGACTTTATTAGAACATAACTACCGCAGATAATGAAAGTCGACTGTGCACAATACACATCAGACTATAAAAAGTCACACGGAAAATGTATAATGTTAAATGGGAGGACGAAGGAAGTAGAGAATATTTCTGATAGGTGAGACTTGGAATGGTATCATTCAGTGGGGATATATGCCTCACAGGGTTGTGGACTATGCTGTGGAGGGGTGACAATAGCATGACTAATGAGTCCAAGAAAAAAACAGCTTTCTGTCGTTTTGTCAGAGGTTGAAGGAATCCAGAGTGGGGGACTCTGACTGAAGAGGTTGGGTCTTAAACAGTGAGAAGCCAGAAAGTACAGTAGTGTGACTCTGAACAAGTTACTCAACATCTCATGTCTCAGCGTCCTCATCTGCAAAGTAGTGATAATAATATTTAAGTATCGGGGCGCCTGGGTGGCGCAGTCTGTTAAGCGTCCGACTTCAGCCAGGTCACGATCTCGCGGTCCTTGAGTTCGAGCCCCGCGTCAGGCTCTGGGCTGATGGCTCAGAGCCTGGAGCCTGTTTCCGATTCTGTGTCTCCCTCTCTCTCTGCCCCTCCCCCGTTCATGCTCTGTCTCTCTCTGTCGCAAAAATAAATAAACGTTGAAAAAAAAAATTAAAAAAAAAAATAATATTTAAGTATCACACAGAGGCACTGGGAGGATATGGTGAGTTACTATATGGAAAGCACTTAGATCAGTGCCTGGCATGGATTAAGTACGTGTACAACTTCTAACGTTTATGATGGACGCTTTTGAGTGTACAGCTGACCAGTTCCAGTACATTCAATTGGCAGTGGAAGCTGTTTCTGTATCTGTATCTATTCCTATGTCTCTAGATATTTATATCTATATCCCAGTATATCAGCCTAAAACTTAGACTTACAATACTTTCAACAAATAGGGAGAAGAGTTTAAAACTGTATTCAACTTTCCAAAACTTCATTTGGGAATTTCAAGATAGACCCAGTACACTTCTAGAAAATCCAAAACTTGACTGTTTTCACCGTTGGCATTGCTGCTATCAGTGCTTCACCCCTTGAGCATCTGAGCAGGTCATTGACGGCTGGGTCAGGCAAGAGTAACTTTAGGGGGCACCTTGGTGGCTCAGTCTGTTAAGTGTCTGACTCTTGATTTCATCTCAGGTCATGATCTCACGGTGCATGGGATCAAGCCCTGTGTCGGGTTTCATGCTGAGTGTGGAGCATGCTTGGAATTTTCTCTACGCGCCCCCCTCCCGCCTCTCTCTCTCTCTCTCTCTCTCTCTCTCTCCCCCTCTCTCTTGCATGCGCTCTTTCTCTCTCTCTTTCAAAGTAAATAAGTAAACGTTAAAAAAGATGGTAAAGAGTAACTTTAGAACAAACCATGTGAACTCTTTCACAAACAGATGTCTTTGTTTTGTCCATAGATAAAAGCTTGTCAGATGGAGAAAGAAAAACTCGAAAAGCAGTTAAAACAGGTATGTTGCTCCTGACCTGAATTCAACAATCTTCTTGTCATAGTTGAAATGGCAACCTTATGTTCCACCCCCGCATGTATTTCCAAGCACAGCAGTTCTTCATGGTTCCAATTAAAGACATATTCAAGCTCTGCTAAAGATGGCCCAGAACACCCCTGCTTTTCCTTATCAACTAAAATGTCAGTGGACACATAATGCTTAGGCACATCCAAAGTTTCTCAACCCTAATGTGCATGAAAAACACATGCTTTTCAGAACGTGTTAGCAGTAGCACAAGCCTTAGTGTGTGTTCACACTAAGGAGATCTCGTCACAGACCCACAAACACCTGGGAAATATATTTCCTTGGTATTTTTTGCAATTGCCTACACAATTTACATTTCAAAAATTAAATCAATTATTTGTGCCTTTTTTTTTGAGAAAATACAGTATCTTCTTGGGCACTGAAGCATTCTGTCCCATTGGTTCTCTAGTAGCCTTCAGGAATGAATATTTCTTCTCTTAATTCTTGATTTCCTCTCTGGACTTTAGTTATGCTGTAGGAATCTCTGGCTACAATTTAAGAACACTTGTTTTATGGCTTACTGGCTGATTCTTCTTAAGCAAGGATCCTCTCTGAAGATAACTCAAAAACATCATGTTAACTCAATTCTTTTCAAGTGTTTCCAACTTCTTCAAAATGAAAAGCTAATTAGAGTTTCACCCTAAGTGAAATTTGACCCACGAGCCTTATCTATATCAGTCCAGAGTCTACATTGATACATCTACTCTGTCGAGTTAGGATTATGCAAGAGTTAGACTAAACCTTAAGTTTTAAGCCAAACCTGTGGTTGTATGAAGCAAGTATCAGTGAAGTGTCAATGTGGCTCCCCAGTTCTACCCACTTCCAGTGAACGGACAATATTATCCTCCTCAGATGTATTTCCCAATCTGTAACTGTGGCTTGAATTTCCATCTGTGGGATCCATGCACACTGGCAGACCCTGGGACTGCACAAGATCTACATAAGCACCCAGTAAGTAACAGCTTGCATTTCAACATATAAGTGCTTATATTATCTAATAAGTGCTGGGGGTTTTTTTTTTGTTTGTTTTTTTTGTTTTTTTGTTTTTTGTTTTTTTTTTTTTGGTAAAAATTATGTCTGTCTCAGGGGTGCCGGGGTGGCTCAGTCGGTTGAGTGTCCGACTTCAGCTCAGGTCATGATCTCACGGTTTGTGAGTTCGAGCCCCACATCAGGCTCTGTGCTGACAGCTCAGAGCCTGGAGCCTGTTTTGGATTCTGTGTCTCCCTCTCTCTCTCTCTCTGCCCTCCCCCGCTCATGCCCTGTCTCTCTCAAAAATAAATAAACATTAAAAAAAAAAAAAAGAAATCATGTCTGTCTCTGTAATCTGAGCATGTAATATTCTCCACAGAAAGAGCCTCTTTTAATCCCAGCCTCTATGTTACAGTTACAGTGGTCAATTACACTATAATCATCTTCTGGGGACACTGGGCCCACAGACCACACATAGATATGAATGAATTAACTGAAATGTATCAAGTTAAGCTGTAATTCTTTGAACGAACATATAACATTTTATACGGGTCCTTTTAAATGAAATGCCTGACTCTTCCAAGAGGACATTTTTGTCTATAAAGAAAAGCAAAGTGAATATAGCAAGTCTGAGAGATGCCTTTTTCAGTTATAAACTTATGTTGAACTACTGTGGACATTGCTACATTTGTGCCACAGAGTTTTTGACATTTTCCAATTAAAAGGATATTCCTAAAGCATCCAAGAAAAAGTGACCCACTTAAGTTGCTCTCTGTGACTGTGTCTACCCAGGCAAAATGAAACGAATAGTGGAGCAATTATTTGTGAGTGGAATTGATTTGGACAGTCAACCTGAATAAGTCAGAACCAAAGCACCCTTCTTTCCTTTCTCCATAGCGGTATTCCACCCACCCTCCCCCATGGTCTGCATGCATCTCTAATTTGTGTTTTGGCTACATAGACAGAATCTTTATACCGGAAAAAACATACATTTTTTTGCATTTTGGAAATGTTCAGACAACTCCCCTCCTCCTTAGTTTTTATTAGCTGTGTTTTTAATTATGCAAAGAATCTTGAGAATCCCTTTACCTGGGATTTTCCTAGCAGAACATGTATGGAGAGCATGATTCTTTTGATTGCCATAGTTTTGTATTTGAGTGTAACTCAAAGCTCTTTTCCCAAGGGAGGAGGTAATGACTCTTCGGGTGGCAGAAGGATGTCAGAATTTAATGAGCATCCTTTAGTTGACCCCGGTGTGACACAGCACACTGCTGAGAATTTGTTTCATTTTGTGTTGTTGCCCCATGTCACTTCTGTGACCCACCCCCATATCCTTTTTTCTTTACCTGCTTGCTTACTTTTCAGTCTTCACCAGAAACATTCCTTGGAATTCCCAAACATAGGTATAATTCCCTAAATTTGCTTTCATAATGTAGAAGTAAATTAATATTGGGGGAAACAGAAAGTGACAGAAATGTACTTTGGAGTTATCTCCTACAGGTTGGGAAATTGTAGAATTATTCTTGTGAAAGGTTAACTTATAAAGCCAATGAGTCAGGCAAGCTCATCTAGAAGTAAAAATGACTATTGTCTTCAAATATTCATTTATGGAAAGAAGGCAGAAATTCACCTAGTCTAAAAGCTCATCAAACTTTCCTGATCAGTTATAAGAGGAGTGGTCCAGACCTTGTAAAATTATCACGAAATAAAGGTCTGTATTTGAAAAAAGATTCTGAGTCATGTATATAATGGCTTGTATTCAGTTAAACAGTATTCAGTTAAACACAATCTTGCTATAACAATAGAATTTAACTCCCAGGGTTCATTTAAAAAGAATATTTAGTGTTCTATGCTTATTTCTAAGCCTGAATTAAAACACAAGCGATAGTGTTTGTAAAATTACAGTATATTTGCCTTCTTTTGGCAACTCTCCTGGAATATAAAACTGAGGCTCACGTCACTTATCCTACGTGTTATTTGAGACATCTAAAAATAAACGAGGAGATAAAAAACAGAGGTGATCTCATTTCCTCTTTTAGCTTTTTCGTGGACCAAAAGGAGCCAAGAGTCTAGGTGTCTGAGTGGGGGTAAAGTGGGGTCAGACTGTACTAAATGCAGCATTTCTTAGTGTCTTGTCAGATAATTGAACTTTAAGGCTACTTTCAGTGGTCTGGCAGCCCTGTAAATGCTCCCTGTTGGCTCATTGTTAGAGAAAATTTCCCGGAGTTATTTTCTGGAGGTAATTGAATAATAGAACAAAAGGTCTGTATTCTCCGTGTCTTGGGGGAGGAAGGGGGCAGGGGTGAGCATTGGCAGCAGGAAGACAGACCATCCTCAGGGGCAGGTGAACCTGAGATTGCTGTGTTCCAAGTGGCTCAACACAGAGACTCTCATCTTAGAACTGAATCTTGAAATGCAGGTCTATAGCTCATGATTTATTCAATGCAGTTTGTTTGACATGTTCCTTGATATTCAATATCTAGATGTTCTTAACTGGTGAAACCTAGAAGAAAATCCCCCAGGGCAAATCCAAGTCTGCCCTTTTCTCTCACTGCCTCTCTAGTCTAAACCACCTGAGTGATTTAGAGAAGAGTTTCCGCGGAGGAACACTACAAAGAGAAAGATCTGCCCTGCTTCACCATCCTGAGCCTCTACAAGCCATGTCCGCAGTTAACGGCTTAGATTTCTTCCTTGTATCAGAAAACGTTGAGCTTGTAATTGTTTTCTCGGTCTTTCTTTTGCCTCCTGTGTGAAGGATTTAAACATAGTATTTATTGATGATAAACTGCTTTGTTTTGTTTATGGGCTGTAGTAAGTTTTACAGAAGTGTTTATACTTCTGCAGATATCCAAAACACATCTGCTTCAAAAAAAAAAAAAAAAACAAAAACCAAAAAACAAAAAAACAAAAAACACCATGACACAACCCCAAAGTACGAGAAATTCTGGCCAGCACAGTGCACAGTGTGGATTTAGAGGGGGGTTGGGAGATCGTAATAGTGATGACGGAGGTAAGAGAGATGAGCGTGATTGGCAACAGGTTTGGACAAAAATTCCTTTTGTATTGCCTGCATAATAAAAGCCACATAGTATAATTATATTTTTAATGCACCTCTATGTTTTGTTTGAAGTCCATATTGCTATAATGTTGTATTGTTCTACACAGCCAGACTATCAGTGGTATGCTCCTGACCAGTTTCCGCCAGATGTGCAGCACAAGGCAAATGGTAAGACCACAGCTGTATTGAGCATTCTTTCATGTTTACATTTTAATGGGGTCTTTTCGGGATGTTTACTCAACATACATTCATTCGTACTCAGGGAGGGCCTTCTCTAAAGTTGTGTTGCATACACAACTCTAATTTGATGCACCTGGGGTTAAATTGAACTCCTTCAGAAAAAGAAAATGTTCAAATGCAGAAATGCATGAATCTCAGTCCTGGCTTCTGTTCCCATTCCAGTCTCAGAGTCAGTATCCCATCTGGGGTTAGAAATGAAAACTTCAAGTAGAGCTATACTGTAACAACAACAACAAAGCTCTGTGATTCCACTACAAAGGGCAGATGCACATCCACTCTTCCAGGTTGAGTTTGCTAGACAGATGTTTTAAATGTCACTGGCAGACAGACAGAGGAAACAAAGACTCAGAACTGTGTTCCCTAGTGACTAAATGTCAGACTCCAAGTTTAGGCCAAGGTAGCCCACAACACCCACCTCTAAGTACACTGGAAAAAACCTAAAAAGGCACCTAGAAAGTACTCACAACTAACTACTCTTTTATCTTACTTTTCTTTGGTTTACCATTCTCCTCTTCTTTCCAGAATCTGCCATACTTTCTACTACTTATTTCTATGGTCTCAGGAGGCCATCTAGGAATGGGCTGTATAAACTGTGCTATAACCATAATCTTACCTCTGTTTTCATCACATATCGTCAAAAAGTCAGCCATGCCTGCTACATGCTTAAAAATCTCCTGTGACACACACTTGTGACTCTATGTTGTTAATTTCCAGAGATTTTAATCTATCCACAAAAGCTGAAGATGAGCCATATTCCAATTTCAGGTCATACTTGAAACTTGATCTCATTTAGTTCAGATCTGAGATCATAGAATTCTGGTTTTTAGTATAAGGAGCCCATTATGGAGTGGAAATAGAAAGCTAGGGATAACATGTAGTCTTCCAGGTTGTATACTTCACAGTCCAAAGAGTTCTTCATAGTAGTCTATGCAAATGTAGCCCCCTACAACAAAGAGTTGTGCTTTATACAACCTGGACATCTGTACCCAGCAGCACTAGGAATGGCAAATGCCATAGCTTACAGAAGGCTTAAAAAAAAAAAAAAAGGTAAAAAGTGAGAGCTGTATAATAAAATGTCTAGTTATTTATCAGAAAACTGTGGGTCTTTGTTTTTCTTTTCTTTTTACTATGAATATAGCCCTTGGCTTTAATGAAGTTCTTGGGTTCCAGCCATAACAGAGAGCTTTTATTAGAATGGCATACTATTAACCATAATGATTGTTGTATAATGTCTGTGTTTTTGAAATCCATTGTTGTATAATAGCTGAACTGCCACCCAATTATAATTTTCCACTTCATATTATATTGGTCCAGAATGAATATTAAAGATATCTTCTCTCTGAGGTGGAGTTTAATCACTAGAAAATACAATTATGCATAGAGAATTCAGTAACATCATAAAGCCATATATATATCACTACTAGATTCTTCTTGTACTAATATAATAGAACCTAATAATTATGTAAAATAGAAATGAATTGTCATGACCTTCAGAAACTAAATAAAATTATGCAAAAATAGAATATTATAGTCAGTGTGCAAGACCCACAGATTTTTGTCTACTTGGGAAGAAACATAATGAAATTTGTGGTGTGTAATATGTTGTGTGACAGTCTATAGATTTAAAACTATAATAAGAAAAAAAAAACCTCTGTTATGTAGCAACCTGAGTATTTTTAAAATGTTGTTTAAATCTTCACAATATGCCATAAAATAGGTTTTGTTATTATGCCATTTTACAGATTAGGAAACTGAGGCTTAGAGAATTTAAGTAGCATGCCTAAATCACGCAGTTGGTAAAAATTAGCCCTGAGATGAGATTCCAAATGTATAGAACTTTAAAACCTATCTTTGAATCACATCCTATCGTTCTCTTGAAAACCCCCCTCTCACTATATTAAAATTTTCTAAAATGATTGATATAAAGTGAGAATGGGGCTTTAACTTGGATAATTATATGACCAGAATCTAACCATGAATAGTCTTTTCTTCCTATGAACTTGTAACATACGTTATTTGTGCTACTCATTTGATATTTTGCATATCATAGATAAAACACACAGTACAATGCAAGGTTAAATACATAATAAATGCTATCAACGAGTTCATGCTTGGGCAGCCCTGGTAGAAACTGATGGGATGTGTTGCCATTTGAAACCTTTCTTTCTCCATACCAACACAGCTCTGCAGCTAACTGTGGCTTCTCTGTAGCAGAGAAGAGGCCTGATCATGGGCCAGGCCATAGAAAGAAATTCCCTACTCAGAAATCTACCTGTTTTTGATTTCTGTTGCTCCTCTTCTAGCTTCCAAAGCTAATGCTATTTTAAAGTTCAAGCCAGGTCATAAAAATTGGCAAAAACTCTGGAATCGCTCTTGTCAAAAAACAAAAACAAGAACAAAAACATCTCATGTGCCATTATTTAATTCCAGTGGTGATTCTTCTTATTTTTTCTTTCATTTAATTGGAAAGCTCCTTTTGATTTGTAAGTCCAACCCAATTTCTCAGAGTTCCTTTTTTTAAAATATTATTTATTTATTTTGAGAGAGAGAGAGAGAGAGCACAAGGAGGGGAGGGGCAGAGAGAGAGAGAGAGAGAGAGAGAGAGAAAATCCCAAGCAGGATCTGCACTGTCATTGCAGAGCCTGATGCAAGGACTCAGACTCACAAACCGTGAGATCCTGACCTGAGCCAAAACCAAGAGTTGTATGCTTAACCAATTAAGACACCCGGGTGCCCCTAGGATTCCTTTTTTCAAATGTTTATGTATTTATTTTGAGAGAGAGAGAGAGAGAGAAAGGGAGACCATGTGCACACAAGTTGGGGAGGGGCAGCAGAAAGAGAGGGAGAAAGAGAATCCCAAGTTTTCGGCACAGAGCCCAATGAGGGGCTTGATCCCACAAACCATGAGATTGTGGCCTGAGACGAAATCAAGAGTCAGACACTCAACCAGCTGAGCCACCCAGGTGCTCCCAGTTGCTCAAAATCCTTAAAAGTAGCTTTGTGGTATTATTAAATATGAGTTTAGAAATCTTTTTATTATACAGATTTTTTAAATAATAGTACTCATTGTCTTACCATATGGCTAATATGTTTATCTTTCACTATTCAGGAATATACTGCTAGCCAATATACCCTATTTTTTGGGCTATAAATACCAACAATCAAACAATGGAAGGAGAAATGAGTGGAAAATCAGGTTCTGTTTCTGATAAATTATAAACAGAAAGTATTTTTTTAATGTTTATTTATTTTTGAGAGGGAGAGAGACAGACAGAGCATGAGCGGGGGAAGGGCAGAGAGAGAGGGAGACACAGAATCAGAAGCAGGCTGCAGGCTCCAGGCTCCGAGCTGTCAGCACAGAGCCTGATGCGGGCCTCAAACTCACAAACTGTGAGATCATGACCTGAGCCGAAGTCGGACACTCAACCCGACTGAGCCACCCAGGCACCCCAGAAAGTATTTTTAAAACTCATATAAATTCTATTCATATAATAACTATGTAAGTAATTTACTTGTATTTAAATGAAAATGATCCTTTCAGAAATATGGTATTTAAATTAATACTAATTTGTATGTGTGCTTTGTACATTGCCCTAGTTCTCAGTTTTTTATTAATTTCCTGTGACTCCTGACAAATTTACTTTTTTACCGCAATATATATAGCACATTATATTTTGATCCTTATAATTATTCCTCTTAAGATCATCTAACCTGAAATAGCGGCTCTGATGTCTATGCATGAAGTGTTTGTAGAGCAGTAGCCTTGTGATTTCTCAAAGGTACAGTGGGTAATGAGTGATTAAATTGCTCTGACACCACTAGATCCTCCTTTAACATTCCCAGGGCCTGAGGCAAGAATACATGGAGAGCTGCATACTTCATGTTAAATATTTAAGTGTCATGAATCAAGCGTAGAAGCTATTATAGTCTATCCTCCTACTGATAAATATACCTGGAATGGCAGAGTGAAATTTAAAATGCTCATATTCCAACCAGTTCTGTTCCAGGAAACAGTGGCACAGGAACACCTGAGCCATGGCCCATCCCCTTCTCTTCCCACCTTTCCAGTGGGAGGGGTCTTGAGTGTGAATTTGAGTACAGCCCATTTGCACATCCCAGCTTCATCCATATACCCCTCATTATGCTACAACATCACCCCTTGACTTCAGGTTTGGGAAAGAGGACCACATGAGGCCTAGAAGCAGAAATAGGGTCGGTTGGGCAGGAAATTTGGGGATCTGCATGTGGGTACCAACAGCTTGTTCTAGAAGAAAGCAGACTCAGGCGTGGGAGAGAGATGGCTAGAGGAGGACCACAGCAGGGCCCTCTATAAGTGTAGACCTAATGAAGGACTCCCTGGCCAAGGATTAGTCTATTGAACAGTCTTTGAGTAAACTAATTTCCATCTTTGCTCTCAGTTACTGTCTCTGGTTATTTTAGAATGCTTTGGGGATGCATTCAAAATTAAGTCTTCTGGGGTACCTGGGTGGCTCAGTCAGTTGAACACCCGACTCTTGATTTCAGGTCATGATTCCAGGGTCACGGGATTGAGCCCTGCATCAGGCTCTGTGCTGAGTGTGGAGCCTGCTTAGGATTCTCTCTCCCTCCTTCTGCCCCTCTCTCCAACTTGCACATGCACACTCTCTCTCTCTCTCAAAAAAAAAAAAAAAAAAAGAATGCACACACACAAAAAGAAAATTCTTTTTTCAAAAACTAAAGATTTAAATAAAGGTTTTCAAGACATTTAAGACTTGCTTGGCTTTCTCTCTTCATAGCACTAGATTTTAATATAGCATTTTAATATATTGAAGTACACAGATGTTAAGGGGTTACAGTTTCTGTTTAGAAACATGATTTTACGGGGGTGCCTGGGTGGCTCAGTCGGTTAAGCGTCCGACTTTGGCTCAGGTCATGATCTCGCAGTTTGTGAGTTCAAGCCCCTCATCAGGCTCTGTGCCGACAGCTTGGAGCCTGGAGCCTGCTTCATATTCTGTGTCTCCTTCTCTCTCTGCCCCTCCCCTGCTCATGCTCTGTCTCTCTCTGTCTCTCAAAAATAAATAAATGTTAAAAAAAAATTTTTTTAAATGTGATTTTACAGAGAACATTTTAATTTCATTTCATCTGTTATCAGAATGGGATGCAAAATGACTTCCATGTTTCTAGAACAATTATGACATAGTTGAGTTAGTATAACTTTGAAAACTTGTTTTGTTTCTTCCTTGTGAAATGTCAAAAAGGCTATGTTTTCTAACTATTTTGCCTGCCAGTCACTTCTGTACCTTCCAAATTTTTCATATGGTGCAGAGTTGAACTTTGCCTAATGAGCTAGAGCTCAATTCTTACATATTTGGAAAGACATGAAATGTAGGCATGTGGGATTGTGTTGTGAGAAAACATAATTATTTCTTTACAATACAGAAGATCAAAGTCCAACTATTATAATTGGCCTTTACTAACGTCTAATAATAACTCATTAACTGAACACTTACTGAATTCGTTTCCTAGGGCTACCATAACCAAGGAGTAAGAACTAGGTGGCTTAAAAATGGCAGAAATTTATACTCTCACACTCTGGAGGCTAGAAGTCTGAAATCCCAGTGTTGGGGTCATGCCCCCTCCAGATCCTCTAGGGCAGGCTCTTTTCTTGCCTTTTCCTGCTTCTAGTAGCCCCAGAATGTACTTGGCTCGTGGTAGCAGAACACCAATCTCTGCCTTGCTCTTCACATGGCTGTCTTCCCTCTTATCTGTCTGTGTCCAAATTTTCATCTTCTTGTAAGGACTCCAGTCCTGTTGGATTAGGCTAATCCAGTATAATGTCATATTAACCTGATTCTGTATGAAAAATCCAGTTTCCAAAAAAGGTGACATTCACAGGTACCAGGGGTTAAGACTTACACATATCTTTTGGGGGGACACAATTCAACCCATATCACTAATCCTGTGTCTGGCACAGGATTGCTCAAAACCTTATAGCAACCCTATGAAATGAGTACCACTGTTGCTCCTGTTTTATAATTGTGGAAACTGAGGACCAGAGACGTAATGTCACTTGTCCAAATCCACATAGCTGGCTATTGCCTACAACATAGACAAGCCCGAGCAGTCCAGCTCCAAAGCCCACATTGTAACCACTGAGCAATATGGACAACCCCTGGCTATACATTAAAATATAGTAGTGTTGTCGTTTTCATATATTTTATTTAAATAAATTCATTTTTTAAATATTTATTTATTTATTGAGAAATAGAGCAGACATGCATGCACAGGCAAGCAGAGTAGAGTCAGAGAAAGAGGGAGAGAGAGAGAATCCCAAGCAGGCTTCGTGCTATCATCAGGGAGCCCAGCACAGCACTTGAACTCATGAACCTGAGATCAAGACCTAAGCTTAACCGACTGAGCTACCCAGGCACCCCTATTTAAATAAATTCTAAGGCCCTGTGCTGAAAGCCAGAATCTTTCTCATTTTGTGTCTTTTTATAACTGTCTTTGTATCTAACCATTACTGGTAATTTTACATTGGTAAGACGGCTGGATTAGTTGGACTTTTTTTAGTACCTGGTGATATGAGGAGATACAGGAACCAGTGTAAACAGTAAAAGCTACTTAAGAGATGTAAGAAACAGAAGAAAGTTAGAGGCTACATTGGGTGGTTTTCACTACAGATGGGTAAAATATTAAGAATATTTTTCTGTTATAAAATACATTACTTACTTGGGGTACCTGGGTGGTTCAGTCAGTTAAGTGTCTGACTTCAGCTCAGGTCGTGATCTCATGGCTGGTGAGTTCGAGCCCCACATCGGGCTCTGTGCTGACAGCTCAGAGCCTGGAGCCTGCTTCAGATTCTGTGTCTCCCTCTCTCTCTGCCCCTCCCCCACCCATGCTCGCGCGCGCGCGCTCTCTCTCTCTCTCTCTCTCTCTCTCTTCCTCTCTCAAAAACGAATAAATGTGAAAAAAAATTTT
The DNA here is from genome assembly GCF_014898765.1 of Herpailurus yagouaroundi. NCBI lineage: Eukaryota > Metazoa > Chordata > Mammalia > Carnivora > Felidae > Herpailurus > Herpailurus yagouaroundi. Next base: position 65,548,502 of record NW_024412376.1, read on the forward strand.
AAATATATTACTTTCATAATTATCTTACCAGGAGTTAATAAAGAGTATTAATCAATTAGAGACAGATAGTTTTATGCCTATTTCATTTCTGGAGTTTCAGAGAAGAATTGCAGGAGAAATTATAAGGTGTCCTCACCTTATAATGCTATAAAGTTCAGCTTATTGGTAAACTAAGTGATTTTGCTAAGGGAATATTAAATAAAGTGTAAATGTATATTTATATGTACAGGAACATATGAAAATGCAGGTGGTAAATATATTCCTATGCAGACACTGATTTATAAGCAAAGACTAAACATTCTAGTTAACATTATATATAGATATAGGTAGGTAGATAGAACCTAGATGAGAAAAATGCACACAATAAGGCTAGACTAGTCACAATTCCACTAGGTATTGCAATATACCTCCTAAATGGAAGATAAAATTCTATAGGGAAGCGGGGTTTATATTTCATATTGCGTCTCAACTGGGAAGAATGTTTACTTCCCTAGGTTTCCTTACTGTTGATGTGTAAGCACCCACATTCTAAGAGGTGAGTGGGCATGATCCTCCTCTTTCTTGATTGATATCTTTGCCTTCTCTGTCCCCTTCTCTCCCCAGATTCCTTAGTTCCCCTCCAACCTGAGGGGACAGGGGAGTGTGGGGGAGAGGTCCCAGGCCCAAGATTCCATCTGCTCTCCTTCCTGGATCCCAGAGGGGGACAGGGGAAGAGGGTGGCATCCCTAACCCTCAGCAGTGAGGAAGAACAGGGCTCCTAGGGCCTGAGCTCTGACCACTACCCACCATCTCCCTTCCTCCCTGCTCCCAAGACTGGCCCACTTCTGCATGGGGCAGTGGGTTACAGCTCAGTTCGCACTGAGAATGTAAGAGCTACAAAATTTCCATTAAATTAAGTTTTGTGTCTTCAAAAGAGAGAGAAAGAGAGAAAGAGAAAGCAAAGTCCCCTCAATCCTTTTAACCTTTCTGCTGCACTGGTGCACCCTCTCCTCTCAGGGGACTTCAGATTCAGCTAATCCTTGATGTAGAGTCAGACATGGCCTCTGCCACCAAGATCTCTGGGTTCTATTCAGATCACTTCAGCATCATGCTATTTAACATGCACTCTTGTGAACATAAAAGCATGGAGTGTAACACATACCATTAATAGATAATAAGCCACACATTAGTGAGTAGAATACTTTACCAACCAATAAGGCAAAGCAGACTGTGTCTAGCACTGTGAGAACCCATGATTCCCTTGTGGCATTTCTCTTGCCCTGCCATCAGAACTGTGGAGCCAAGTCTGATGACAGATGTCTCTTCCACATTCACTATATGGGGACACTCTGCCTTCTCTTCAAGGACCTGAAGACCTGTTTTTGCTTTTGTTCAGATTTCCATTCTGCCATGGATCATCTCGTGGGTCACAACCTCTCTCCATCTAAAACATGGAGATAATGACCCTTGCCTCTGTACCTATTTCACAAGAGTGCTGTAAAAACTACAGAAGAATTAATTTTTCTTAATGTTTAAGATATCATTAATGTATTAAATCTAAACTTTAGATTGTTTTAGACCTGTGGACTATGCTTCTGGGTCCAAATTTATGTTCTTAACATATTGGATACCTTTTTAATGTAATGGCCGCCATGCTTAGAAGAATATTTTTTTAACCTGGAAAGGAAACTGTTAGTGAGTCCATTTAAACGTTTGTTTATTTGAAATACCAAATGCAGGCCAGCAAAAATAAAACATTCAATATATTCAAAATTGTTATCATGAATAGGAAAACACCTTATTTCCTGAAATTTATATAATTGTATATATTTTATTTATTTTTTTATATTTTAAAAGTTACAAATATTTTTTCTGTTGCCATGAGGAGATCTTTGATTTTGTCTTCCCTATAGTGCTTTCCTGTAGTCGTACTAAAATATGCCGTGTTTTTCATATTGGTCTTCATGGGCCATTAACACATCTTAAGAACTGTGATCTTTTCTATTGCTTTGACAATAACATACCCTTTACCACACTTAAAGTAGTTTAGGTGACAGCTGTCATTCTGTGGGCTACGCACTGAACCCCATAGTATCATATATGACTTACTTTCACAAGCAAATGCCTGAGCCACCAAAATGCCAGCAAGGATACGAAGTAGTACCGACTATTCCTCTTCAGGCGTGAGTAGAACGGGGCCACAGCTGATTTCACAAAGTGGTAAGCATATGTCAGTGCTTAAAATAATAGCCCTCCATTTCCCACCCCTTGATTTCTCGGTGTAAACTGATGGGAACTCATGAATAAAATCTCTCCCTTTTTTTTTTTTTTTTTCCGGCCAGCCTCAATGTTTATGTTAGCGTTAAGCCAGAAGAAAAGAAATGAATTTTCAGTTTTTAATCTGAAACATTTTCCTGCTGTTTTTCATAGGCTTCTCCTCAGAAAAGAAAGTCAATCAGTAGAAGCACACACACGTGCAGAGCGTACGGGCGGAGGGAGAGCTTGGCCGAGGGCCCTCATTTCTCTTTTTCCCGTGGCTTGCGTCTGCACAACTGCGTACCATCTACTCCATTATTGGTGCCCGGCAGTGTCTCCCTGTGGCATGGATAGAGGAAGACTTGTGACGGCTAAGATCCTGATCAAGTCTGAGAAGCCAGTGTGACACAACCAAACACAACTTCCAGTTTCCTCGGCATGAGATTGAGCAGACAGATTATGCGCCATTCTTTGAAACTCTCTTCAGCATATCGCTTCAGATTTTACAGAGGTGATTTCCCAATTTCAGCGACTCCACTTTTGGTGCAGTGGTGTTATATGTTGATTGAAATATGTATTCCCTGGGGGAAAAGCATCTACAGGGGTAAATTTGTAACATTGCTCCCGTTAGTTGTATAGGGGCTTGGTTCTTTACCCTGTTTGATTAGATACTGTGTTCATCCTTGTTGGCCTCAGTGAACTTGTCAATAGGACTGAAGAGGTGTATATACTTCCTGAAACTCAATGAATGGTTCAATCTGAATAACATATAAACTTGAAACTGTTCTTTAAACAGATCATTCCTTTAAGATGATGGGAAATTGTGAGCCTACTTCATTTCTAGGTGGACTAGATTATGAAAGAAAACCCTACTGTGATGATGATGGTATTGGCTGTGTTCATATACACGTCCAGTAGTAGTTCGGAGATACGTGGATTTGTAGTTAAATCTGTTTTTTCTTCCTGTGGATTTGAGTAACTATTGATGAAAAACATGTGTGACTTCTCGAACCTATTAAAATGGAAAATGAATGTATCCTAATTGTGTGGCAATTAAATTGTACAGTGGCATGACAGATGTCTAAAGACTAAGCAGATTTAAAAGTATTCCGTTCATCCATTTAATAAGGGTTTTGCTACGACCAACCGGAGATCCTCTTTGTGAGATGTATAACAGGAGCGTGAGATCCACAGGTATCTGTGATCCTAGACGTATCTAAAGAAAACCGGGAGCATCTGCTGAACCTGAAGTCACATAAAACAATCCAAGATACTGCCGAAACTATCTAGCTCCGACTTCCCGAAGTTATACTACTTAATTCCAGCTCAGATGCTTTTCTTTTTCAGTTTCTGAATATACTTGAAACTTCGTGTAATGGAGAAGTGAAAGAGCTTTAGAAAGTTAACTACTTTCAGCCTGAGTCCAGCTACTCAAACCACAATTCCTGAGAAAGAACTCTCCTTCTCTTACGTTAATTCTCTGAAGCTTTGTTTTTGTTTTCGCTGCTCCTTATTAAAGAGACAAACCATTCTTGAGCAATACTTCAGCATAAGTGAATCAGGAAAACAATGGAGTTTATAAGTCAGTTTCATGGAAACACATTTTTTTTTTTAAATTTCTGTTTCCTCGGATTAGTGGAAAAGTCATTGCAGTAACAACTTTGAGTGGTGGATTAAGTTTACCAACTGAGATGTGCCTGTCAGAATAAGAACGGAACACACATACAAGAAGTACCCTTTGATGGACTCATTCTAAGTCAATCCAACAGCAATAAAACAAGACTTAACCATCCCATTACTATCACTGAAGTCTTCCTATTATTAATTAGCAAATTGGCAAACATTGGCAAGATGGCACCGATGCTAATGTAATGGGAAAAACTCCAATTTAAGTGAGACCTAATTTAATTTGAATTCCCAGCGGGTGACTGCAAATGTGAGAAGGGGACCCCTTGCTCTGAATACACCTGCGTTTCCAAGAAGACAGATGTCTACAGCCTTGGCCATGGCCTGAGAGCCAGCCAGTCCCTCCTGGGTCCTTCTCCCCAAATCGTTTGTTTGGGGACTTCTGTCTCAGCCCATAATAAAGGTCATCCTCAGCTGTGGCATTTGCTTCATTATCACAGCACAATTTGTGGAAATTGTGTGAGGAATAGCTGAGGGGAAGAAGTCCTACCACACAGTCTCTTTTATCTAGGAAATGTACAACTAGGGCACATTTTAAGTTTTTGATGATCGTGGAGAATTTGATCTTGAAGGTATCACATTCACTTTGTCCTGATTGTGATGTGAAGTCAAAAGAAAACCTTCCTTGGGGTCTGGTTAGGTCTGGGAGTTAGGCCAGCCTCTGTTGCTACTAGCATAGAGTTTTACCTCATTTTCTTTTCAACAAAAAGGACATTTCAGACTAACTTGCTAATATTATTAATTATGGGCAGAGTTCCACATGATTTTCTTTAGTTTATTTACTGAGCTCCATCACCCAGCAAGAGAGGTATAATTACTGCCTTGTTACAAATAATTAATCTAGGGCACAGAGAGATTCAGTCATTTCTGCAAAGTCTCAAGGCAAGGAAATGGCCGAGCCAGGATTCAAAATTGTGGGCCAGGGCCACCCAGTTCTGTGCACGCTGTAATTCTGTTTTCTAGGTTACCCCAGCAAGTTCTCCTTGTTTTTATAGTTCTTTCGGGTTTTCACAAAATTGCATTACAAGAACATACTTGTTAGGACAAAGTATTTTAATAAGGAAAATACTGTATATTGTATAGAATTTAGTAAGTTACCCCTGGAGTGAAGAGAAATATCTCATTTTGGGGTGCCTGGGGGGCTCAGTTGGTTGAGCATCCAACTCTTGGTTTTGGCTCAGGTCATGATCTCACGGTTCGTGGGTTCAAACCCCTTTCGGGCTATGTGCTGACTGTGGAGCCTGCTTGGGATTCTGTCTCCCTCTGTCTCGGCCCCTCTCCTGCTTGCTCTCTCTCTCTCTCTCTCTCTCAAAAATAAATAAATAAATAAATAAATAAATAAATACGAGAAGTATCTCATTTAGGCAACTACATGGGAAAAGAAAAATATACACTTAATGTTAAAGTGACATGAGGGGCACCTGGGGGCTCAATAGGTAAGTATCTGACTTCGGCTCAGGTCACGCTCTCACAGTTCATGGGTTTGAGCCCCATGCTGGACTCTGTGCTGACAGCTCAGAGTCTGGAGCCTGCTTCAGATTCTGTGTCTCCCTCTTTCTCTGTGTACCCCCACTCTGTCTCTCCCAGTCTCTCTCTGTCAAAAATAAATAAACATTAAAATAAAATAAAGTGCATTACATGGTACAAGTATGGGCCTGAATGGTTGCTTTCATGTATCAATACATTTTTTAATGTTTGTTTATTTTGAGAGCAGGGAAGGGCAGCAAAAGAGGGAGAAAGAGAATCCCAGGCAGGTTCCACATTGTCAGTGCAGAGCCCAACCCAGGGCTCAGTCTCACGAACTGTGAGATTATGACCTGAGCTGAAATCAAAAGTCAGACGCTTAACCAACTGAGCTATCCATGTGCCCCATAACATAGCTCAGTCACTAGTGAAATCAAATCTAAAAGACCTATGACCTCCCAACTCAATAATTCAATTTAACAGTATTTTTTAATTAATTTTTTCAATGTTTATTCCTTTTTTTGAGAGACAGAAAGAGACAGAGCAAGCGGGGAAGGGGAGAGAGAGGGAGACACAGAATCTGAAGCAGGCTGCAGGCTCTGAGCTGTTAGCACAGAGCCCTTTGTAGGGCTGGAACCCAAGAACTGCAAAATCATGACCTGATCTGAAATCAGATGCTCAATTGACTGAGCCACCCAGGCTGTCCTTCTCTGTATCATTCTAATCTTAGTATATATACTGCTTAAGTGAGTACAACAATTATTATATGAATACAGGCTTATTTTCAAAAATGTCTAGGCAGCACAAAACATCTCACACTGCTTTTGCCTCTGTGCACTATTTTTGGTTGAATACGTATTTGGGGGTGGGGAGAGGCAGAGTCATTTAGCAGCTTTTATTCTCCTCAATTTGAGAGCCCCTTTGCCCCCTTTTCCTTTTTGCCACTTTTCTACCCATCTTCCCAGGGACCCCAATAATATTAGATCCGAAGGTGATACAGAATCATTTGCGTTGCTGTTGCAGCTACACTATGGTCTTCCTTCCCTGCCTCAAAATTGCTTAATCTCCAATTATACAGCTTGAAAGAAAGGAAAATATTTTCTATAATCCCTACTTTTAATAATTTTAGAAATATTTTCTCTTGCTTCATCACCATTTTACCTATCTACCTCTTCGTGCTCATCAGTCTTTGGTCCAAGGAAGAAAGGTGTTCTGGGGGACTCCATTTGTGATTCTATAGAAAAGGAGACTTCTACCAGCACGCACTATGCACACACCCACATATAACACACACACACACACACACACACACACACACACACACACACACCCTGCCTCTACCTCTGTACCTTACAGGCAACAGTTTAGACCTCTAGTTTCTCCATTTATGTCTGGGTAGATTTATTCAATGGGAAATTTTGCATAATAAAGCTAATTTTTTTTTCCATTTTGCCTCAAATCCCTGTGTGCATAATATATTGCCAAGAATACTGACAAACTCTATCCTAAATCCTGCAGGAAGTGATAATGTTGAGATCTAGAACCAAATAATTTGCCAGTAACTGCTGACTAATACGAGGGGACTTTTAATGTTCATGGGAGCATGTGAGTCTCACTAATTTGTGTACTGCACGGAAAGTTAAAATAATTCCTCTCTATTCTCCTTTGACTTTATTCCATTCCAACAACAGAAGGAAGAGCGCAATTTATGAGACTCAGGAAATACTGTTTGGTAAACTAAACCCAACCCTTAGGGCTTCCTCGTGTGCTTATTACTGAGAATTAATTTGCTGGGAGAATCCATCTTATTAACTGATTTTCCTGAGTCTGCTCTTGACTGGCAGGGGTGTGCTTAGATGGACTGGTGATTTCATTTGCACATCCATGGGGGAACCTCACGGCTTCCCTCTCTCATATCTACAGCCAAAGGATGATGACCCACATTAGTCAACCACAGACACACACACAGAGGGCAAGAATAAGAACGAGACCCCCTCTATTCAGAGATTACTTTGCAGGCAGATCCCGCAATGCTGAAGTAAAAGAAAAATGAACTTGGGAGACTTGTTTGTTTCTTGGTTTCCAAATGCCCACTCCATCTTTGTTTGTTTGTTTGTTTGTCGGAATAGCACCTCAGTATCCTTTAGGAGAGTTATCTTTCCCCCACCGGAACCGGTTTGACATAAAGTGCCCTGCCCTCTCCTAGGTAAGAGGCAACCATGTGATCCGAACCAGGCTATGTGGACACTCCATTGCTGGAATTTGAACTTTAAGCCAGCATAGTCCTGGGGCGGCTGTGGTCATTACCTGGCACCTTAGAATTGGTCATGTTTTACAACACATTGTAGATCATGTTCTACTCACTTTGATGTGAGTAACCCAGTATCTCTCCAATCAATTTGTTAAGTCAGAGTTTCTTGAGTTTGAAAGAAAAGAATCTTAATTAATTGCAAGTGAGAGAGTTAAAGGTCAGAAAGTAACCGTCAAGTATATTGTGAGAAATAAATATACGTTATGCACACACATTTTTTATATCTTTAAAAATGGAAAGTCAACCTTATAATAATATAATCAGATGGGTTAATTTAAATGTCATGCTTGGGGCGCCTGGGTGGCGCAGTCAGTTAAGCGTCCGACTTCAGCCAGGTCACGATCTCGCGGTCCGTGAGTTCGAGCCCCGCGTCAGGCTCTGGGCTGATGGTTCAGAGCCTGGAGCCTGTTTCCGATTCTGTGTCTCCCTCTCTCTCTGCCCCTCCCCCGTTCATGCTCTGTCTCTCTGTGTCCCAAAAAAATAAATAAACGTTAAAAAAAAATTAAAAAAAAAATAAATAAAATAAATGTCATGCTTGCCAGTCTTACAAAATATTATCTCGGATCATGGTGCAATACATTTTAATCTTTTAAAGTGGAAATACCACAATGAAAAATAAAATATACCTCTTCATTTGAATTTTCTCCTAAATCCGAAAAGCCCTTTAAGAAGATATTTTAATGAGGCAAACTTGGGAGAAGTTCCAATGAAGTAAAACCACCAAAGCCCATGTCTAACTTTCCTATTTCTTTTTTTGAAGTGCTAACCTGGATATAACTGTTAATTTACATTTTCATAGGTATTAATTAATAAATTATAGGAAATAGAATTCCTTTGTGTAGGAACTATACCAAATGAAATCTGCTTTAACATCTCAGTGGGATGATGTTTTGTTTTGTTTTCCCCCAGCAAAGTTAAACTCTAACATTATAAACTTCAGATTGTTCTGTAACAGAATGTTAATTGAGATACAGGGTAGCTCCTCAATGAGAAGTTAAGGTAACATTGCTGATGGCTTCAAAATCATCTGAGTTAGTACATTCAATTCTACACATATCCTAACTCTCATCTTGATCAAATATCTATTTAGAATGTTATTATTTGTCAATGTCACTCACTAGAAACATGTTTTGTTTGCATAAAAATGTGTGTGCAGTGATGGGTGATGTAAAAGAAATAGAGGCACTTTCTATTCTTTCTATTGTCTAAGGAAAATTATTCTAGCAGTTGTAGGGAGGATGGACTGAAGCCAGGGAGAGTGAAGCTCCTTTTAATTTTCAACATATATTTCGGCCTTTCAACATCTTTGGAAGTATCATCCTTTTATAGAAAGCACAGAAGAAAGATAGTTAGAATTTAGCAATTTATATTAAGCAAAATGTTATAATATTCAAGTGCTCTAGCAAATTTTTTAAATTTTCTTACAAAAATGTATTATTTTAATAATTGGCAAAATCTAGAATAATTTTCTCCAAAAGGACAACTAGCCTTTGATTTATTTTTATAGTATTATTAGTTCGATACGGCTCTAGCAGTATGACAGAAATCCACCTTTCTCATAAGACATTAAAAGTTAATCCCAAAATGTAGATTAATTATTAAGAAAATTTATAAGTTAAAATGGATTCTTTTTTAGATTCAATGAAGTGGAGAGCCAATGTTCTGGCATAAATTAATTTATTTTTTTTCCAGTTTTATCATGTTTCCCTAAAGAAAATTATTACTAATACTATTTGGCAAACTTTTAATTTTCCTTTGGACATTCTTTCTTGCTTCATCACCAGATAATTTAGGATCTATCTCCTTCACTCCTCTACCAACTGGGGAGACAGCGTGTGTTGATTTCCAGTAAGATGAAAAAAATAATCAGGTAAAATAAGTTTTTGTGATTTTTTTTCATTTGTTTTTTTGTTTTTTGCCGATAGAAGTAGCCAAGGTAGTTTAAGAGATTTTATTCTAAATCCTTCAGGAGATCCACTTTTAGCAAAAAAAAGTATGATGAATGGGTATAGCAAAATTTTGTAGAAAGAGCATGGATTTGGAGTCAGGTACAGATTCTACTCCTGGTTGTACCAGGTGTGAACACGAACAAGTGTGTGTAAGTCAGTGAACCTCAGTTTCTGTAACTGAAAAAGGACAGTAAGAAAACAATCTCAGACGATTTTTATAAAAATTAATTCATATCAAATATATAATGTTTGGCCCTGGGTGGTATTCAGTATACATTAACTTCCTTCTGCTTATTGTGATGGTTAAAGAGATCTCTCTCGAATAACATTCCTAAAATGTGCTTGTTGGAAGGGAAATAGGAGCTGTACAGGAAAGGATTCCATCCCCATGAGTGTAAGATGTGTTTCATCCAACTCAGCCTTTACTGTAGGACACCTCTCATATCTCTTCACGTGAAATTGCAAATTGCAAAACTTACACTGTGAATTTCTCCCAACATGTAAAGATTTTAAGTTGTGTTGGTAAGGAGAACATACATAGAATTCACACAAAAATCAGATGCCAGTCAAGATTGATCTCTGCAAGAAAGAGGCATAAAATTCTAAATTCTTTACTAAATTTAGATATTTTATGTTTATTAAAAGATAAGACCACACCCAGGAAGGGTTATGATATTATATATGGGTGAATGGGTGTGATATGCCAAATAGGAGACAGAGACAAGGGAATATGTATTCCAACAAGGAGTAACAATTTTGAATTTTGTTCAAGCTGAACGTGACTGAAAATAGATCAAAGCATGCAAATCAAAAGGGCTCATCCTGATCCAGAAAGAATGAAGCCGAATATCTGGACACATTCTGAAAAAAAAAAAAAAAAAAAAAACAAACTGTATTGCAAAGATAATATAATAATCATGAATTTAAAAATAATTCTGATACAAGTTTTCAAGCTAAAAAAATCAATTGGTTTACAAAGGAACAATGGAGGGATACCAACCAATTCTGGACAACACGACATACAGGAAAACATTGATGGAGTAGCACTTGCCATTTTTTCTTTGCATGATACTTTTATTTTTCATTTACTTTTTCACTCACCTTTCAGGTATCAATGTAAATAACATGCTGAATGTATATAAATAATACACTGGAATGATATTAAATTGTATATAAATTACTCTGTAATTCCTAATAACTTATTATAAGGCACTTATGAATACCTTATTTCTTAGTAATATATATTTGTACTTTTAAAAATACATGTAAGTTTTATCATATCTAGGGTTAGTTAGAGTGTGGCAATGATACAATGCAAGGAGCCTGCCTCCTTGAGAGTTTATGTCTCAGTTATGAAAATCTGAAGGTTGTATTACTGTTCTAATATATAGGTCAAAGTTCAAGCCAAAGATTACTTGATTAAGAAATGTTTTATTTTTGAAACCTAACAGCATTTTACATTTTGGCCATTGCACAAAATCCTTTTTTATAATTTTTTATTCTACCTTGCAGTTCAGAAGAAATTCAAGTAAAACTCAGATTTCAGGTTTTCGTGTTTATATCCCTTAGAAAAACAAATCATCTCATGGAAGGAGAAACTAAATCACAGATGTGGATATAGAGTTACCAACCTAGCAGAACTACAGCTTTTTATATAATTTTCTAGTTTGTAGCCACCCTCAATGAAGCCAAACTTACATATGCCACCTTACATAGAGGAATTTTGGAGATCTGACAATATTCCAGGGTAAAGCAGCTTCGGGCACATTCGTGATAGTAATGTCTGCAAGACACCTCCAATTCCAAAAGACAATTGGATCGTTGATTAGTTTCAACAGAATATGTATCCAAGTTCTTAATTAGGTTATTTCAAAAATTAGAAGCATAAGTATTCCAAAGATACACCTGAAGCTATTTGTTTAAGTAAGAGGAAATCAGTGGTAAAAAGCCTAACATCCAAATGTTTTTCCTTTATAATTAATCTGTCAAAACAACTTATATACAATTTATATATATTAAATAATGCATATATTTCTTAAGTGTAACACAAAATAGACAATTAAAATATTCTAACAGAAATGTAATAATGAAAGAAGAACTAAGCTTCTGATAAAAATATTTTTCTTTCTTTTGATAGCTTTCCAAAAGTTCTTTTGTACCAATAAACATGCCACCTGGTGCATTTCATTTCAGATTTTTGAAAAAAGTTTATTTATTTATTCTGAGAGAAGGAACTTATTTTCAAAAAGTTTACTTATTTATTTTGTGAGGGGGATGAACAGAGAGAGGGAGAGAAAGAATCCCAAGCAGACTTTATGCTGTCAGCACAGAGCCCCACGCAGGGCTCAATCTCATGAACCGTGAGATCATGACCTGAGCCAAGAGTCGGATGCTCAACCGACTGAGCCACCCAAGTGCCCCTTTAAGAATCTTTATAAGAGATATCCAAACTGATTGCTAAGGATGTTGTATGCAGCTCGTAAAAGTTAGAAACAGTCATGCTGGTGGGGCATTTGCATGTTCGTGGACAGAAGATTGCTAGAATCAGAAGCAGAACTCAGAGTGTAGTAAGCTTAAAGGAAATTCTTCTCCCATTTTCATCTAATCTGCCCCCTTTACAACCTTCTGATTTTACTAGGCTTGTAAAGTAAGGGGTAAGGAGTTGGCAGACAAAGAGATGAAGGGTTGATTGATGAGGTGGAGGAAAGGTAACATCAAAGAACACCCATCATCTGATGCATCTATGAGCAAAACAAAACAGCTTCACTTAATTGCAAACCCTGGGAACGTTACAGCCTGAAGTCAACTTAAGTGCCAATGTCTTTGAAGCACTGAGGTCCTCTGGTAAATTAGCATCCACTACAAGCTACATTGTGACCATCAACCGGGCCAGCCACCAGGAAACTTTTCTGTGAAATGCCATCTGTATGGCTCTTTATGAAACAAAAGTCATCATGTTCTTTTCTGGAGTTTTTGAACCTGAGCACACAGTTCACAGCCTAAGAAGTTTCTCTGTTCTTTGCTAACATCAGGTCAGCTCTGAGAGCCCACAACAGAAAGTGGCTGTCTTTGCTCTGCTATACTGGCATTTACCAAAATCACTGGATTTTCTTCTTTTATTCTCCACAAACTTTCTTAAGAAAAAAGCTGCTTTTCTCCCCCCCTTCACTTTTTCATCTACTCACAATTACTGTCTTTGGTTTTTTGAAGATGGTACGGGATTGAGGACCTCCTCATATTGACCCAACACCAGCAATGCTAAACCATGTGGTCCTTCCCTCAGAGGGTCAGGACTATATTCCCTCGCCTTCTACATGGCTGACACCAGCCCTCAAAAGTCAGAGATGATCCTCATAAAATAGCAAAAAGAAAATACTGTGACCCGATGTACTTGACAAAATCTTGTACCACGAGCTCCCATATACAGGAGCTCAGAAAACACATCACCCATGTGAATGTCTAAATAAAAATATTTTAAACATACATTGTAGCTAAAGAACACATTCTAGAAGGATTAAACAGTAAAAAAATGTATATATATATACATAAAACCCTATAAGCAATATTTAGCATAATGGAAGAAACAACAACTGAAACCAATATATTTGATTTATAAAATGCTAGCATAAATATGTAACTATAAAGTAGGAAAACGTGTAGGCAAACACCATAAATAGCATATGTGGTATTTACATGTAACATATAGGTGAATATCTTATAAACAACATAAATGTGTAAACATAAACCAGAAATATACATGTACATCTCATATGATGGACAGTTGGCTAACATCCTAATGTATAAATAGTTTTAATAAATTTTTAGGGGTGCCTGGGTGGCTCAGTCGGTTGGGCGTCCAACCTCGGCTCAGTGACATCGTGATCTCACGGCTGGTGAGTTCAAGCCCCGCATCGGGCTCCGTGCTGACACCTCAGAGCCTGGAGCCTGCTTCAGATTCTGTGTCTCCTTCTCTCTCTGCCCCTCCGCTGCTCATGCTCTGTCTCTCTCTGTCTCAAAAATAAATAAAAACATAAAAATTGTTTTTTAATAAATAAAAAATAAATAATTTTTTTAATTTTTTTTTTCAACGTTTATTTATTTTTGGGACAGAGAGAGACAGAGCATGAACGGGCGAGGGGCAGAGAGAGAGGGAGACACAGAATCGGAAACAGGCTCCAGGCTCTGAGCCGTCAGCCCAGAGCCTGACGCGGGGCTCGAACTCATGGACCGTGAGATCGTGACCTGGTTGAAGTTGGACGCTTAACCGACTGTGCCACCCAGGCGCCAAAAATAAATAAATTTTTAAAAGCACATTTATTTAACAAATATTGATTAAGCACTTATATTCTATTCCATCTAAAATAAGCCTGGAGCCTTCATATACTACTAGTGAGAATGTAAATTAGTTTACCTTTTCTGGAAAGCAGTTGCTGCCATGTACCATGTGTTTTAATAATGCTCTTACTTTTTTTTTTTTTTTTTAAATTTTTTTTTAACATTTATTTATTTTTGAGACAGGGAGAGACAGCATGAACGGGGGAGGGTCAGAGAGAGAGGGAGACACAGAATCTGAAACAGGCTCCAGGCTCTGAGCTGGCAGCACAGAGCCCGACGCAGGGCTCAAACTCACGGACCGCGAGATCATGACCTGAGCCGAAGTCGGATGCTTAACCAACTGAGCCACTCAGGTGCCCCTCTTACTCTTTGATCCAGTAAAGTCCTCTTCTAAGAATCTAAAGAGTTAGTGATATGATCAAAGATCTATATGAGAATTGTTAAATAAGTTAAGAAACACATCACGAGCCATTTTGTCATTATTAAAATCATCTACAAAAATTTAACATAGTAGAATGTTAATTTAACTTAACTATGTAAGTAAAGAAAAATCACCACTTAAAAAAAAACTACTTAGGTTCACAATTCATCTTCAATTCTGAAATCTAAGAATTTCCAAATAGCAAAAACTATTTTGTAAGGCATTTAATAGCAAAATATAACCTGAATTTATATGAGGCTATTTATGGTCTTTATTCATCTTATTTATTGTAAAAATCAAAATTTCAGTATTAACGTATTTGATTGCAGGGTCCTTCCCCAGACCACACTAGGGCTATTATGTAATACACAGTTTATACCTCATTATCTTTTTATAGCCAATCAATTCTCAATTCCCAAGCACACTTTGGCTCCAAAAATTCAGGTAAGGGATAGAAGACCTATGCTACAGCCTTTATATATATATAAATACATATATATATAAATATTTATATATATTATATATAATATTATTATAATATATAATATATATATTATTTTATTTATAATATATAAATATTTATATATATATAAATGTGTGTATATATATATATATATATATATATATACACACATACACACACACACACACATATCCGGGGTGCCTGGGTGACTCAGTTGGTTGGGCGTCCGACTTCAGCCCAGGTCATGATATCACGGTTTGTGGGTTCAAGCCCCACGTCAGGCTCTGTGCTGACAGCTCAGAGCCTGGAGCCTGCTTTGAGTTCTGTGTCTCTCTCTCTTTCTGCCCCTTCCCGACTCACACTCTGTCTCTCAAAAATAAATAAACATTGAAAAAAATTTATTCATCTGTATATTTATTTTTAATTCTATCTAGATGGATAGATGGAAGGAAAGGAGGGCGGGAGGAAGGGAAAAGGAAAGAGTACAGGCATAGGAAAGCAAGGAATTTTTCTAAAATATTAGTAGTTATCTATAAGCAGTAGGATTATGGATGGTTTTATTTTCTTTCTCTTTAACGTTTTGAATGTTCTGAAATAAGCAAGATATTAGAACCAAGAAAAAGCAAAAACATTACAAAAATATTATTTTGGAGTTATTTTACATTAGAAGCTCTTCATGGAAAACACAGAAATAAAATATTTAACCAATTTAGTGTATGAGTTATCACAAATTTACATTTTCTATCACGTCTTTTCTCTCCCCCATTGCACTTACCGCCTTCTATCATAGTACATTAATTTATTATGTTTATCATCCCTGCTAGAATGTTAACTCATCAGGGTTTGGATCTTTTGTTAATTTGTTCACAAACGTATCTCAAGTACCCAGAACAGTGCCTGGAACATATTAGGCACTCAGTGCATATTTGCTGAATTAACAAATATATATAATTCTGATATACTCAATAACAAAGAGAACAACACACATTCAATAATTCATAGAATCGCTTCATTATCAGAATCATATTATCTGAAGGAAGCCTGAGCTCTCTTTAGTATATATATGGCTTAGCTGAACATGGTTTTAGGACATTACTCACTATTAGATAGGCTATCCGAGTACATTATTTATTTTATGCTAAGAAATGTTTATAACCAGTTTCTAGTAGAAAATTTTCTTGAGGTTTCCTTTTCTTTAATGTTTTTCAAGTTTCCAAAGAGAAGATTGAGAACTCTTCTAGTGATACTATCATGTAATTCTGGCTTGGTGATTTATTAAAATATATCCCTTTGACCCTTTTAATCTTGTCGGAGAAAAAAAAATCCTATCATCTAGTTTTCAAGGGTAATGTAGAGCATAATTAGAATATGCAATATGAACAAAATTATCTACATTAGTTTCCACTGTGTTACCTTCATAATCTACTTCATTTGACAGTACTTTTAAATTGAATTCATAGAACCTAAAGAGCTTATGATTCTTCCTGAGAAAAAATGGCTTCCTTCTCATCTACCTGTGCCTTTTCTCCCACAGGGTACTTCAATCCTAGGATCAGGCACACAGTAACGCTAAATGTAGCCTTCATGAATTTGTGTATGTGTAAACACAAAGAACACATGGAGTTGTGCAGGGGAAAGAGGCAGCTGAGCCAAACACGATTGCTCTCCCAGCATTCTTCAGGGCAAGCCATAATCCTTCTGATACTTTTGTATGCACTAGCTGTGAAAGTGAAAGTGGACATAAGATCTTAGGCTGCTTTTGCTTTTGACAACCTGAAGTCAGAGATTAAGGGGCACCTGGGTCGCTCAGTCGATTAAGCATCCGACTCTTGACTTTGGCTCAGGTCGTGATCTCAGGATCTTTGAACTTTGGCTCAGGTCGTGGCTTGTGGGTTTTGAGCCCCGCATCAGGCTCTGCTTGGGATTCTCTGTCTCCTCTCTCTCTGCCCCTCACCCGCTTGTTCCCTTTCTCTCTCTCTGTCTCTCTCTCTCTTTCTCAAAAATAAATACATTAAAAAAAAAATAAAGTCAGAGATTAAATTCCCAAATAGCAGAAGAGATAGAGGAAAACATTGATTTTTTTTCCTTTTCTTTTGTTCCTCTAAGTATATCTTTCACTTATACATTCTATTTTAGCATGGTACCTGCCATGCTAAAAGTTCTGTTGCTCTATGCTGTGCTGTGTAGCAGACACTTGCTTTTTTTACTGAGCCCTTTACTTATTGTAAAACCCATATTTGGCACCGGTATTCAGTCTCAGGGAAGATTAGTCCTGTCCAGTCTCAGCCCCAGAGGGCAAATCTTGATTACCTTCAACCAACCATAATACAGTACTTCTATTTCCCTTGCCATTTTGAAATTGAGTCAGAAGGAGGCACCTGACCCAATTCTAAGTAATAAGACAAGAATGGAAATCTGCTGGAGTACCTTGTAGGGAAAGATTCTATGCTCTTAAAAAGGGACCTGAGAGAGAGAGAGCTCTTGTGCTTGTTTTGCCCCTGGACATTGATCTGTGAGGATGTATCGTTTGCAGATGGAATCATTTTGCAAACATTAGAGGCCTGTCAGAGATACCAAGGTTGGTAGAACAAAAGGAAAGACTCTAAATATTTATTTAATGGCATTCTTAAATTGCTAAATTACCAAACCCTGGAGTCTCTCTACATCTGAAACACTAGTAAAGTGCAACAATAAAGTTTCCGTGTTAACCCAGCCACTTTGAGTAAAAGCTAAAGGCATGCCTCTTCAGCAATATGGTAGCAAGCTAATTTGCAATTTTTTTGAGACAGGTTGGCTATTTGCAATAATAATGCATCCTTGTAAGTTTTCAGTTCTTATCTTTGCCAACCTCGGTCTGATTTCATTTTGAGCAATCACTTGGAATTTTTGAAGTGGTCTATTACCTAAGTCCCTTTGCTTTTTGAAAAAAAAAAAAAAAGTAGACTACAAAAGGCATATATGAGAAAAAAAACCTGGAGATCTAACTAGCTACAAATCAAATAATAGACTCACCCACAGTCTTATTTCAAAGCTATTCTTTGAACTTAAAATTTGGCCTAAATTTGAGTATTCTCTTTTTTAACTTTTTAATGTTTATTTATTTTTTGAGAGAGAGACAGAGAGAGCGTGAATGAGGGAGGGGCAGAGAGAGAAGGAAACACAGAATCTGATTCAGGCTCCAGGCTCTGAGCTGTCAGCACAGAGCTGGACCCGGGGCTCAAACTCATGAACCGCAAGATCATGACCTGAGCCAAAGTTGGGCGCTTAACCAGGTGCCCCTGAATATTCTTCATCATATGGAATAGATGTGTTTCAGAATGATGACTGTGTTATGAAACTAATGCTGGTGATTTATTTGTTGTTTGGCATGATAAAATTAAAGGCATATTCCCAACCAAAAACTCCTCCAAGGAGAACTGAATTTTAAAATTTCCAGCAAAAAGAAACTGTCAGGTTCAAAAACGTGCTTGTTAATATCCTTCACAGTCATTTGAGAACGTGTAAAGATTTCTCAGATGGGATATTTTATTCTAGCGTTGCTACCAATTTCAGTAACTCCAAAGTTATGGAACTTCTCACATTTTCCCAAATTTTTTTGACCACACGTTTGTGATTCTCTAAATTTAACACTTCTTCTACTTTTAATTGGGTTTATACTATATAAATGAGGATCCTGTGGTGAATTCAATAGGAAAGAATGTTGAATAAGATTTTGGAACTCTGTCTTCCTCGCACTTGTGTCTGAGCCTACACCCAGCACTGAACATCATTTTCTCACCTTTCACACAAGTAAAATGAACTTGACCCAATGTTTCTAAAAGTTTCCCACTGAAGAACCTCTAATGACAAAGCAACAATGAATACCTTTGCCTTTGCAATATAGACACTTTGTGAAAGATTTCCATCATAGATAGAACATTCAGGCCAATGTTGTCATCTAAATCATGATATAATTTGTTTTCATATATAAATATTGAATAAAATTGAGATGTCAGAAAGATGTGCCATACATATTCTGTGACCACACTCTACTTCTACTCCAGATATACCATATTTCTCAAGGAATATACATTCTGTAGTTTTAAAACTTGACAAAATAGTTTCTTTCTCTTCTAAAATCTTAAGAATTTGTGTCTAATGATGTTAGACTGCAATATCATAGATCGTCAATAGGTGCCACCACTTAATAGAATTTACTAGAATGTGACAATTATTTAGTTCAATGTCCATAAGTTAATTAGTACATTTTTAAAATAGCATCATAAATGTGAAGATGCATAAAGTAGCTTTATTTAAAATAAGGGCATTTTCCATAAGGAATCTAGAAGTTAAGTTGTCTGGATAAATGTTGTAAAAAAGGCTTTGTGAAATTTAATGAAATCAATGAAGGATAATGAATGCATTTTTGGAAAGCATCCATTATTTTCCTAGTTTGGGATACCAAACTTTCTATTATGATAGATTATACCGTATTCAACCTTGAACTTTTTTTTTAACGAAAAGATCTGATTGTTTCCAAATATATGAAAATCATTCTCTCTTCTTAAAGAAGTAAAGAAATAACAGCAAAGTGTCGTGGTGGAAAACACATGGGATTTGGAGTCAGACAGACTTACATTTGATCCCAGCTCTTCCACTGACTACTTCAACAATCTTAAACAATTTACTTGACTTTTTTTTTTAAACCATAGAATTTGTATATCTTAATTGCAAGGCTTCCACCTCTGACAGAGTTTTTGGAAGATTAATAATGCATATAAATCACCTGACACATAGTAGTCATTCAAAAGGCAGTAGTTATTAGCAGTAGTCATGTTTCAGCAAAGCCTCAGAAACTACATTATCACCATGGCATAAATATGGTGGGGTTGAACAGTATTATTAACACCTGTAATATTAATTTTAATATGTTCCAGTGCACTATGTATCTAACATTTAAGTGGTAAATATATTTCCATATCAAATCAAATTCCATTTAACTGTTCTTTCATTGGAAACTGAAAATGTACTTAGATTAACTAATCTGGTGACAAACCTTGAGGTAAGAAAAAAGACTAATTCCAAATGTCTGAAGCAAAACTATTTAAAGCAATGGGTTCCCACAGCCCTCTGCGTGTACTTCTGCTGCTGCTTCCAGGATCCTCCAAGATAGGCCTTTTGGCATCACTGGGGGTCAGAGCTCAGAGGAACAAAAAGAATATCCCCTTCTCTACCCCCACCCCCCGACTCGGTAAACAACTTCAGCCTAGAGTTCCTCACAGAATTTTGTTCAGGCGTAGAGAAACCAGAAAGCAAAAAGGCCTTCAGAGGTGACATCTGAGGTGACATCTGAGGTGAGTTCTGAGGTAAAACTATCTCAGAAACTCTCAGCGGGCTTAGACCTGAGCAAGACGAACAGGAAGAACTCGGCCCACTGCTACGAAGGATCTTTCCCAATATGCTATATGGCACCACTACCATCTGCAGAGAAATCCTGACAAGTGGCTGATCATCCGCAGTGCATAGCATCAGCAGGAATGAAGACAATGGCATCTGTGTTACGTTGCCAGGGGTGCCATAAGAAAGTGCCACAGAATGGGTGGCTTTAACAACAGAAATGTATTGTCTCACAGTTCTGAAGGCCAGGAATCTGAAATCAAGGTGCCAACAGGGTTGTTAGTTCTGAGGGATATGAGCAAGGATCTGTTCTGTGCCTCTTCCCTAGTTTAGGGTGGTTAATTGGCCATTTTCTTGGTATTCTTTGGCTTTTAGAAACATCACTCCATCTCTTTCTTCATCTGCACATGGTGCTCCCTGTGGGCCTGTCTGTGCTCAAATTTCTATTTTTTGTTTTTCAAGTTTATTTATTTTAAGAGAGAGAGAGAGAGAGGAAATCCCAAGCAGGCTCCACACTGTCAGCACACGAATTGTGAGATCATGACCTGAGCCCAAATCAAGACTTGGACACTTAACCCACTGAGCCACCCAGGTGCCCCACAAATTCCTCTTTTTTTAAGGACATTAGTCACATTAGATCAGTGGCTCATCCAACTCCAGTATGTGTTCATTCCAACTTTAACTAAGCATATCTGTAATGACCCTATTTTTGAATAAAATTATATTGTGAGGTGCTAGGGTTAGAATTTTTATATACAAAATTTGAAGAGATACAATTCAACCCATAACAGTGTCCCTTTCCATCTTAAAAATACCCTGGTGCTATGGTCTGAATGTTTGTGCCCCTTGCCCACCACGAAATTCCTTTGTTGAAAACCTAATACCCAAGGTGATGGTATTAGGGCCTTTGGGAGGTAATTAGGTGATGAGAGAAGAGTCCTCATAAATGGGATTAGTGCCCTCACAACAGAGGCTCTGGAGAGCTAGCTCGCCCTTCCACCATTTGAGGACACAGAGAGAAGCAGGCAGAAGTTCCATAATCCAGAATAAGGGTCTTGCCAAAATACAACCATGCTGGCACCCTGATCTTGGATTTCAGACTCCAAACTGTGAAAAATAAATTTCTCTTGTTTATGAGGCACCCGATCTGTGGAATGTTACTGAGACACCTAGTGAACTCCACAGAAAACAGAGTTTTGAAGCAGGCCTCCACCTGGGATTGACTTTCCCTCAGCAAAAGTCCTGCCAGTGGAAAAGGTCAATCAGATAGTGATGAACAAAGGTTGGGGGCAGAGTGTACTCTTAGGGTGATAGCTCAGGCACTGGCTAGTCCAACCCTTATTGGACAGTTGACCAAAACCACGTTGAAAAAAATATTTTGAGGACTAGCTGGCAAGACAACGCAATCCTGACATATTGAATTTTGTGAGCTCCGTTTCTAAAGCTCATTCCAAAAGTCTTTTCAGATGTCCTTAGAAATGCTTTAACAAATAGTTAAGATCTCCACACTTAAAGTGAGATTTTCAAGTATGAAAACAAAGTCATATACATGCCTGTGCAGGGCTTTTGGTCACAGAAGTTCTCGTAGAACAAGTTTGCCTCCCCCCCCCCAATATTTTGTTTTCAGTCATTCCAGAATCTTCTTATTGGAATACCTTGTTTATTTTTAGCTTATTATGTGGTAACCTCCCCATCCCCTAGCTAGTATTTTGCTGTTGGTAGTGGTAATAATGGTGGTTTTCCTTTGTGGATGCTCACGTTAGGTTTGTCATGAACAAAATTAATAATGATGCCTAAGTCTTGAGAAGCAGTCTACCTGGCAATAAACAATGTCATAACTACCTTGATTACATGTGATTCTTCACAAAATGGAATCATACATAAAATTTCTGACTGACCCCCAAAGTTAAGGATTTTTTTTAACAATTTAAAAAAGCAACATCAACAAGTTTTTTTTTTTTTTTTTAAATTGCAATATAGTTGAAGTGAAAGCAGAGGGGAAACATGTTGAATGGCCGACACAATACTATCCAGCAAGATCAAGACCACCACAGCTAGAGCCTTGTAGCAAATTGTATCAGATCCCTGAACTTCTGGCACTGATAGAAGATAAGGAGAAAAGCTACTTTAAAGATGCCAAACATATGGCAAGAATTCTTATTTAGCAAATTGGAGAGCTAGTGTTAGTGTCGGCAATAGATACTCTGAAACAAAGTCAGCTGTCTTGCTTGGATAAAATAAGCAAACTTCTCTAGGGAATCCCTTCAAAGCAATGAAAATGAAGCCATAAAAATGACAATCACCATCATCGTGTTATTTCCAGCCTCCAGGACCCTCATCTGGCCGCTTTTTCTTCAGGTTATACCCATTGATTTCACACACCTTCCAAAACATTATTCGGTCTAAAAGAGACAAACAAATTTATGCATGACATCTTCAGACTTTCCTGATGAAAACAATACTGCAATAATGACTATCCAGCTTTGAATCTGTTCTTTTCCTTGGACTCACTTAGGATGAGCACATCTTCTGAAAGCAAAGCAGAAGGGACTAAACTGTAAGGACCAGATCATCCTCCATGGTGGAGAAGCCCAAATACTCACATGAGCTGACAACATACGGGTGCTGAGCACACCGTAAGTGCTTAACAGAACACAAGCTGCTTGACTGAAGTGGGCTCTGAGTGAGTCTTTCCTGATCAGTCCATCTGAGATTTGTGGCTACCTGGCTCTAGCCCATATGCAGAGTGAGGAATGGCAACCTTGAAAATACTTACGTCATGGGAGGAGGGCTAATCGAGGTGCCTTTGTGTGTACAGTTAAATAGCGCTCTACATTGGCCTTAGCATTTTGCATTTATATGGGCACATTCAAGACACACCATACACGCAGAGTATGTGGCTCGAAGGGGAACAAACACGTTTTTTTCCAGAACGACAGAGCCACAACTAAAGGGTGCTGGGGAGGCTGTGTCACATTGATCTCGGCTAGGCTTTATTTTACCATCTGGCTCCTTTTCTAGGGCTCCTCAAAAGGGATATCCCTAACTAACCCATCAGGGCCTTCTCTCCCATACATCAGTCCATGTAGAAACAACAAAGGAAGTCAATTGTGTGGTTTTTCTGTGTAAGGCCCCATACCAGGCTTGTTAGCAGAAGCCTCCTCCTTCACCCAGCCTGGCTGTCCTCCCCTTCGCAGTCAGGAGTCCTCACTTAAGTCCCTTTTAATGAGAGGAGCCGCTGGAACTCAATAGTCCCAACCTTCCTCTTAAAGGGACTGAGCCCCACCCTCCACCACAGCTACTTCCAACGGCATTCCTAATAAGACTGTGTCATGTTTCCTATGATACTTATTCAGTGCCTACACATTTTCTTTTTCAGAACCAACAGTGCTATTTTTCAGAGTAAGTGTTATGTTACGCTTCTCCCATTTGAATGAGGCCTCCATTACCTACTGCTTTCCCAAATGAGCTTGTAGATTGAAAGTGACCTATTAATAGACCAGTTTATCTAACTGATATATACTAAGGAAAGGTTGGTCACTCACTCACAGATGAATATTGGAAACCCCTTCACCGGTTTGAGCTTATTCCATAGTAGTTCTGATCTACTTATCATTTCATCGGGTTAAACCTGATACTGAGGAGATGCGTTCAGCAGTCAGAGAAAGAAGGACAGTGTGTAACAGCTATTTCAGTTTCCAATTATTTCAGTGATTTCTTTGGGGCCAAACAAGCCACTTAATCTAGGAATGCTTAAGTAATGCACGGGTGAGGCCTAGCTTGCTGAATCTCAGTGGTGGCTCTTTTGATTTAAGATCTGTATGGGTTCCCAGACCTGCTTGTGGACATCACCAGGAAGTCTATTCTGTGCTAGTCTCTTTGTGCTTGTTTCCAACTGACAGCGTTCTTCAAAGAGTTGCATGTTCAAAGATATATGTAGTACAAAGTTTGCTCTGATTGGTGATTGGAGCAAATATATGCTCTCAAATTTACCTGTAAGGAATCTTTTTTTACCACTTAATGGAAAATTCACAACAAATGCTTATATTTTTCACGTCTTCCATTTACTTGGCATGACCCAATCAGCCTTGCCTAAGATTGTAATCAACTCTCTTCCACTGAGGTACAATTTATGAAACGCTTCCATATTGCACCTGTCGTCTTGTGCATGAAATCTTTGGTAAGCAGGCTGGGCAAAATTGGCAAGATCTCTTCCCTGCAGGGTGAGAGGTGCTCACATTTGCTCAAGCGTTGTCTGAACTCAGTGCCTTTACCTCAATGCTTCACAAACTGTCCACAAGCTGTGACTTTTGCCATTTAAACACTGATTTTCTCATTGGAAGAAATGACATTATTAATGTTTACAAACAATGGTTCTCAAAATGTCGTCCCCAAGCCAGCTGCATCAGCATCTGCTGGGAGCTTGTTTGTTAGAAACACAAATTCTCAGGTCACACCCCAGAAGTTGAATCAGAAATTCCAGGAGTGGGAGTCTACTGATCTGTTTGAACAATCCCCCAGGGAGCTGATGCAGGCTGAGCTCTCATGTGTGATATACTTAGCAGACAGCAGATTTTACCTGCACATTAACACAAACAGTCTTGTGTTGCTGGAAGTCTTAATAAAGGAATGCAGAGAAGATGTTAAATGATCTTTTTCAAGCCTTTTGCCTTCACTACAGAAATGTTGAAATTTCAATATTTTCTTGTTCTCACCCAAATCCATTTTAACAATCATATTCTTTGACATTGCAAGTCCTGTTGAAAATATGGGGGTGAACAATTGTAGGCAGTGGAAACACCAGAGAGATGAACAGCAAGTATGGTTCCCACAAAATGACCCGCAGGCTGTGTGCCTCTTTTAAATATTTTAAACGTACAAATCTCCATGTGCAGGATTTTTTCCCTCTTCGTTACTGAAGCTAAATCTCTTATTCAGAATGGTTTTTGCCCAAGGACTCTAGTCTTCTCCTAATAGGCTTTCTTCTCAAGCAAAGTTTCTTTAATCCTCTCAGGTCAACTCTAAATACAGCCACTCTAATCACCTGTTCTATTGTTGTTTATTGATTTGACATGCCAGTCATTCCCCTTAATCTTTTCACACAAATTCCCAAGTTCAGACCTTGGGCCCACATGTCCTTGCGGTCCTCTTCAGGCATTTTGGTCCTGTGTGGTCTTCGTTGTTTATTGACTATCTTCCACCTAAGCCATTATTTTATTAGTGTCCTTCAATTGGTCCTTTGCGTCCCATACCTTTGCCTTTTTCTGACATCTATTTAATATCTAGCAGCATCACGTGGCCTGTAAATAGGTAAGCTCCAGAACTGTCCACAGTGATAGGATGGATCCAAGCAGGATGAGATGAGGCAGTTCCCGTGTGTGTGTGAAACATTTTAACACAACATCTGTGTGTGGAAGGGGATCCAGGTTGCTAAGTGTAATAGACAACAGATGGAAGTCAGATTGGTCAGTGTGGAGCCCTAGCTACACCATCGTTTATGTGCTCTGAACATTCTGAAGGATCTCGGATCTCTAATTCCATCTCCCATGCCCTGCTTTGCACATCGTTTCCAGCCTTGGCATACCCCAAGCCTTTGTGCCAGTTACAAAAGAAGTGGTCCCTTTAGCAGACCAACGATTAAAACTCACACACAGGATAGATATTTTGCAAAGGGCCCCTGCTGAATGGACTAAATGAACAAGTGTTTCTTTCCTCAGGTAGCTTTCAGGACTTAACAAGTGCATTAGGGG
This sequence comes from Herpailurus yagouaroundi, assembly GCF_014898765.1. Classification (NCBI taxonomy): domain Eukaryota; kingdom Metazoa; phylum Chordata; class Mammalia; order Carnivora; family Felidae; genus Herpailurus; species Herpailurus yagouaroundi. Next base: position 65,574,492 of record NW_024412376.1, read on the forward strand.
CTTTCAAGGCTCATTGCCACCAAAGCCCATCCTGAAGCTTTGTTTCTTGCTTGAAACTGCACAACCCTACCCATGGTGCTGCTTGTCTTTTCCCCCATTACTTACTGCTCTGTCTAAAGCAGTGGTTCCCAAAGTCTAATATTTGGACCAGTGGCACTATCACCTAGAAATGGGTTAGAAATGCAAATTCTCAAACCTGGCTGTAGACCTTCTGCCTCAGCAAGCAGCAATCTGTGTTTACACAACCCTTCCAGATGATTCTGATGCTCTCCCAAGTTCGGAAACACTAGAAGATGCCTGGTATATGATAGGTATTTGGTAAATGTTTGTAGGTTGGATGACTAAATGCATTTCTCCATGAAAATTAAGCTCAAGCATCCCCCCTCCCTGCCTTAAGAATAGCCTCCCCCAGCCTCCATCTTATCTGGCTGTGCCCCCTCTGTGTTCTCACAAGACTCTGTATCACTGTGTGATGGGATGCAATGGCCTGCAAGAAATCACTGGCTTACTTGGCTCTTCCCATGACTTCAACTGGCACTCCTTGAGGGTAGGAACTGTGCTTCTAGACTTCATTTCTGTACTCCTCAGCACAGTGTTTAGTCCACAATAGGAACTCAGTTCTCATGGAAGGAAGCAAAGGAAGACACAAGCAAGTAACCAGGCAAAGAATAAGGTAGTCACCAGACAGGAATTTGTCCCTCCCCAAAGGGTCCTGGGCTAGCAGTTTTCTTTGTATAAAATTCTAATCAGTTCAAAAACTCATGTTCAAAAAGATATTTTCTTATTGTGCCTGAAGTAATGTGCCATTTCCTCTCATTCAATTGTTTTGCTTACTCCTACTTAAATAATAACTATTTGTTTATTAAACAAATTTGTTTAAATATTTGTTTATTAAAATATTCAAGCCACTTGTGATTTGTCAAGGGTGGCATTTGCTTCCACTTCTAGGTCTACATAGGAACGGTGTAAGGGAATGAACATGCCTGGATCCTTGAGATGCTGATCCAGTCAGCCGCAAGAGTCCAAGGATGCAGGGAAGTTCACCTTATATGGGTCAAACTCCAGAGGAGGGAATGTGTGTCAACTGTAGAAAATGGTCCCAGCACCTCCCTGTCTAGACAACTGCTTTTTAAGTTACCCAAAGGTCATTTTTATTAGAGTTATACCTTTCCTTTGCCTTCTGATGTCTCTCTTCAGCATAGCATTATGAAGGATTAGCTCCTACATCAATAAAACTACTCTACCATAGACCAAGAATACCTCAAGAAACAGGTTTTATACTTGCTTTAGTGTTTTAATATGCTGGGGCTATCACAGCAAAACACCACAGACTGGTTGACTTAAACATTAGAAATTCTATTTTCTCATAGTTCTGGAGGTTGGAAGTCCAAGATCAATGTGTCAGTAGGTTTGGTTTCTTCTTGACTTGCAGAAATCCACCTTCTCTCTGTGGCCTCACATGGTCTTTCCTGTGGCATGTGAGCATCCCTGGTGTCTCTTTTGTTCCAAATTTTCTCTTCTTATAACGATACCAGATTGGATTAGGGCCCATTATAAGGGCCTCATTTTAAATTAACCACGTCTTTAAAGATCTTATCTCCAGGGGTGCCTGGGTGGTTTAGTTAGTAAAGCATCTGACTCTTGATTTCGGCTCAGGTCATGATCTCACAGATTGAGTTTGAACCCTGTGTCAGGCTCTGTGCTGAAAGTGCAGAGCCTGCTTGGGATTCTCTCTCTTTCTCTCTTTCCCTCCCTCTCTCTCTGCTCCTCCCCGCTCATGCACTCCCTTTCTCTCCCTCTCTCAAAACAAATAAGTAAACATTCTTTTTAAATTTTAAAAAAGGATCTCCAAATACAGTCATATTCTGAGGTACTGGAGGTCAGGGTCCTCCATGTGAATGGGAGGGGAGACATAACTGAGGCCATAATGTATGCAAAACAAAGTAACATGTTTCCTCTTCCTGGACTGAGTTGGGAGCAGGTTCAGCAATTAATTTGCATCTTAACAGGCCAATCAATGCACTTTCTTAGGTAGGTCGATGCCTGTTTGTCTATCCTTTTCCCTTTGATTATCTGTACTCAGACTTGGCTGAATTTGTGGATCCCAACTCCGTACCAGAAACTTCCAAGTTCTATCCTCTGACTTTTCTGGATGTACAAGTGCAGTTTACTCCCCTCCACTGCTCCTGATTTTATCTTTCAACGTTCCTCAAATCTCTTTCATCCTCAACAAAGTGTTCTTTTTTCTTTTTGTTTTTAATTGTGGTAAAATACATACAACATAAAACGTACCGTTTTAACCATTTTTCAGTGTTCAGTATCATGAAGTACATTCACAATGTTACATAATCATCATCACTATCCATTTCCAGAATTTTTTTTTATCATCCCATGCTGTACTCATTAACAATAGCTTCCTATCTCTCCCCATCTCCCAGCCTCTGCTGACCTCTATTCTACTTTCAGTATTTGTGAATTTGCCTATTCTCACGTAAGTAGAATCACAAAGTATTTATCCTATTGTGTCTGGCTCATTTCACATCATGTTTCCAAGGTTCATCCCTGTTGTAGCATGTGCCAGAACTTCACACCTTAACAACAACAACAACAAAAAAAGTCTCATTCCTTTTAAAGGCTGAATCAGATTCCATTGTATGTACGTACCACATTTGTGTATCCATTCACCTATTGATGGACACTTGGATTGTTTCCATCTTTTGGCTGTTGTGAATAATGCTGTTGTGAGTAGTAAAGCTTTTTCTGTATAGAATACTGCAGTGGTTTCAACTACTTTCCATAAAGTTCCATTAGTTTTATATATATATATATATATATATATATATATATATATATATATTCATTTGAGGTTGAAAATAATAGTTTCACTGGTAGAGCAGAACAAACTAAGGATTTGGAGTCAGACAGAAAATGTCATTTTGCCTCCTATTTTCTGTGTGAACTTGTGCAACTAATTTAATTTCTATAGCCCTCAAGTTTTTTATCTGTTAAATGGATCAATGTAATAATATCCGTTGCACAAAATTTTGTGAGAACGAATAAGACAACATCCGAAAGCACCTAGTCAAATCTTTGGTGCCAAGTAAGATGCTAGTGACTGACAGCCATTAGTATTATCTTCAAATGGCTACATACTCCAGCCCCTACACTTTTAATTCAACCACGCTGCCTCCTTCACCCCGCTTGTCACAGGTCTGGGCTTTGTTCTCACTGTTTCCTCTTGTGGCTCATAAGAGTTTGATTTTAATCGCTTGCATAGATCACAATAACACTGCTTAAGTTTCTAACCTGTTTGACACTTTATTAAAAGCTCTATTCAGCAAGTTTACCTTCAGGTCTAGGCTATAACTTCTACTACAGAGAAAGATCACTAGAGAAGACATTTTTAGAGATTCAAGACTCTCCTATCCACATCTGTCTGAATTACTTTCACATCGTAATGTACTTTCCAGTACTTAAATGGCATCAAAGACAGTTGGTAAGACTCCTCCTGTCCTGGTGAAAGGGTGAGGATAGTTAACTTCTGACACCTAGATAGAAGACTTCTAAGGCCCAGTATCACTGAGCCACTGTCTTGCAATTGCAAAGTGGCATTTTGTCACCATACAAATATATGAGAATTCCAGGAGGGATATCGGATATATCTAAATGGAAGATCAGCATGGGGAGGCTCTAGAATTGGTCCCAATGTATGCAAAAGAGGTACAGAAATGCTACTTAACCTAAGACTACCCCTGGTAGTCAGTTTGTCTGCTCTGGGTTGAGCCAGTCATAGTCAAGTTATAAAAGGGATAAAAGAAAGCCAGAAATGCCCTGCCTTAAGATCCAAACACCCTTGCACCCAAAACACTATCTGTGTATTTTGAAAGATTTATTCAAACTTTAATCATTTTAATTTTAAACCAAATTAAAAGTAAATAAAGATTCAATCAACCATTTGGGTCTTTTGAAATGAAATTAGTGATAGATCTGCTTAACAGAGGGGCGCCTGGGTGGCGCAGTCAGTTAAGTGTCCGACTTCAGCCAGGTCACGATCTCGCCAGCCAGGTCACGATCTCGTGGTCCGTGAGTTCGAGCCCCGCGTCGGGCTCTGGGCTGATGGCTCGGAGCCTGGAGCCTGTTTCTGATTCTGTGTCTCCCTCTCTCTCTGCCCCTCCCCCGTTCATGCTCTGTCTCTCTCTGTCCCAAAAAAAAAAAAAAAAAAAAAAAAAAATCTACTTAACAGAGAGCCATTCATAGAATCATTTAAGTTCATGAGGATAACCATAACAAGAGCTATGACTTCAGGCTTACTTTTTTTTCCGAGTGTTCAGACATTTACTTTGTAGGACTTCAATCTGCTTTTAAAGATAATGTAATTAGAAGTAACACTTTGCCAAATCAATTTTAAAAATCCAACCATGGTAATATTTTGGAATATGTCCAGATGATTAATATTTGAATGAACCATCTAAATAGATTGGCTATTTTGCTATTGTGTTGCAAATTAAGCCATTAATGAGAGGTCAAGTTTTGATATGCCCAGTGGTTCACTTTGGACCGCCAGGGATATTAGTAGGTGGCCCCTCCCCTGCCATATGACTAAAGCAACTGTCTGTCAGTATCCCACTTGCTAGAAAGTGACGAGCGTGTAGTTAAGTGGGCATCCAATAAAATGCTATTGCTGAATGAATAAATAAATAAAAGATCTCTATTGCTTTGTATTTTTGTTAACACTTGTACCAGACTTTTTTTTTTTTAACCAAGTTGTAATTATTTCTCACCTCAGTCACCCCAGCACTATCTAGATTGATTAAATTAGCCAATTTTTTTAGGAAAGGGTTTTATGTAAAAGTAGGTATTTTTGTTTGTTTTCCAACTTAATCATTTAGTTTCTCGTTCAACAAGTTATCTCTGCTATTATTTCAGTTAGTTTCTTCTAATGTTGACTTAGTTAAAAGAAAAAGAAAAATTTGAAATCAAAGGTTTGTTTCTAAGTAAAATGTCCACTAGATGGAACTATTGTCTCAAAAGAATGAGAGTGATGCCTTGGCAAGAGCTCATTTCTAAAACTTTCCCACTGGAAGTTACACCATAAAAACTGACAGATAATATCTTTTCTTTACTTTTTTTTTTTAACTAACTTTTTTATAAAAATGACATTAACACTTAAAAACAAATGCCATTTGACAGCTTACCTTCTGAAAACTTTTGCATCTCTGACTTTTTTAGCAAAGATGCCTCCATGCTGAGTTCTATTTTAATTTTCTTTTTCCTGTATACTTTACAGGCTTAATGAAAACAAAGGAAAATATCTTACCTATAAAACCTGCTTTAAAATGAGAATCCTAGGAACTTGTTTAATGAGTCAAAAATAACTCATAGAGCTTAAATAAAAATCTTAAAGCTGAAAGGCTTAGCAAAAACAAAAACAAAATAAAATAAAAAACTCTCAAGTGTGGAAACACACACATAGAGACTAAATATGAGTGTCTATTAGGTATATCTGTTAAATCCTCAAAAACACAGTATTGTTGTCCACTCACATATTCTTATCCAGTGAACTCAACTGTATTTATTTATTTTTGTTTTTTTATTTAAAAAATGTTTTTAATGTTTATTTTCTTTTGAGAGAGAGAGACAGAATGTGAGCTGGGGTGGGGGTGGGGGGTAAAGAGAGAGGGAGACACAGAATCTGAAGCAGGCTCCAGGCTGTCAGCACAGAGCCCAATGTGGGGCTCAAACCCACAAACCATGAGATCCTGACATGAGCCGAAGTCAGACCCTTAACCCACTGAGCCACCCAGGTGCCCCAACACAACTGTATTTAAAGGGCTTATTTGACTACTGGCTAATGCAAATGGCACAGTGGAGTTGCAAATCACATTCTGCTCCTGTTTGCAGTGGCTGACATGAATATAAAAATTCTCTTTATTAACTGAAATTTGTCATGGTTTGCCCTTAGTTTAGTAAACTTAAGGCAGCTTCTAAAGCATTTTTTTTTGTTTTCATACTATAATACTTATGACTAATACTTTTCAAGCATATACTTAATATCTTATGTTTTATAATTAAACATAGCTTTAGAATTAATTACTAACTTATCTTTAAGAAGTACAATTCTGAGGAAACCAAGTTATGATGCAGTATAAAAGCATTTTACTTGAAGGCTTCAAAACTCCAACTTTTTTTTTTTTTTAAAGTTTATTTTATACACAGAAAGCGTCAATAGGGGAGGGGCAGAGAGAGGGAAAGAGAGAGAATACTATGCAGGTTCCACACTGTCAATGCAGAGTCTGATGCAGGGCTGGAACTCACAAAACCGCAAGATCATGACCTGAGCCGAAACCAAGAGTCGGACACTTAACCGACTGAGCTACCCAGGCGCCCTCAAACCTCCAACTTAATGACAAGCTTCCTCTACATGTCATCCCACAAGTGTAATAGTTTTGATCATTGATAAAGAGAAATTAATCAGCCCCTTGGCAAACTCTTTATAATAGGAAATATCAAAGAGTAGGTATTTCATAAAGCAATCTGAGTCACCATGATGTCATTAAAAATACTGTGGTTTTTTTCTTTATAGAAGCTGAGCGAAATTTTTTTTAATTAAGTTGAAATAGTTACAATGCTTTCTTAAAGTGTTTTTCAAAACCTTCACCACTGAAAAATATTTAAAAAATTTTAAGAGTAAATATTCTTCCTTGCATAATTTACCTAACAGTAAAATTTAGCAAATATATTAAGGTCTTCAAAAACTAACATAGTATTTTTATACTTTTCATTTAAATCATTTGTCAAAATGAAGTTTGAAATATTAGTTTTTCACTTACTTTATTATATGTACAAATACAAAAGCAGTTCATACTTTGTAAACTTTACTTTGAAACATCTAGAAGCTTATTTTCCTAAGGGTAGACAACTAAATTAGCCTACGAGGGGATTGTGGGCCAGTTGTTACAGTTGGTTACAGAAATGACCGCACACTGTTGGTGTTTGGTGTATATGGTAGATGTAGAACAGAAGTCAGCCCCCTCACATGATTCTAGTAGTAAATGCAAAACAGCACAAGCCCTTGATTCCAGTGTTAAAATAATTGTGTTTATTTTTTTATCCATCCAATTACCCCTTCACTCATCAATCAATATTTATCAAATTCCTAATATAGCTATTTTTGTATTCCATGTTTTCCATGTCTTTGTTTTTAATATGCTGTCATACCTGTCTAATATGATTCCCAAATATTTAACTTTCTAAACATTAAAAAAAATTCTTCTACAGCTTCCCACCTGTCACTGAAAACAAGTCCAACTCCAAACTCTTTGGTCTGACGTGAGTGGCTTTCTTCAACATAACTCCCACTTACATTTTGAGACTTATCACCTATTCCATGTATCTTATATTTCACTCAAATATTATATACTCACTGTTCTCTAAACACCACCTTCATTTTATTGATATTTGCCCTTTGCTTAAACTGTTCTCTTGCTATATAATTGTCTACACCTCTGAGTTTCTGGCGTACTTCAAGACGTCTTAGATTTTACCTCCTCTATGAGATTCCACTCCATCCCAATTCAGAAAGAACCTTTTCATTCTCTAGGCTGACATGCATTGCCTTTTATTTCTAAGTCATTTGTGTCATGTCTCACTTTCTACTTAATAACAGATTTATATGCATATATTTTATCTCCCTCCTCCAAACCAAGAGAGGACTAGAATCCTGGCATATTCATCTTTGTGTCTTGAAAGCTCTTATCACACTAACTCCTGTTACCTAACCATCTGAACCTTCATCACTCATTCCTCCTGTTACTTGGAGGAATTGTCGCTTCCTGGTAAAGGCTAATGCTTCTACCAATATCTCATACCCTCGATCCACTTAGGGATCCCCTGCCACTGGCTGTTTTCTTCTCCTTCCTTATTGGCTTCTTCAAATGGGCATATAATGATGCTTAAGTCTCTCCTAAGGCCTTCTTTTCATTCTTATACACACTTTAGCACTCTATCTCTTTTCTTTCTTTAGCGATTGAACTTCTCGAGAGGGTTTTTTACACATGTTGTCACTATGTCTACAGCCTTCACATAGTTCTGAAGCCTATGTGATCTGGCTTCTATCCTCATCACTCAAGTGCAACTGTTCCCACAGAAGACACCAATGACTTTCTGGTTGCTGAATCCAGTGGGTACTTCTTAAACCTTTCCTTATTTGGCCTCTCTATACCAACGGACACTTGGCCATTTTTTCCTCTTTCAAGTGCCCTCTTACCTTGAAATTCTGTGACATTTTTATGTTTCTGGATTTCCTTGTGTCTTAACCTGTCTGTTAAAATGTGGACTTCAATCAGTGTTCTGGTATTGGCCTTCTGTTCTAAGCCTACACACTTTCCCTGAATGGTCGTCTTATCTACAACTGCAGATGTTACTAGATTGGGGACTTGAATATCTTTGTCTGATCTCCATCCTAGACTTTTCTTCTGTGCTTTATACCCACATAAAACTTACTAGACTTTTCTGCTTGAATGGCCCACCAGAACCCAAAGTGCAACATGTTCCAAGACAAACTCATTTTCACCCTCCTGTTGCTTATTTTTTAGTTCCTCATCACACTGAAAGGCAGTAGCAGTCATCAAGCTTCCCAAGCCAGAAACCAGAGTATTTTCCCTGGATTGTTCTTCTCTTTAATTCCAAAATTCAATTCTACCAACTACAAAGCTTTTGAATATGCCCCCTTTTTTCTAATCTCTTTCCCATTATCTTGGGTAGGACCACCATAATTTCTCACCTATATTTCTACCATGTCTTCTAACTCCACTTCCAGATACTCCACCTCTAGTCTTGGTTTCTGGCAATGCATTTTCCACACTGAAGGTTGAGTAAACTTGACAAATACAGATCCGATTATCCCCCCACGTATCTCCAATGGCATCTTACACTTTATAGATTATACTGAATTGTTCTTGCCTATTTACAAACACCAGTAGGCCCAGGAATTGGTATACAGGGACTGTGTCTATTTTTTGCACAGCCATAACCACAGTACCAAATTCAGTGCCTGGCACATAGCAGTGAACAATATGTATTGCAGAGATTATATACATATATGTGTGTGTGTGTGTGTGTGTGTGTATACATATATATATATACATGTAATATATGGTGAATTTTGAAAAGTAATAAAACCTACCACACTGGAGAAAAAGGCCATCTGTGGTTGGTTCATGGTTTTTTGTTTTGTTTTGTTTTGCAATGTGACTAGAAGACAATAGAAGTGATTTCATCTAAGGAGTCAATTACATGGTCATACACATAAGTCATATCATGGAATAGTAGGGCAATTCTATCAAACTATATTTTCACAAATACACAGATGGGCAAGTCGGCACAGGTTGCCACATCATAACATTTGGGTCAGCCTACGGTAGTCAACACACCTTTAAGAGGATCAGAATAAATGAACTGGCTGGGGGACAGTCTGTATGTGCAATAAATTTAAACCCAGACTGTGTATGTGTTTACACATTGTAACATTTATATTGAAGAAGCAATTTATCATAAGTTATACTGAATTACTAGAGAAATCACTTTACTTTGTTGTGTACAATTCTAGTCATTCACAAATTAAAGTGAGTTCTTCAACTCAGTTTATAGCTTCACATCAAATGTAACATTTTTAAGTGCCTAAAATAGCTAACTGCATAAAAGAAATAAGTTAGTAGCAGTGTGCTTTAATCCTAGAAAGTGTTCAGTACCTAATTGCCAATAGCTGGACAAAAGAGGGTCAACTTGCTCGAGTTTTCATTGTACAGATGAGGAAAAAGGAGTCCCAAGAGGTCAGATTTCATTGTTCAGGTCACCCTACCACATAGAAGCAAATCTCCCATCTCGTTAGTGGGATCATAGTGGAAACCACTGCCATACCTTCCTACCCAGGACGCTTTTCATTACATTGTGTTGTGGTTTACCACCCTCATTTCCCATCATTTGCACCTTGTGTGAATGCCCTCCACCTGGCTCAGAATTTCTAAGTCTTGCAACATTGAGAATATATTTCAATGACAGACATATTTTGTCTAGCTAGGTTTGTAAAGAAATACCACTACTACTAAGAATAAGACCTTCCTGGGTGGCTCAGTCGATTGAGCATCTGACTTCAGCTCATGTCATGATCTCACGGTTCGTGAGTTCAAGCCCCGCAAAGGGCTCTGTGCTGACAGCTCAGAACCTGGAGCCTGCTTCGGATTCTTTGTCTGTCTCTCTCTCTGCCCCTCCCCCACCCTCATTCTGTCTGTCTGTCTCTCTGTCTCAAATAAAAAAAAAAAGAATAAAATCTTATCAGGAACCACGGTAAGCAAAACAAAACAAAACAAACATGCAAACAAAAAACAGATACAATCAATGGATGAGTTTTCCAGGCAATTTAACTCTTCATTGTGGAACCCCCAAAGTCTTTTCAAAGGTCCCATATATCTAGAGAGCAGAGCTGGAATACTACTCTAGCCTGAGGGAAGTGGAACTTTGGCAACAGGAGTTCTGGATTCTGCCATTCTCCTTGAGCTTGAAGAGAGCTGGCCAACATAACAAAGCATGACTTTGGCACGCTCATGTGCCTTCATTGTGTTAAGGTTTGTTTTGTTTTGTTTTTATCATAATCAAGCAGTAAATAATTACCACAATAAGATACTAATGTAACTCAGAGTTCATCCAAGACAAAATGATAAAAAATTGGGGGAGAGGGGCTTTCATGTTTTCTTCCTTCTTTGTCACTTACATGCATTCATTCAACATCTTTTTTTATTATTTATTGATTGATTTTTGTACTATTTGGGTCTTTGTTCACCAGCATCTCAGCTCTTACTCCCACAGCTTAGAGGCCTGACCGTGGGGGCCAACAGGCAAAATTTTATTTTTATTAGCATACTTTATGTTTCAGGCACTGGCCAGCCATAAAAGCATCCACACATTTCATCTGCAATGTGTCACTTTCCTCCTATTCATGACTCCAGGTCTACTCCATATTTCAATTTCTCAGTAGTTCTTCAATGTTTATTTCACATCCTAGCTCTCTCTTTCTTTTAATTTTTTTTATATTTATTTATTATTGAGAGAGAGAAAGTGAGCAGGGGAGGGGCAGAGAGAGGGAGACACAGAATCTGAAGCAGGCTCCAGGCTATGAGCTGTCAGCACAGAGCCCGACGCAAGGCTCAAACTCATGAACCATGAGATCATGACCTGAGCAGAAGTCAGAAGGTTAACCGACTCAGCCACCCAGGTGCCCCTCCTAGCTCTCTCTTGAAGCCAGATCCAGCTCATCTAAAGGAGGCTGAGATTGTTTCTTCCCTTAAACCCTTATGGCATTTGCTCAGACTCCTTTTATTATATTCGGGTTCATCATACAGTTTTCGCAGTACTTGTCTTCTCTCTGCTCTGTCATCCACTCCTCTCTATAATGTACACTTCTATCTTTAAGGCAGTTGTTCTGTTACTTACCTGTGAATCCACCAGAGCAACCAGCCCAGCACTTTGAAAAATAAGAATGGGCTTTGGGAAAGACAAACTGAAGACAAATCCTAGCCTTACAATTTTTTTTTAACTTAATGTGTTGGTGATCTAACTTCTCTGTATCTCAATTTCCCCAACTGCAAAATGGGGAGAAGAGCTATCTGTAATACGTTGGTTAAGACTGCAAATAATGTATATAAGGTCCTCAGCCTTGGACCAGTAAAGGAGGGATATGATTACTTAATACATTATTAGTTTAATTCACATAGCATGGTTTTCTGATCTGAAGGTCACTCTGGCTTCAGTAACTGTGTTTCCACCAGGCATCCAGGGATACGTGGCCCAGACACTGGCCTGTAAACTCTGTTTTGTAAAGACAGATTTTTTTTTTTCTACCCAATCTGTTTTATAATCCTCAGCACACCTAAGGGAGTGCAAGATAATGGAAAGAACAATTTGGAGCAAGAAAACCTTTTTTTAGCCTACACTGTAACTGACTGCATGATACTGAAAGAAGTCAGATATTTGCACTGTCAGTTATTACATGCTGAAAATGAGAAATCCTGTGATGTTTTCCTCACAGACTTTTTAAAAGGAGCAGAGAGAATTATGTAAGTTGGAGCCATTTGGAAACTGAAGAGAGCAATACAAGTATGAATTAAACATTTGGTGGTGGTTTTTTTTATATTGACTAGGCAATATATAAACTTTGCATACGGGCGCCTGGGTGGCTCAGTCAGTTAAGCACCTGACTTCGGCTCAGGTCATGCATGATCTCGCAGTTCGTGAGTTCGAGCCCCGCGTCCGGCTCTGTGCTGACAACTCAGAGCCTGGAGCCTGCCTCAGATTCTGTGTCTTCCTCTCTCTCTCTCTGCCCCTCCCCCACTTGCACTCTGTCTCTCTCTGTCTCTCAAAAATAAATAAACATTAAAAAAAATAAAATAAATTAATAAATAAACTATGCATAAAATTCAAAAACTACAAATGCCCAGTAAAAGGTAAGTCCTCTCCCAGTCTTGTTTGCAGCCACTCAGATCTCTCATTTAGGACAACAGACGTCATCATGTTTTAAATTCATACTTCCATAGATATTATATTTATATGAAATTGATTATGTACCTATTAATAAACTCTTCAACTTCCCCCCCCACACCTTCCTCCAGCCCAAGGTTCCACTTACCACCGCTGACACCAGCAACACCCAGGGCTGACACCCACAGTTGGCCTACTCACACTGTTAACTGTATTTACTACTAAGAGTCTCTTAGTCACTGAGAACAATTTTGTCACAAGTCTGAAAAGGCCATCATTCCCGGCACACGATCCCCACAGGGAGCACAGGGCCCAGTGAAGCCCGAAGTTGCTACATCTTCTGCTCAGAACCATAACAACTAAATGGTCCCTATCCTCACACATTCTAACTGCAGCTGCAATCCATTGGAAATCAATTGTTTTATTTTTTTTCTTCTGCATGCCCTTGCTTAACTTGGATGTATACAAAATGATGTATCTGGATTTTCCCTTACATTTGCTTGAAACAAGTATACCTGGAACAATCTTAATCTTCTTTTTCCTGTTTTTTTTTTTAATTTTTAATGTTTATTTATTTTTGAGAGAGAGACAGAGCTTGAGCAGGGGAGAAGCAGAAGGAAAGGGAGACACAGAATCTGAAACAGGCTCCAGGCTCTGAGGTGTCAGCACAGAGCCCGATGTGGGGCTGGAATTCACGGGGCTCCAATTCCTGAACCTCAAGATCATGACCTGAGTGATCAGCCTCTTAACAGACTGAGCCACCCAAGAGTCCCTGAAACAATCTTAATCTTTGGCTGACACATATGTGATATTTACATCCTGCCATATGCACGAGATTATTGTGCAGATTAATTTAAGTATCCACATTACAAAGCTCTTCCAAATCTTTAGGCGAGAGGTCTGCATTATGTCAAGTATGCAGTTTTCGTATTAGGGAGTCTCCCTAATCTTACACTCCAAGTGAATGTGGTAAACCTTGAAACTTCTTGAAGACTGTGTTCTTTCTTTAAACCCTTCTAGGAGGGACATCCTGAATTTCAGAAATCATGCCTGAAATGATCAAGATTCACGTTATGTCATTATTTTATTTATGCTTCCCTTCAGTCACTTTACTAACAAAGTTTCTTCAATAAGAATGAAGCCGATTACAGCGCCTGGGTGGCTCAGGTCATGATGTCCCAGTTCATGAGTTTGAGCCCTGCATTAGGCTCTGTGCTGACAGCTCAGAGCCTGGAGCCTGGTTCGGATTCTGTGTCTCCCTCTCTCTCTGCCCCTCCTCAGCTCACACTCTCTCACACTCTCTCTCTCTCTCAAAAATAAATAAACTTTAAAAAGAATGGAGCCAATGTAAAATTCAAATTTCTTTCCATACAAGAAATAACGTGTACCGGTCAGGGTCCATCAGAAAACACAAATCAGATATGTTTTTAAAAGACAGAATTTAATATAAACAGGTATTAAAGAACCAGAAAGGGCACACTGGGCAAAAAGATGTAAAAGGCACACTGAGGTCTCACAGAGGTAGCAAGTTAGAAATCAGTGGGTTCCCTTGGGCACAAAGAGAAGAGGGGGAATTGAAGCCAAGAACCTGGAATAGAAGAAGCATGGAGGGGTTTGATGCAGCTGAGATGCCCACTCCGAGGAGGAGTTACAGTCAGGCTCAGACCACTGTCTCTGAGATGTGGGAGAGAGCCCCCCTCGCCCACGACCCAAACCACTTGAGGACTGGTGGCCTGGTGTCCCTGAGGGAGTGTACCAGACTGCTCTACAGGCCAGGAACACAGTGAACTGGGACCAACTGTTGCTACTGCAAAATACCTCCACTGCCAAGGCTAGAAGTGGCGCTGGGTGAGGCAGGGAGGCACAGGAAGGAAAATAGCTGAGACAGGAAGCACAGAAGGAATGTGCTCCGCCCCCCCCCTTCACTTCAGCCTTGCACTCTCCTCCCTTTCTCCCCCCAACCCCCCAGCAGCAAAACCTGACCAGGAGCAGCTGGGGAAGCAGAAGCGGGTTATTCAGGGTCCCAGCCTCAACACCACAAAGCAGGGGAGGCAGAGGAAGGTGGGTACAAAATGGAGTGAAAAGAACTAAACACCAGGCACAAAATTATATAGATAGATGATATAGATATAGATACAGATATAGATATAGATATAGATATAGATATATAGATATGCAACATGCACATTTTTGTATTCAAAAGGGAGCCTCATATATGTTTAGACTTCAGGAAAAGCATCATTTCCAAGCCCTAGCAATGAGATAATAAATGAAACTTCTTTCATTGTTTTAGGAAGACTTGTGAACTTTCTACTGCCTCTTAAACATTGGTCAATAGAGTGTATAAATGAATCTCTTCTATACTTTTGAGGTAACAATAATATTCTGGAAGTGTTCAATAAAACACTACGGTATTGCTCTTAGTTAAGAATTAGTGGAATATAAATCCTTTCTCCATCTCCCTTCTAAAGTAGAACTACTTTTCCTTCTTAAATGAACATTTGTTTCTTTAGATGCTTGAATTAGGTGTTTCACCCACAGAAAGATGTCATGTAGAAAGAAGATATTTTGCGTTTACGTTAACATAAATGAAGTTGGCCTTTAATTTGGTTCTTCCCTCTCATATAATAAAAAAGATTTTCTGGTTCACTGGAACAAAGATAGTTCAAAAAACCTACAATAGACTAGAGGGGTGTGTGTGTCCGTAAAATATGTGTACTTATGTCAAATAGGATCTACGAGAATTGGCACCCCAAAATAAGAGTTAGAATAAAACGGTCGATATAGTCCTCTTCTACCTGACCTAATTCTGTAAAAGTCAGCCCCAAACATATTATATTGTCAAAAGAACATGAAAATGGCTTTCCAAACTAATATCACCTCTTTTGAATTATTGATGACTCTGTTGAGTTTTTGAACTTGTGATTATATGAGTTGAGGTGCCACAAATTCTTTACAGTTCATCCCATCAAGGAGTGGAGTCTACTTCCTCACCTCTTGAATCTGAATTGCTTTGATCAGTAGAATGAGACAGAAATGACCTCAATACCAGATGTCAAGGGGTCATTTTCTCATCTCTGCACTCTTTCTTCCAAGCCTTGGGGTGAACTTCCCATTGCTCTCTTGTATTTCCTGTCTTCTTAGATCTTTCAGGAGCTTCCCAATACTGTGGATTAGAGGAGATCCCTTCTGGCTTCTTCTCAACCTCGGGCTATCTCACTTCCCTTGCATGCAAAGCAGCAATGGCATGAGATATCACTTTAGATTGGATCCATAGCAAATATTTTATTTATTTAATGTGTATGAGAAAAGAAGAACATAACCAGTATATGAAACAGATATTACTTATTAGGTTGTTAATTTCCCTTTTAAATAAGCTATTTAGTAAAACAGAAGGTCTCCAGTTTAAACAAATCAAGTAAGGGGTGCCTGGGTGGCTCAGTCAGTTAAGCATCCGACTTCAGCTCAGGTCATGATCTCACACTCCATGAGTTTGAGCCCTGTGTCAGGCTCTGTGCTGACAGCTTAGAGCCCGGAGCCTGCTTTGGATTCTGTGTCTCCCTCTCTCTCTGCCCCTCCCCAGCTCATGCTCTGTCTCTCTCTATCTCAAAAATAAATAAAAATGTTTAAAAAATTTTTAAACAAATCAAGTAATAGTAGAAGCTATGTTTAAATATGGAAAACTTTTGGGAAGTTCTGCTTTAAGGCATATTGGCTCAAATCCCACTTGGTGCAAATATACAATCCAATTTTCTTTCTCTCCTTTTACCAAGAGGACTCCTCGATCTTCAAGATCCTCCCTGCTCCAGCTTTCTATCATTTTTCCTTTCACTCAGATGAAAATCAAGCTCTTCTTTGAAGCTTTCCCAACTGTAGGGAATACCTACTCCATTTTGTTTTCCATTGTATAATCATCGGCTTTATGATGTACCTCTAGATTTGGTGCTAAGTCGTATATCACCCCTTTTTTTTCTTGGATTTCTCCACCTCTCTGATGCATTTGCTCTTTATTTTCCTGCCTTCTTCACTTCTTAAATCTTCTGCCTCATGTCTTTACCACTGTTGTTCACCTTAACCAGTTTACTACCAGTCTTTACTTTCTCCTGGCTCTCTATTTTAAACTCTTAACCACTATCTCTTCTTCTTTTCCCTCTCCTGTCCTCTATCTCCCTATTTCCCATTGCCTTTATTCTTCGTCTTATTGTGTTTCTTCTCCTACATGTGTCTTACTGGACTTGCCTCAAAATATAGAGGAAGAGCGAGTAGGAGGTTTGTAAATGTGTTTGCTCATGCAAAGATAGAGTCAAACATTTTAGCACTTTTGAAGGTCTTTGTGCACTTGGATCCTCCTGGATTTGTATCACTTATTCCGTTAAGAACTTTCTCTGTCAAATTACAAAAATTCTGGTCTAGAATTGATTGGATATAAGATTACCTTTAGTTTTTGAATGAGATTTGGTGTTTAACACAAATTACATATTCCTCATAAGTCAATGTGAAATTTCCTCCATAGATAAGGTCATTGAAAAGTTCTTTCAAAATCAGAATGATTTTCCTATGTTTTGACAGATGCACAAATGAGTTCTTTGAAGGCTGGTATTTCAAATGACCTCTGAGTTTCTAACCTATTTGTTCACGATGTTATTTTCCTCAAATTTCAGAAAAATGTCCAACCCCTAGGCTT
Source organism: Herpailurus yagouaroundi (assembly GCF_014898765.1). NCBI lineage: Eukaryota > Metazoa > Chordata > Mammalia > Carnivora > Felidae > Herpailurus > Herpailurus yagouaroundi. Next base: position 65,591,707 of record NW_024412376.1, read on the forward strand.
GCAGTTTCATCACACCAGAAATTCCCTCAGATTTTGACTGTGCAGTTGGTTTGGGGACTGGAACTGATACACCACCACTGTTTATCATGTTAATACAAATGTATGTACTTAGAAAGAGAGCTACTGACAAAATGCTAGGAAGACAAAAAAAAAAAATCAAGGTTCCATATTGATTATATTTTATAGAGAGAAAATGTCATATAAGGATTAATCTGAAGAATGAAGATGATTTAGGTTATATCATCTAAGCTTACATTAGCAAAAATCAGAATTTTCCTTTAGAACACCAGGAGTTTTCAGAGTCACATCAGACTCTGTTGGAATGAAAGCTGTTTTCCCAAAATAATTTCAGTGATTAAATTACAATTTATTGCCCAGGAAAAAAAAATGGCTTTACTCCTTTTATAGGACCTGAAATAATGCAATTTTTTTTCTTCAGTACAGCATAATGAGAGTTGAGAAGTTATGCTTGGAAAATGAGAACCACCTCTGTTTCTCATTACCTTGAACATACAGATTTTGAGTTTTACAGAGTAGTGATTCATATTTGATCTAGTTTTACAATAGGATCTGATTTGGCACAATGAAGTAAATATTAAGACATTTCTTTCCTAGACATGGTATTTAAAAGTAGAAATGTGACAAAATCCGGTGTTAACTGCTCTAATCCAATAAGGAATTTACTATATTTCAGTCTGATAGCACACACAAAGAAGCTGAATGGAATTTTTCCATAATGCTATTCTATTCAAGAACAGTTTTATTTTTTGAAAGGGAAAATGTTTATGAGAAATAGCTAAAAATGGATGTTGATATGACTGGAGTTGACTCATTCTTTAATTATTTAGTTCATTCCCCCACATTTGTGAGGGAACACCTTGAATCTATTCCAAAAGGGGAGAAGAGCGTGTCATAGAAAAAAGTATTGCCTGGGTTCAAATTTCTTCTTGGCAAGAAATATGACAAATTCTGACAGCCTTAGTGGCTTCATCTCTAAAATGGGGATCATAATAATACCTCTGGATAATGGTTCTTGTGGGGACTACTGAATAGTAACAGTAGCAGGCACATAGAAACCACTCAAGGAATATAAGGATTAGACAGTCAAAAGGTTAATGTGGATGACTTTTTTTTTTTTTTTTAATAATTGATCTCTAGGGTTAACAAATTACTAGTAATGGAAACTGGTTGAGTCAAAGGTACATATAGTCTATATGTCTACTTTTTATGAGCTGCGCATGATAAGACTGCAAAAATTATGTGCACTCTCCTATCCATACTGTTTTTCATAGACAAGCTAATTTGTTAAGTACCTTTAGGGAAGGACCCATACTGTGTCATTAGGGGAGAGTTTATTTTATTTTATTTTTTTTTTTTTTAATTTTTTTTTTTCAACGTTTATTTATTTTTGGAACAGAGAGAGACAGAGCATGAACGGGGGAGGGGCAGAGAGAGAGGGAGACACAGCACTGGAAACAGGCTCCAGGCTCTGAGCCATCCGCCCAGAGCCCGACGCGGGGCTCGAACTCACGGACCGCGAGATCGTGACCTGGCTGAAGTCGGACGCTTAACCGACTGCGCCACCCAGGCGCCCCAAGGGGAGAGTTTAAATGGTTGTCTAGTACAAGACTCAGGCAGCTAAATCAGTCTGGACTACTTCACCTCCCTCTGGTTTACTTTTCCCAACTTGGGACCTGAGAGGTTTGTGGCTAGAGCCGATAAACCGGCACACTTTTGTGAAGACGGTACGTGTGGTCACATTTGCTCTTGTGGAGCACCAACAAGGAGCCACCAAATCAAATTCTGTGGTAAAATTCTCTCTTAAAAATTGCCCATTAACATGACAGCACCAAAAGGAGAAAAATGAATCTGTGAAAATAGTTACTAGAAAGGCTCCAAGTAATATATCAGGACAGCCTGCAGAGGCTTTGGATCAGACCCCAGCCTGGCCACTCGCGTCTCTAAATCTGTTTTCTCATCTGAGAAATGTGGAAAGTTATGTCCTTTACACTGGATATTTTAAGTAATAAGCTAGATAAATTTATAAAGAGAAAGTACTAGATATAATACATTTTGTCAAACATGAAATCACTTATTTTGGTCATCCTGATGAGCAAGTCCTGTATGTGCCATTCATGTTATTTTTTCGCTTAAAAATGGTTTTCTAATTAGGTAGGGGCAAATGATTTATGCATTTTAAGGCAAATGAAATTCAGGGATTAAGAACTGCCAATTATTTAGTGCCTATTTTTGTAGCAGGCGATTTACATATTTGAAAGTCTAATTCTGACAATAACCCCATCAGGGAAATTTTATTATCCCCATTTTACAGATAAGAAAACAGAGCCTCAGAGGAATTAAACAATTTTCCGAGTTCACACAGTGACAGAGTTATTAAGAGCAATGTAGGAAATCATACCCAAGACCTCTGACTCAGAAGCTTGTGTATTTTCCAGTATATCTCATGCCATTCGGCTTCACAACATTTAAAAACTAACCAGGCTTTGTGTCTGTGTGGCCTTAAGGCAGTATGATATCACCACCATGGAACTGTCAGGCACTTGGGCCAAATTACTCACATGAAAGAGTTTTCTTTTTAGCTGTGCCTAAACACAGCAATTCTTAAATGATCCCAAATTATAGGAACGTATTAAAAGCAAGCCCCTGGACTCCCTGTTACAGCTCAGAATGCATCCTCACCCCTGTTTCTTTCGGCCCTTTTTATACTCCAGACTTTTCTCATCTCTCTATTTTTGTGTGCATGTATCTTTTGCACCCTTACAATATTGCTGCTAGCTTAGGCTTGCATTGTTCTTCATTGCTTTATAATACATCCAGTTCAGGATAGTGAAAACAGCAATCCATGCTGATTTGGTCAACAACCTGGACCAAAGAATAGTGAGGGAATACCAAAGGCTGAGACTCAAGGTCATCAATAGATTCCTTCCTCTAGAACATAGGAGGAAATGTTTTCTGGATTTACATTAAAAAATATTTTAGTTTTTCCAGCACATAACTGATAAAGTGTAATATATCAAAAATGCTGCTTTTACTAATTGCTATATTAATGTATATATTGAAATGCACAGATATATTGAAATGCAATGAATGAACAAATATATACTTTAAAGTAAAACAGATAGGGGATTTTTATTTTTTTTTTTATTTTTTATTTATTTATTTTTTTCGGTAACAGGAACCCATTTACTACAATCAAAAGAATCTCTCTTTTACAAATCAAGAGTGTCCTCAGGGCACCTGCCTGGCTCACTGGGTAGAGCAGGAAGCTCTTGATCTTGGGGTTGTGAGTTTGGGCTGCAAGTTGGGTGTGGAGATTACTTAAAATCTTAAAAAAAAAAAAAAAACATTTAAACTGTGCAAACCAGAAGTGTCCTTCTTAACTATGGCAAACAGTGCTTGCTTTAAATGTTTTAAGTTTTACCCATTGCCAAAAGGATCAAGTCCAAACCTCCTCTAACATGGTCACTACAATCTGCCCAGCCTATGTATCCAATTTTTTTTCTATATTAATTCCATTAACAAAATCAATCCTAGCCAAACTATACTTTTCACTGCCTCTTAATGCATCTTGGTATTTCCTTCCTCTGAACCTTCCCCAAAAACATTTCTGTGGCTTTGATGTTCTCACCCTCTTTGCCGTCAATTCAAACCTTTCCTAAAGTGAATAAATTCTATTTTATAATTTTTATTACTCCCTTGACAATTATCCCTTGGTATCTGATGCTGTGACTGATATTTGAAAGCCAACTAATTTGGCACTCTTGTGCTGTAAGCACTCTGAGGGCAGGGGCAACATCTGTCTTTCTAATAATACATCCTCAGGATCTGGCAGATGAATATTTATTGAATGTCTCAAGAAAGGAAAGAAAAAATGTCTGAACTCTTCTTGCAATGTCGTCCTGGACAATTACTATTCTTTTTTTTTTTTTTTTTTTTTTTCAACGTTTTTTATTTATTTTTGGGACAGAGAGAGACAGAGCATGAACGGGGGAGGGGCAGAGAGAGAGGGAGACACAGAATCGGAAACAGGCTCCAGGCTCTGAGCCATCAGCCCAGAGCCCGACGCGGGGCTCGAACTCACGGACCGCGAGATCGTGACCTGGCTGAAGTCGGACGCTTAACCGACTGCGCCACCCAGGCGCCCCAGGACAATTACTATTCTATGTATTTTTCAGTATGTCTTTCAGCAGTGAGTACAGTGCCTTGAACAAAGCTACATAAACAAATTTCATGAAACAAATTTATGAATTTATTTTAAAGCATGAATTTATTTAAAGAATAATTTTTCTTTGCCATGTACTAACTTAATTTTTGAAAATTCATGCAAAATTATGTTTGAGGTTTTTAATACAATTTTAGATATTTTTTTAACCCAGTGATATTTTGTAAGATAATGGTAATTCTGATGTAAGTTATATTGTATTTAAATGTAATATAGCAATTTTTAAATATACCATTCAACTTCTTAAACAAACTAAAACTCAAGGAAAATATGTTGATCTTATCTACACCTTTATAATTAAGGCGATTTAATTAAGGCAATTTTCCATAGTAATGGTCTCTTTGTTACATTCCCTAAATATGTTACTCCCTAATGTAACATATGTCACTAATAGGTAACATTCCCTATATCTGTTTTTACTTCCTTCAAACCCCATTGACTCCACATGTCTATCCTTTGACCCAAGATGACTGATCCATTTTTTAGGTTTCTGGGTGTTACTTTTTTCAAGAATTTTTCCCTAACGTCCCATTCCCACCCTCCTCATGGACTTGAACAGCAAGCCCACCCCCTTATTATATTACATGGTAATTACCTATTTTTCCACTAGGCTACAGCCTTTGGGGAACAAGAGCTCTGCTTATTCTTTTATTCCAGCACCTAGCATAATGCATGGCATATAGTATGAGCTTAACAAATATTTATTATGAGAATGATTGCCCTTAAGAAGAATGAAAGGTGGCTTAACGTTTCAACTTTACATTAGTTCAGTGTAAGAGTCATCAAATCAGAGGTTATCACTAATTTCAAAAGAATTTTTGAGAACTACTTCAAGAACTGTGTAAGCATCTTTGCCATGGAGAGGGTGGGATGGGGAAGGGATTGAAAGTGAGTCAACAAACAAAAGAATGCCCAGTAATGATTCAGTGGTATGGCCAGGACTATGACACTGGTTTATACAAGCTTCAGGATTTGTACAATGGTTTCTTCCAGTTCTTTTGTTCAGGTCCCCAGAGTAGTGATGCCAACCACAATAGTCTATGGAGTTAAGTACATGTAGAAACTATACATATACTATATACATATAGAACTATGTATATATACATATACTATACATATACTATATACATATAAAAACTATACATATACTATATACATATAGAAACTATATGTATAAAATGAGATATATATTGTACAAGTATAATTGAGGTGGTGGCCAATCTATAGGCAGAATACTATCATAGTATTGATGATCTTCAGTGTATTCCATTTTTAAACAATTATTTTCCATCTATTGATAATATTTCTATCTATTTTCATGATTGAACTTATTCCGTATAATGGTGGTCCTCAGGAACACTTCATAGTCTTAAAATTATTGAGGATCACAAGGAACTTTGGTTTATGTGGGTTATTGCTATCAGTGTTCATTATATCATATATTAAAAGATAAATTTTTAAAAATATTTATGAATTTATTTCAAAATAACTGTGGTATATCTGCTACATGTTAACATAACATTTTTTTCTGAAAATGACTATATTATCCAAAGAATATAATTTAGTAAGAAAAGTGTCATTGTTTACATTTTTGCAAGTCTTTTTAATGTCTGGCTTAGTAGAAGACAGCTGAATTCTCATATCACTTCTGTATTTACTCTGTATTGCAATATGTTGTTTTGTTTGAAATAGATGAAGAATATCCCATTTCACACAGATACGTGGTTGGAAAACAGCAGCATTTTAATAAGATTCTTAATAATTCTGAATATTCTTCTTTGATGCTACAAAGTTTCTTAAACTTTGTAATTGCAGTGCGGAGTATGAAACCAAATTGGTTAATATTTCATACTCCATTATATTACCATTTTTTGATCTATCTTGTACTTTGGACATTTAATTCGTGAATGATTTTATAACATCATTTGTAATTGGCCATTTGGAAAATACTGGTTCAATGAGTTATGCAGATCTTCAAAATGTCAACATATTTCATTACACAATATCAAAAAACACATTAATTAAAATGATCACAATCTAATTACAAAAGATTTTAAATATGGGAAAGCCACCAAGCTCATAATGGCAGAAACAAGTTTTCTAAATTCTCTATTTTTTACTTGAAAGCTCATATTTTTCATTGAAAATAAATACTTCCAGTTGTTTACCTTGAAGTGACAAGGCTCACTTAACTTGTTTTGAAAAAAAATGTTTGCAAAATATCCAAGTGTGAATACCTATAGTTTGTCAGTTGCTCTTTCAAGTAAAAAAGAAAACAGCTTGGGGCACCTGGGTGGTTCAGTCGGCTCAGGTCATGATCCCAGAGTCCTGGAATTGAACCCCACTCTGGGCTTCCCACTGAATGTGGAGCCTGCTTAACATCCTCTCCCTCTCTCGCTCTCTCTTTCCATCTCTAAAAAATAAATAAGTAAAATTTTAAAAAGCAACTAGTTTAGGGGCGCCTGGGTGGCTCAGTCAGTTAAACGTTCAACTTCAGCTCAGGTCATGACCTCGTTGTTCCTGGTTTCCAGCCCTGCACGGGGCTCTGTGCTGACAGCTCAGAGCCTGCAGCCTATTTCAGATTCTGTGTCTCCCTCTCTCTCTGCCCCTCTCCCGCTCATGCTCTGTCTTTCTCTCAAAAATAAATAAACATTAAAAAAATTAAGAAGAAATAAAAAACAGCTAGTTTAGCTCACAACCTAATTACACAAGTGTTTCAATTCAAGACCAACACTGTGCTTTGGTATGCCGCAGAAGAATTTTCTGTGTACTTTCCATTTTACCACACAGAATACTAAGAGGACAGAGTCAAGAGTTTAAATTTAATAAAATAAAAAATCCTTCTGCTTCATCAAAGACATTCTTGAGTGAAAGTGACATTTGTGGCAGTGGGCACTACGACTTCTAGCATGGTTGGGCTGCACTGCCCTGGGCCATCCTCAGGTGCTAGCGGTTTTACCCGCCATTGCTTCTGTGCTGTGAGTGCAAAGATCAACACAGTAAAACAAGCAATTGATGTAATAATACAATAATACAATCTTAGAATTAATGTAACAGTAGCTTTGGCCTTGCAGACCTCCCTGAAAGGGTCTCATGAACCCCTAAGGGATGTAGGCTTGAACTAGGAGTTCTCTTAAATAGCCTTGAATGATATTCTTAATTTTATAATCATTTTGAGCTTCCCCCCCAATTGAATCATCATAAAATCATAGTTTAAAAGTAATTTCAGATATAAATAATCAAATCTCTGCCAAACACTTGAATAGGGTATACTACCTAACCCTCACAAAACATCTGTAAGTCAAATATAATTCGTTCCTTTTTTATACTTGAAAAAATGAAAACATTGAAGCTCAGCGAGGCTAACCTATTTACTCCATAGCAAATAATTATCGGAGTCTAGAATTAAATGTAAGTCTGTCTGACTAACGCATGTTCTAATATGTCATATCACCCAAGTCTGAAGATATCTACACACACACACCACATACATTTTGAGAAGATAGGCATATTGATACATGCAAATCGTGATGTTCTGTTCAAAACAAAAATATCTTTAGGAACTTTCATAAAAATATTCTTCATAGAGTTCTTATAGAACTTGACACATGGATTTGGCCTGTCACAATCATCTGCATTAATGATAAGTCACTTTAACATCTTTTAGACTCGGTTTCTTCTCAGTGGCAATTTTAAAGCACTATTTCCGCCTCTGGTTTATTCAAACTCCCCACCAACCCTGTGAGATTCATAGACTAGTTAGGGTGCCCTGTCCATGTTGAGGAGGGAACCGATGCTCAGAGAACTTCATGGAACTTCTCAGCCTTTCCCTTTCCACCTGCTTTTCCCTCAACTTCATGCAATTAAGACCAAGTATCTCACATAAGAAAAGCAAACAAGCATACAACCTCCACACAAATGCTTTTCTTAGAACTCTCTGTCCTTTCCCTCAAGTCCAAACTGCTAGGTAAATGAGTTTCTTCCCCATGATCCCACCTTCTCTACCCGCTCTTATCTGGATCCTTCACATCTGTAGACCATAAACTACAATTGCTTAGGTGAAGATCACAGAGACATCGGTAAAGAGTAGCAGTTGCTTCTCAGGCTGGCTGTCGTGATTCTGCCACATTCTGCACTGGTCAACGGTCCCTTCCTCCCTTGGCTTCATCAACCCAGTTGCGCCTCGTTTCCTCCTCCCTCTCTGGTCTGCATCTCTTTTTTTGGCAGGCTCCTCTTCTCCCATCAACCCCTGCAGGAACAGAACATTGGTGTTCTGCCATGTTCCATCCTAAGTCTCTTCCTGGCTGTCTTCTTCTCCCTGGCTTCAAGAAACACCCGAATGCTGATGATTCCTGATGATCCTCCAGCTTGGGTCTTCTCTTTTAGGAACAGAGAGAAGACACACTCCTTCCAGTGGACTACATAGTGCTGCACTCAGATATTCCACAATCTCCCCCAACTCAACAAGTTTAAAATAGAACAAAATAGAATGCATTACGTTCTTCCCCAAACTGCCCCTCTCTATATGTTGTTCCTCTTGGCAAACAGCACCATCATTTGCCTTCTTGCCCCACCCAGAAATCTCCAACTCAGTCTAAACTTCTCCTATTCTCCATTACCCTCCAAATTCAATCAACCACTAGGTCCTGCATGTTCTGTTTCCTAAGTATCTCTAGAGCTGTCCCAACCTCTCAATGGGCACTGCCATTGCCTTAGTTCTGACCTAAATTTCTCTGGAAATAACCTCCTCACTGCCATCTCTCTCCTATTTGTCTTCCACAACAACAGCAGACAAAACTTTTTAAAACTCTTATCTGATGACAGTTAGAAACCATAAAATCTGTCCTTGCTTAAAGCCCTTACTAGTTTCCCAACTATGCACCCCCTTCAGGAGAGCTTTGGCTCCTTGGGCCCACAGATCCTGGTATGGCCTGGCCATGCTTACTTCCACCTGCAATCCAGCCACACCTAACTTCTCCCAGCTCCCAGGACACACTGTGTAATTTGACAATTTCCTAACCTCTTCACTTGCTTTTCTCGGTTTGTGGAATACCCTTCCTTCTCTATCCTTATTTGCCTGGCATTCTCTTCCTCATCCTTCAGAACTCTACACTAAAATCTCTATCAAGAGTACCTTCTAAAGAAGAATTAGCTGTTTCCTTTCCAGTGTTCCTACAGGAACAGGTACACATATTTATTATAGTGATAATCCCATTTCCATTTATGCCTCAGTCTCCCCACCAGGCTGTGAGCTCCTCAAAATCAGCAAGCACTATGACTTACCTTGAAATCACAGCACCAATATCTACATAGTACACAGTAGGCACTTAATAAATGTTTGTTAATGAATGCCCAATGACCTGTTCTGGGTCATATCTGTTAAGTGTTGGAGTCACTTCTCCAGATCTTCTGAACAGACACCAAGAGATCCCTTTTTCCCACCTGATTGTCCCATATGCAAAAAAAAAAAAAAAAAAAAAAAATCTTGCACAGTGATGTCAACAACCCTTTCAGCCGTTTAAACATTCTATGGCTTTTGCAAAACTACTTTGTGGAGTATAAACGGTTCCATAAATCCATCTATGGCAGTATTCTCACCTAGGAGCCACAAAACCTTGGGAGCCTCATTGGACTGCCCTCTGTGACCAGGTATTTAACAAAAAGACCATAGTTGTTCATATGACCTCGGTAAGGCTGATTTGCATCTTACTTATCTTCATTTCTCTGTGGCAAGAAGAGGGCAAGTATCCTTCATGCTTTCAATACTGATACTGTATCTTAATAAACTGTTTTCTGAGAACATAAAATTTGAGAGTCTAAAAACCAGGTTTGCTGGAAACTAGGTTCGCATTTGGGAAAATGAGATCACTAAATCACTCACTACTCCCCTCGCCCCCCGCCTTTTTTTCTGTGCCCTGGCCAGGTTGCTAATTAGGTAACTTCTTATCATAATTACCTAGTCAGCCTTAATGGCTTCACACACTCTGCTCCGTCTCTCACTGGTCCTGTAGGGCCGCTTTTCAATTGTTAAAACAGCTGCTGAGTTTCAAACCGGAGGAGGCTCGGTGTGCGCCGAGGGGGAAGCGCTCCCTGAGTGAAGGCGGTGGTAGGCAGGCGGTGGGGTGAAAAGTGGGACATGAATGCACAGTTTGCACACTCTGCTTTCCGCCTCCAACCTTCTGGATTTAGCTCGTCTCCCCACCCCCGGCCCCCAATCAACCCCAGAGTTCCCCCTCATTGTGCACCCGGGGCTCCCTGACGGTGCGATGGCCCGCGTACGCTTCTCCCTAGGTTTTGTGGCTTTGAGGGGGTCTCGGTGGGCCTCTCTCTTCTTCCCCACGACTGGCGGGGAGGTAAGAACGGCGGTGCGTCCCCTGAGATGCCGCCCGCGAAGGTCCCCGTTTGGGGAGCGCTGGGTCTCCGTGTGTGTGTGTGTGTGTGTGTGTGTGTGTGTGTGTGTGTGTGTGTG
>NW_024412376.1:65602428-65862240 GCF_014898765.1 Herpailurus yagouaroundi
TGTGTGTGTGTGTGTGTGTGTGTGTGTGTGTGTGTGTGTGTGTGTGTAAGTGCGCGCGCGCGCGCGCGGTGGCGCGCAGCGGGAGGGAGGGAGGAACCGAGGGGGGAGGCAGCGGGCAGAGGAGGGAGGGGGCGGGCGGGCAGCGGTGGGGCGGGAGGGGGAGCGGCTCTGGGCTTCAGCAGTGACACTCGGGAGCGAACACACACTCCCGGCTCGGAGCCGCGAGAGAGCGGAGCGAACCGAGCCGCGCACCCGCCGCCGCCGTCGCCCCGCGCGCCCCGCTCTCCTTGCGCCGCACTCCAGCCAGGCGCCGGTGCCCCGAGCGGCCGCCCGCGGAGCCCGCGACAGCCCCCGCGGGGCTGGCAGCATCCTCGCGGCGCCCAGCCCCCGCACGTTCCCGGCCTTTTAAAAGGACCTCCCGCCACTTCCCCACTCTGCCCAGGGATCCCCCAGCCCCGCGCTGCTCCCCGCTCCACTTCGAAGCAACTTCGGCTGCCGCGCGCCGCCAGCCCTCGCCCGCCTTTGAAGTTTGCAGCGCCCACCGCAAAGTTGGGACACTTCGGCCGATTTAATTTTTCTCTATTATCGGCCTCCTCCTCCGCCTCCCAGCCCCTTCGGTTCCTGAGTACTGGTGCTTAGCATCTTGGCCGGTGCCGGGGACGTGGACTGTTTCGCACACCACACCTCGTGGAGGGATTTTTCCTCTCCCCCTCCCAGGAAAAGCAAACCGATTTTTTTTAAGGTAAGTAACGAGAGGAAAGCAACTCGTGACGTCCCGACGCCTGTGACCGCCACCCCAAGACCTGGTGGTACAAGGAGTGTTCACACCCGAGGGCTCCTCTGGGGTTGGGGGTGGAGGCGCGCGTCCCCTAACTCAGAGGGGCCCAGCGAGGTTCTCCGTCGCGGCTGGACGAGGGCGCCAGATCCCGAGGAGCTGAGGGCTTAAGGGGCGTGGAGGAGATCTCCCTCGGTTTTCCACACTGGCTTCGTGGCTGGGCGGCCCCAGCGGTGTTAGGAGGTGGAGAGACCGTGCACGGGCCGGGGACACGGGGTTCCAGGTGCCCAGGGTGCGGCGGAGTCCCGGGAGCCGCAGAGCCTTTATTCCCGACTTGGCCTGGACACTTACTTTGCCCGCCTGCCGGGAGGGTTGCTGCCTCCCCCTCCGGTTCACCTCCTGTAGCCTTGGCTACAGAAAGTCTGTGAGACTGGGGTCTTGCCGGCGCGTTGAGTGTGGGACGAAACGCAAGGAGTCCGGACTGCGCACCCCGCTCGCGCTCGGGCAGAGCAGGCGCGGGGTCCTGGTGGGCGGCCCCCAGCCGCAGCCAGGGGCTCGGGGATCTCGGTCCGCTTCGGCCAGCCGAACCTCTCCGCTTTGGCACCTCGTTCGCGCTCTGCCTCGGAGGCGAGCATCGTTAGAGAAACTTCCTTGAGCTGAGCAGGGAGGCCTGGGACCTGATCTTGCTTTTGCCGGGGTACCAGAGCAGCCACCGAGGGGACGCTGCTTCTCGCCCCAGACCGAGCGATAGGGCGTACGTAGTGCCCTAGACCTGTCTGTGCACCAGTGGGTACTCGCTCCAGTCCACCCTACCTTCAGTACTGAGGTGAGACTTGGGGCGGCCCCGACACTCAGGAATGAACGAGTGGTTCCAGGTCCCCGCTGTTCCCCTGGGACACTTCGCAAACTGCAAAATTTAGGGTGTGGTTTCGTTTCATTTTGCGCCCTTCCTGCCGCCTCCCCATCCCCCCGTCCCCCCGCCCGAAGCTGGAGAATTCCCCTTAGCCCTCCGCACCGGGTCCGCGTGGGTCGCGGAGGCCCTCGGAGTTTGCCGCGGGCACCTCTGCAAAGGGCGCTGAGCTGACCTTCGGGCAGGTCGCGGATGTGCTCCCGGCCCCCTTCGGGGCGCTGTCCATCTCCTGCTCAGGGTACAAGTAGCTCAGTGAAACCAAGACCTTGAGCGAGAAATGAACCTGAGAAAATGTCTCTGGGTTTGTTTTTTGGGTGGTTGTTGTTGTTGCTGTTGTTGTTTTCTTTTTTCTTTTTCTTTTTGTTTTGTTTTGTTTTGTTTTCACATAGTTCCTTTTAGCAACTTAGTTGGACTGGTAAATTCGTCCACTTTGCATCATTCGATCCTACTATATCAAAGAAGAATTTATTTCTTCATTTAGTCCCTGACCTCTCCAACCACACTACCCCTTTTCCCCCACTCCCTCACCCACCCCTTCTTTCGCCTCGCTTCCTGAACCCTTTTTCTTTTCTGAAGGAGGGAATCTCCGCACCTCCTCCCCTTTTCCTCCCACCCGGGCTCTGAGCGCCTGTGTGAACCCGGGGAGTCGTCAATGGAAATAAATAGGACCCAGCTCCATTCTCCGCCCCCTTCAAACAAGTAGAATCCTCCCTGGGCTCACAGAAGTAGAGATAAAACATCCCTCCAGAGGGAGCGCTTTGGAGGATTTGATGGGATTGAACTGTTTTATTATCCTGAAAGATGTGATGGATGGATGCGACAGCAAATACGCGTACGGAGAGCGATCAGTAGTTATTATTATTAATTATTGTTTAGTAACAGTGATCGTAAGGCCATACCCTAGCTGAAGACCGTGTTTATATTTGGTTTTGATTTTGTGTCAGTCTCTTATTACAGTGGTTTCAGAAAGTGAGTACACCAAAGGGGTATTAATTTCTCACACTCATTCTGCATGTGGAATTAATTAAATGTCAAAAAGATACTGTCATTTTACCAAAGTCTTGACCTATGAACTTTTAGAAGGTTGCAGTCTTATGAAATGCCCTCCTTTGCCTCAGTCTGTCTCCTTAAAGTTCAAAAAACATGGCAACATAATTAATTATAGTCCCAATTCCCATTTTCAATCTAAACCTATATGCAGGATTACATTAAAATATCCCATCATGTATCCTTTAAAAGTGACTCTGATGAGTTTGAATTCTTCAGGAGGGGAAGTCCGCTGGGAATGAGGGGTCCAGAAGTTAGAAAAATTGGTGACTATTTCAGATTTCACTAAAAAAACCCTTTAATTCTCCCTTTAAAGAAAGAAATTACAAGTGTTTTCTCTGCATAATTCTTAACTTCAGTGAATATCCTTAATCCTTACCACACACTAGAAACATAACAGCTTGCAGCTTTGTCTGTATTGTTTTCATTTTTATGTCAGGACGTTTGATTCATTAAACCTGTATGTGGAAGTCACAGGCTCCACGTGGCAGTAACACTCCGTTTTAATTAGTAACTATCATAAAAAAGAAGCTAGAACTCTGTAATGGGCCTAAATTGCTAGGAATTATGTGTGGTTTAAATTACGCATTTATTTCAGCAGAAATGAAACCATGAATATAAAACATCTTTTAATCACTTGCAGACACAGCTTTTATCTCCTAAGATGTAACAAAATATATAATTGAAAAATACCCTTCTAAGAATGAGGGAAGCCCTCACCCTCCGTTTATTTGTCCTGGGTCTATTGAGCATTCATGTGGCAACATATGAATGGTAAAAAAGCAAAGAGTGATGTCATAACCTTGGCAACGCCATGCTGAGGGAATGCTTACATTCAATGTAGCCACAGTGGATCAGCCTTCGGATAACTTAATGTAGCGAATGTTTCAATCAGCTTCATGAACCTGGTGATTCAGATTTTAGTTTTCTCACTTGGATTTATTGACCATACTCTCCGTGTATAATACGGGAAATTTTGTGTTGTTAAACTATAATTATTTGGAAGGAAGGAGAGAAAGGTAGAAATAAAATGTATCTGTCCATTGTTATCTTCCCATGTTCATTTCTGTAGTATTTCTAGTCAGTCTATGAAGAGGTCAGAACTTTTATTTTAAAACTGATTGTGTTTTTGTTGTCATTGTTAGGACAGAACTTATTTTTCATTTTGCAGCGATGAATGAGTAGATATTGGAATTGTGACGACTATGCCTGAGTTAACAGATAGCAAGAAATAGTAAGAATTCTACATAATGTGCATGGATTAAAATTATTTTAGTCTTTTTTTCCTTAGTTATTCCAGTGATAAAGTAGTTGAGTCTAGTGACCAAGCAGTGTTCTCACACTGTTTTGCTCCCTCTTTTCTTGTCAGGTCTTGCTTTGGGGAGCCCTGCACCCATAGTACCATCCAAGTAATAAATGGAACTTGCCAGGGTCAGTTCCCATCAGCTTAGGCACCAGGAAGAAAGCATATCCCATAGTCATCTATACTGGGTCAAAGGCAAGTGTAATCTACAAAACTAATTCAGATTATTCACTTGACCTTGAAACAATGTCTAGAACCTGTAAATGTTTATTTTGGAGCAATTATTCTGAAGAATATAATTTTTTTTTTCCTTTTCTAGTTGGCTCAGTCATTCATAGAAGCACCAATTAAACAAGTTATGTAGTTGAGTAGTAAACAGTAAATTGCACCAAATCTTTGCTTTCAAACTGATTTCAAAATTAAAGTCCTCAAATATTTAAATATTCCATGTAAAAATGCCTGGCCACTTAAACCCCAAAGTTAGGATAAATTTTGCCTTGTTTCCCGTTATATTACAGTGCACATTGACACCTACGACACACATAATCATGCTTCCGCATGTTATTTTTCACCTAGGAAGAAAAGGAAATACTGTGCCACTGTTGTTAAAAAGGAAAAAAAAAAAAAGAATCACATAGTATGACATAGAAAAACAAAACTAATACTTTATTGCATTGTATAGTGGTATGCTGATCCTAAATTCGGTTGTATTTCTGGGAAAAAAACAAAGCATGTTATGATGAGTCTGTGTTTGGACCTGTGCATAGAGATCTCTTGCCACTCCTCAGATGACACCTGACATTTGATGTCTGTAGCCCACCAGTGCCCAAACCAGTGACAAAAGCAGGTGTGTTCTCAGCTGCTTACTTCCGAAACACATTCCCTGAACCCGAAGGTGCTATATTCACACCTTCCCCCTTTCTTTGGGTATCTTACTACAACTGCAAGCCACCTAATCTGTGTATTTTAGTATTCTGAAATATTCGGAAATTATAAACTGTAATATTAATTCACCTCAAATAAAAAAGGTATTGTTAGTTTTGCATTTTAAAAATTAAGGGTAAGGTAGTTGATCAGTAATGGAACAAAAGTGAACTAGCGATATGTTTCTGCAGATCTTTCCCTTTGGGATGAAGAGACAGACTTGACCACAGAACAGCTGGATATTGGGTCCTGTTACATTGTCAATTTTTTTTAAGCACTCACTAAGCTAAAATTGACTTAAACTTTAAAGTCCACAGACCTCAAGTCTTTAAATATAGAAACATCCAAGATTATATCTCATTATTCCTTCCGCAATTATCCATATCCCTTGGAAACTGATATATTTTAGTAAGTTGGTGGATAGTTTGGGGTTTTGATTTGTTAATTTTTCCTGTATCAAATTTGAAAAGGACATATATTTAATATCTTATATATTTCTCTGAAATATTTATTTTTAGTTTCACTTGTGAAAACTCTGGATCTTTAAAAAAGAAAAATACGACAGAATGTATATAGTTAACTTTTCCAATGGCTCTTTTAATTGTTCTTTTGAAAGAATTTGCTGCCTTCTATATAGTTATTAGAAAAGAAAAAAAAACACTTTTTTAGAAACAACAGGAAATAGGGGCACCTGGGTGGCTCAGTCTGTCAAGCCTCCGACTTCTGCTCAGGTCTTGATCTCACAGTTGGTGAATTCAAGGCCCGTGTCAGGCTTGTGCACAGAGCCTGGAGCCTGCTGCAAGTTCTGTGTCTCCCACTCTCTCTCTACCCCTCCTGGCCCCTGTTCACACTGTCTTTCTCTCTCTCTCAGAAGTAAATGAACATTAAAAAAATAAAAAAGAAAGAAACAACAGGTTATATAAAGTTTGAAAAGAACTCAATAAAAACGTGATTACACATGACTAGAAATCAGCTCAAATGAAGGAAACTCTTGGACACAGTGTGGACATTTTACATTTAATAACCAAATAACAAAAATCGAATTAGCAACATGCACTCATGTCTGTTTTCTAATTGGAATGCTTACAGCCAGTATCACAAATAGTGGTCCTGACTGTAGTCTACAGTGACCGTACAAGTTTCTGTCTTCACCCTAACATGAAAGCAAGGCAAACACTCTCGTATTCCAGCTGTGTGCTCAGAGGACGTGTACTCCACGATCTAAAGACATAGCCGAAAAATATGGACTCTATTCATATGAGCATTTTATCCATAACTAAAATTCATCGTAACTACATCTTGTTCTCTGAGGCAATTGTCCTTGTATACACAGATCTAGACAAAATGAGACAGAAATTTATCATTTTTAAAAAATGTTGATTTATTTATTATTTTTGAGAGAGAGAGAGTACACAAGCACACAAGTGGGGAAGGGGCAGGGAGCCAGAGGGAGACACAGAATCTGAAGCAGGCTCCAGGCTCAGAGCCAGAGGCAGGGCTCAAACCTAGGAACCATGAGATCATGACCTGAGCTGAAGTCAGATGCTTAACCGACTGAGCCACCCGGGAACCCCTGAAATTTATCATTTTCTAAAAGAAAGAGTAAAACCTGAGCTGATCATTAGAAAGATTTGTGAAGGGTGATATCTTGTTTTTGAAATCACCATGACTGCTGTTTAATACAGAAACTATGAGCAAGTGTTTATTTGCAAAGATAGAGAATACCATATCTGGATAGTTGACAAACAAAATAAGGGGTGACATTGTGATACTTGAAAATATTATGTTTACAAGAGAAAAGCTTGTGTAAAGGGCTTGATTTATTTAGGGTTAGTTTCTCCAACTTAGGTGCATCCTGGAGTATAGGTGGTTACAATTTATAGCACATGGTAGTGAAAAGTTAAACCTCAGCAATCCATGTGAACCTAAGAAATGGCTTTGATTACTCCCTTTTGTTCAGGCCATGTGTACTCTAAGCTCATGGGCATTGCCAAATGTCACATTATGCATTTTATTTCTGTAATAAAATATGTCTCTGATTAAATTATCAGAGTCATACCAAAATAATCTCACATAAAAATACACATACTTGATCCTTTTTAGTTATCTTGTTTAAAATACATTTAAAGACAGGTAATAAATACATGTTACCCGTAAGAATACACTAGTATATATGTCATGATTTAAATCTAAATATTATTCATATGTTGATAGCACTCAATAAATGTTGTAATTCATAGTAAGTCACAGCATTCACTAAAATTCACTGATACCATCCAAAACTTCAAGTTGGGATTGTTTCAGAAGTAACTGGATCCTATAGCTGAAGAGATATTTGTTGCCAACAGTGGTGACAGAGATCAGAAACAGCACTGGTAGTTAAAACACCTGGAAAACTGAGAAAAGACAGCAATCATTTATCTTTTGGCCTTCCCAAGTCTCAAATATTTCAGTTCGAGGGGTGATCCTTCGAAGTTTGCTAAAGTGTGCTATGAACACATAGGACTTTTTTTTTTTTATGGAAAATGAAACTGCCTCTTAAATAGAAGACAAGGATTTGATACTCCAACGATCACAGTAGCAAGTACAACCATATTAGTAGATGGACAAAAGGGCAGGTCCCCTGAGGTACTGGGGAAGCCGTCCTGCCCCCAAATGTTACCAAGGCCTCTCATGGTACTAAAATGCTACCTTCGAAAGATGATTTTTTTTTCCTTTTTAAAGTAATTTTATGTGTCAGTGTCCCCTATAAATATGAAAATACCCCTGGGAAGGAAAACAGGGGAAGGTCATTGCTAACATCTTACAGAGATGTTAATAGCTAGATAAAGCCAGATTGGAAAGAATTTTAGAGAAGGGAGATACTTATCTTTGGATCTCTTAGCCTCTCCTTTGGACAGCCTACCCTTAGTGTGTATCTGCTTTTTTCCCTTCCTCTTCCCTTCCCTTCCCACCGGTAATTGACTCTCAGTTTCTTATACTCTAGTGTAACTTATCCCCGGGGCCAGCCTCAGGGGCCACACTTGGAAGGTCTCTTGTGCTTAGTCGAATGCTCTTCTGTCACCATCTTGAAATTCTTACTTTTTGAACAAGAGGTCTTGCACTTTCCATTTTACACTGGGCCCACAAAATACGGAATTCACCTTCTTTCTTCCTTGATGTAAATTTAAGATATGGAATCTTGATGTTGAGGAATCGGTGAGGACACTTGAGATTATCTTTGCAAGGTTAGATCTACTGAGTATTTGTATTTAAAAACATATCTTTTCAGTAAAATGAAGGAAACAGGATACTCTTTTAAATAATTGAGGCACTGAACAGATATCTAGTGTTGCTCTTGTAAAGCACAGGTCTCTAAAAAAGGGTGTCCTCTTTCCCTCACAAGATGCCTCATTATGATGAAATGAGAAAATATCAGAAACCCTATCTATACTGACTTTTATGTATAAAGAGGGAAAAGAAGTTCTGTTAACATCATGTAATAGATCTAATGTCAAAAGCACGCTTATTCAGTGTATCAGATGGTCAATGAAAAAGAAATAATGGCAGAGGTCGCGTCTTCTATGAAGTAAAAATAATGTCAGGTGAAAATAGTGGCATTTCAATCTCCAATTCTCTGACAAGAAGTCAACCCTACCTGAAAAAATGACATGAAGTATAGGATTACATCCAATATAATAAACTAGGATACTCACTGTGGCATAGAATGCCTTGTTATTTTATATATATGAAATACAGGTATATATTTTTTAATCACAATTCCAAAAGATTTGGGAACAACACATTAGAGAGCCAGAGGTCTTAAACAGAAAGCTGAAAGAGCCCTCAAATAAATTAGTCACCACTGTCTTCAAAAGTATTCTTAGTTATATGTATACGCATTTGATAATTCCTCTGTTACAAGTAAATAGATAATACATTCCATTATGCTCTGAAAATTTTCAGTATTCTAAGAATTAAAAAAAAGCTGTCTAATCTGCTCTAGTAAAAATATATAAAGTGCTACATTTGGAAATTTTTATTTGAAATTTTATTGTTTATTGTAAAGTTGCTAGTTACTAACTTATGTTAAAGTTGCTTCTGTGTTTTGAATTTCACAACAGTGAATGGAAATTATTCTACTTATTAACAATATTATAACTTTGTAAAACCCATTGATTGTTTACAAGGTACTTCCACATCCATCATTTACCTTAATCTTCACAGGAACCCAGTGAGGAAGATAGTAACCCTCCTCCTGCTGAGAAATCTGAGACTCAGTTAAGAGACTTCCCTACACTCATTCACACACTTCTAAAATAAAGTAGGGACTCTTGGTTTCATAAGCAAAATTGGTGGAAATGTCTAAAAATTTTTAACTGAGATTAATTGCCAAATTAATTTGCAAGGATGCATTTGCTTGGAAATTTTTCTTTTACAATTTAATGATTAAAAAAGATCATTAATTTAGTCTAAATTGATAAGACCTTAATCACAGACAGTTTATGTGCTAGATGTTTGTTTGCTGGTTTTGGTAATTAACTTACTAGAGAAGTTTTTACAGAAAAATGATTACAATTTTTGACTTTTAATCAATATGTGTTAAGGTACAACACTGAAAAATTAATAATCTGCAGAATCCCTTTTTAAAATAGTGGTATTGCATAATAATAATTCACCTCTAGACTCATTCCATTATTCCACTAATAATATGGCACTTTTGAGAGATAAGATTTGAAGTTACATCTCTTTTAAAATTATTTAAATAAATGATTCCTCCCCCTCCCAAGTTGGATGAAATTACACATTTCAGTGGAATGAAAGTTATTGTAGACACATATGATAGGATATTCCAAATATTCTAAACATTTAAAGCCCTTTAAAACATAATGAGGAATAAGTAAGTTCAAACAGTGAAGAAATTTATACGCACACTCATATTAACATTTCAGCCAGCGAGGTCAATCTGTAATTGAAAACAATCTCTATATTTAAAGTTTTATTCACATTTACAAAACAATGACAACAAAGAGGCAGTTTTGAGACTTTTTTTTCTCTTGGCAGGCTCTATCTTGTGTAACGACCAATGAACATTGTTGACCCTTGACAGTCACCAGCAGCAGCCTTTCCCCAATGCTTAAAAAAAATTTTTTTTTAAAGGAAAACCACACCTAACGGTAGATCTTACTTTTGGAGGAGGGGAGGGATGAAATAATTGTGGTCAGTGTCTTTTGGTTTGTCATCTCTCTGTTGTAGACTTACGAGCTTGTGTTATTTCATCATAATTTACTATAAACTCTTCATTAAAAGTGACCTTGGGGTCTGCCCGCACTATCTGCCTTTTGAGTGCCCTGTTCTTTAATCATCTCTTAATCCAGAAATAATAATGCAGAACATCCCAGGAACTGAGCCTGATCCTCAGCTCTCTAATCTCGACACGTGCATCTGAAATCCCTTGCTAGATCTAGTGCCTAAAAAGCCTGAGAACACTCACCTTTCAATCCGCTTAATCCATCTTTGTTTATTAAACAATATTGATGCCCTCAGATATGGTCTATCAAGGCTAACAAAAAGAATATTAAGAATTTCCTCCTGTTTATGTGATTATTTTTTAAAACCCAACATCTTGGCCTTTCCTCTGTGTTTCTAGTCAGTCTTTAAATAGGAACCTAATCTGTTACCTGATAGATTAGGTAAATTCAGATAGAATAACCTGATGCTGAAACTCTTTCTGATACCTGTTTGAAGAGCAAGTCAAAACATGTATCTTTTGTTGTTGAATAAAATTTTGCAACTAGTTTGAGAAGCTGTTTTATACTATTTGTAGATAAATAGGACCTTTTCTCATTGTAAAAAAGCATTCACACCCACCACTTTAAACCTCATTAACAACCCTGAGAATAAATGTTTTCCATTTATGGATGAGGAAACTCAAAGAGTATTAAGAGATTTGCTAAAAGTACAAAAGCCAATAATGGTTTGGTCAGAACTCCTTCAACTCAGATCTTCTTACTCAAAGTCTAGCGATCATTTTCTATTTTACTTTGGCAGCCTTTTAACCGTCCCCAGGCTTGGAGACATGAGACCAGAGAGTGAGATACAGAAAGAAAAGAGAGGTGATGCATTAACTATCCTCTCTTTGAGGTTCTCTCAACTGTGAGATTGTCACGAACCAGTGTCCTTGGAGAATATTATCTCATCTCTCCGAAGACAGGGCTCTACATTTGTAGTTTGTTTTTGGCCTTGGATTTTATAAGAGGGATCGCCGAAGAAATCCATATTTTAAAACTGTTACTTGAACTTCTTTCTTTTTACAAGAACACAACAACTACATACTTGTGTGCCCCTTGCTTTTTTTTTCCTTTTTTTTTTTTTTTAATCTGGAAATAATAACTTAGGGTTTAATCATTTGAACTATTTAAGGTTCCTGGTACATCTGTCTCACTCTTCTATATTTGAAGTATATTATCTTGATTACAGTATGTTTAATGACTACTTTGATTTTGTCCTTGCTTTGGCACTTGAGGCCACTTCCAAAACTCTTTGATAGCAGACAGGCTTTAATGCTGTCATATCAAAATAACTGCCAGTGGGGAGGAAAGAAGCAAAGCTTCAGGACCATCAGGTATTTGGGAGAATATGGGATTAGGTCCATGGAATCAAATGCCAGTTCTTAGCTATGGTATTTACTATTCTACGGTAATAATTATTTCTTCTTGATAGCATCTTATTTCTTAGTAGTATATTTGCCAACTTCATTAGGTATATGAATAAATTAAGATCTTGTCACAATCTCCTAAAAAATTCCACTAGTTACTGGGCTTTAAGTTAAACACAGACGTATTCCCCAGAGAGAATAAACCTGCATATCTTCTTGTTTTTTAATCTAAAGAAGGTAAAGAAAAGAGAAAGCTGTGAAATTGTGTGGATGTAATAATAGTTCTCAAAGTAAAAGGAAGAAAGGATATGTATAATCTCCATGTCGTCCATGGTAAATATATGTTTAAAACATTAACATTTGGAATGAGTGAAAATTAGAAATCAGAAAGTGCAAACAATGAGGGGCACATGGCTTGGTCAGTCGGTAGAATGTGCAACTCTTGATCTCAGGGTTGTAAGTTCCAACCCAACATTGGGTGTAGAGATTACTTAAAATACTTAAAAAAAATTTCAAGCAATGAAAATCCTGGAGAAGAAAATCATCGTGCCACCATAACCAGATAATCGGTCGTGGAATTGAAAGACACAGATCTACTCAAAGTGCAGCCCATGAACCATCAGCATCATATCTCTGGGGAGCTTGTTAGAAAGGACGAGTGACAGGCAGACTTTTTGAATTAGAATCTGCATCTTCACAGGAAAGCTGAGTGATGTGAATCCACATTAAGATTTGAGAAGCACTGGTCTATAGCATTCCTATTCCCTGATCAGAAAGTATCCCAACCAAACCATATTTCACCTATTTTCAAGGAAGAAGGTTCTCTTGAGTAATGCACTGTGTTATTCTTACATGTCCTGGTAACAACAGAAAAAAATGCTTCCCTATACCAGGCCTCTGGACCATCTGGCACATACCACCCCTCTATGGCAGCCAGCCAACAAGTTTCCATGAGGCCCACCTCAAAAGGTTAAAGAAATACTTCCCAAGTCTTTAAGTTTTACAAAAAAAACCTATTTTATACGCATAAAATTGTCAAAAGCATCCATAACTTGTTTCCTATTTAGTTTATTATATCTCTTATGAAACAAATCCCATAAATCAGCAATAATAGTTAATTTTATTACTTTCAATTTCATTTATTTGTTACACACAAAATGTCATGTAGATGCGCTTGGTGTTGTTCTATGACCACCATTATAACTGTCATAAACATAGCATTTCCTTTTACAGACCCTGGGCATGTCAAGAATATGCACAAACAAATTAAAACGTGTGCAGTAGAAGTATGCACATAGAAAAGCACACAACTAAATTCCCTGTGGTCATAAATGTTTGAGTCGTGAAGAATGAGTAGGAGTTGGCCACCGAGAGAAGCAGCAAAGGTGTCCTAGGTGAAGGAGTCCACTGAGTCCTGAAGAACACACGGGAATGACAAGCCAAGTATGGACAGTTGTCGGGAATAAGTCTGGTAGAGTGAGCAGTGAGGTAAAGGACCTCATGTGCACGGACTTCATCCTCCAGTTCGGGGGAAACATCTGACTTATTTTGGTTAGCAGAAGAGTGAAACATTCTTGTTCATAAAGATAATAGTGTCAGTACTGCGCAAAATGGTCAAGGAGAGCTGTGGGAAATGGGTGTGAGAAGCAATAAGTGGATAATCTGAGGCATTGGCAGTTTGGATAGAGAAGAGAGAACAAATTTGAGAGAATATGCAGCAGGTAGATTGGCAGGATTTGTTGGTGAACAGCAGATGGAGATCCAAAAAAGTGGATAATGTTGAGGTTCTTCATTTGGTACGTGGCAGGACTGTGCTGCTGAGCTAATTAACACCAGTGTGTACTTGTTTTCATGCAGCATCTCAGGTAACTCTTGAGCAGCCTGGTCAGGAACACTATTCCATTTGAGTCAACACGGAAACCAGGGTGAATCAAGAAGTTGTGGGGACTTAATCTGCCCATGGACTCAGTGGTACAGAAGTGCTTGGCAGAGGAAGGAATAGAGCCCAAATTTAAACTCCTCACCAGCCTGAGTCTGGCTTGGTGAGGCCAGTGCTGAGCCACTTCACACCTTTGAATGTTAGATCCTGGGCATCAGAAGGAAAACGGGCCTGGAGCTAAGAATCAGCCTCGAGGCCTTGGCAAACAACCACCCCCAACTTCCTTGCATAGTCCAGAATCTGATGGGAGAGATTTCAGATTACCCTCCTCTTTGCGATAAACTCCTTGAAATCAGTATAATTAAGCAAATACTTATTTAGTGCCTACTTTGTATAAGAACTAAAAAAGTCTATATAGGAGATACAAGGATGAGTAAAAAGTAATAGTTTCCAGGGGACACGTACTTGAGTAAACTCATGTTGCTTCATGGAGAGCTTTTTTTTTTTTTTTTTTTTTTTTTAAGGACAGGAAAAAATATTAAAATAGCTATAATTCAAGGAAGATAAGAAAGTGCCATAAGAATCAAAGTCTCTGGCTTCACTGGAAGACCTTAATTCTGCCTTATCCTCTTCTTATGTCTCCAGGGATCTTGCAACAGGCACTTAATAAACACTAGTTCACTCACTGACAGTTTACAGGGAGAGCTCAGATAACAAACCATCTAAGTAAACACTATGCCCCTACAATCCTATTAAGAATCTTCCTGCAGGTTTTATAGCCCTTTTTTTTCTTTTGCTTTTTTTGTTTTGTTTTGTTTTGTTTTGTTTTGTTTTGTTTTGTTTTGTTTTTTAGTGTCTCAGTCCAGAAAATCAGGAAGCATCCTTCCTCTATCAGAACACCTACTCTTTAAACCGCTCTGTTTAACAGCTTTGTCAGATAAGTCTTTATTTTATTGAGCCCCAATCTCCGTCCCTATAGTGCCATGCGGGCAGCTGGTACTAGCTGGGCCAGCCAGAGTGCTTCTAATCCCTCTTTCATCTGATAACAGACCTTAAAACATCTGGTGTCACCGCCCATCCCAGCATGCCTGGATTTAACACTGCCAGTCCTTCCTCGCCTCATGTGACTGTGGCTGCCTCACTGAGTCAGTGCTGTCTTCTGGTCCCTGTGGATTGTGACTGCGTCCCTCTTAGTGGCTGAGGGTGACAGTTAAGGCACAGATGAGGCAGATTCCTGGACATAAAATCCAGTAGACCAAATAGGTCCTTCCCTTCAGTCTCCATGGCTTACTACTTCTCTCCATTCAATCCCCTGCTAAAATGTCACTTCCTCAGAGAGGCCATCCATGACCACTCAGCCTAGGAGGGCTCCTTCCCCCCAACCTACTCCCTCTTCTCCCCTCCAACCTCTTTGCCTGTTTCACTTTCTTCACAATGCTACTGCTGTCTGGAACGGTTATGTGTAGTTTTTGACTTGGTCATCATCTCCCTTACCTACCGAAGCACAAGCCCTGCAAACACAAGAACATCACACATCTTGTTCACTGCTGTGTTCCCAGTGCCCGGCACAGAGTAAGTGCCCAGTAAACATTTGTTGAATCAGCCAATGAACTCTGCAATCCCATCACACTTGCTCTTTTAGAAAAAGTTCCTGTTGTCACTGCCTTGTTGATGAGTATCGCTTTTTATTACATCACTAGAATCTGGATTATAAAGATTTCTTTGATCAAAACTTTATGGAAGATTCAGCCCATGTGTTCAGCAGACATAGCTGGCAGATTTACCAAAGCAATTTTTGAAACCAGGTTTGTTATAAGAACGGGAATATCTTTGAACCAGAATAATTTAAGTACCTGGTTTTTTTAGTATGGTAAGTCGAACTAAAAAGGCCTTTAAAATTTTGAAGTTTCTTTGAGAAGGTAGTATATATTACCTGAGATAGATGGAAAATATGTAAAGAAGGTAAGGTTGTTGCTGATGGGTGGGTGAAGAGACTGATTATTTTTAGAATCTTTTGTTCCTTCTACAGTATTTTATTTTATCCTTGCTATCACTAACAAACACAATTAGTAATGATCTCCGTTCAGAAGACATGGCGATTACTCAGTTTGATCCACCAGTCAATCGTTATTTAGTAAATCCTTGCTATATATGTGACAAAATATCTGACAAGATTGCTGACCTTTCTCCTTTAGAGTATTCTACACTCTTTGGTGTCTCTAATGACCCTGCCAGCGATCTCTTTGCTCTCTCTAGCCTGCTCTTCCCTGCCTGTCACTGAGCTTACTACCTGCCTCATCCTTGCCCATGCCTGTGCCCTTGCCTTCATTCTCATATCAAGCCTGCTGCCTCAGGATTCCTCCGCGGATGGTGGCACTCTGCAGAAAAGTGCCCAGGAGCATCAGTTAGATGACATTTGGCAGATGTGGGCTTATAGGAAGGTTTGTAAGTTGTATTTTAGCCTATCCATTTGGACACAGCTTATGAAGAAGTCTGGTCACATGCCAAACTGCAGGGTTTTCTTGTCAAATTTTCTTCATAACTTCTTTTTCTTTTTTTAATGTTTTGATGTTTATTTCTTTTTGAGAGACAGAGATGAGCAGGGGAAGGGCAGAGAGAGGGGGAGACCCAGAATCTGAAACAGGCTCCAGGCTCTGAGCTATCAGCACAGAGCCCTATGCGAGGCTCGAACCAACAAACAGCAATGTCATGACCCAAGCCGAAGTCGGACACCCAACCAACTGAGCCACCCGGGCGCTCCCTTCATAACTTCTGTCTCTCTTAGTTTCCTGCTCACTGAGCATGAACAACCCATTACCACAACTTTTTTTTTTTTTTAAGTTTGTTTATTTTGAGAGAGAGAAAGGAGGGGAAGAGAGAGGGAATCCCAAGCAGGCTCCATGCTGTCAGCACAAGGCCCAATGCAGAGCTCAAACACATGAACTGTGAGATCATGACCTGAGCGGAATCTCAGTAGTAGTTTGCATCTTTGTAAACTTTGTAAAACTTAGTTTCTTTCTTATGTTGCCATCTTTCCTGTGAGGTCTGATGCACTCACCTGGACTGGCAGGGGTTCACAGGTGTAGGGCACGGAGGAGACCATCTGGGCCAACAAACCTTCAACGTGGATAGTTCTCCTGCCTGGGGTGAAAGTGTCCTGACTCAAACTGTGATTTTTCCACTGAACCATGCCTCCTAACCTTGGGGGTGTAGGAGAGGGAAACTCTGTGTGGAAAAAGAGAAGTTTTGCAAATAGGGCTCTTTGAAAAAGTAGCCTGTCCTGAGGAAGTACTTGTTCTTGCCTCCGTAGTCTTTCCCTGTGGTCCTAGGACACGACGTGGGGCTGTAGGGCCCTCTTCAGAATTCTTCCCAGGAATTCCAGCAGTTGATAAGAAGCATAGGTTGTAAACCATGAGATACTTATCTTTTAGCTTTCCTAAGTTTTCTCTATAATGGGATATTTTGCTTTTATGAACCTTCACAATTACTTCCTTACTGATCTCTCTGTATAAAAATATTTTCTTCCTCACTTCTTTCCAGACCATAAATAACTCAAGAAGAAAGGATGTCTTATGTACCTGGCACCTTGTTCAGTGTTTGGCACAAAGGAAGTGCTCAGTTAACATTTGTTTGTTAACTTTTACTGCTGCAGTTCTATGTCTGTGCCTCAGCCCCGCACTTCACACCTCCATCTCCCTTCCCGGCATCTGGCTCTTCTCCCCTTATCCTACTTTCTCTCTGAGTCTTGTTCTGTCTTCACCAACTCTTGGTGAGTTTTCGCTCCAACTCTGAAGGCATTTGTCATATGAGCCCCCCGTTTCCTCTTGGCATTATGCTATCTTACATTGCACGTTACTTCTACTCATAATTAATGGCCACTCAACTCGATTGTAAGCAGCAGAACAGTCTGAATCTACATTAAACATCTTTGTACTTTCAGTGTACTTTTGGTGTGTTACACACAACAGGGGCTCAGTATTTGTTGACCATGACAATTCATGTCTTATCTTCTAGGCTGATATGTGCTGCTGCTAGATGCTCCTGGACTGTTGCTATATTACATCTTAGCTAAATTTCAGTAGACGATGGGGTATACAGTTTGTTAACTGCTTTGGGGAACATTGCACAGGAAGTCATTTTCATTTTGTTGCAGACCAACAGGAAACAAGGCTTAGTTGCCAAACTAAAGTAAGAAAAGCAACCAAGCATATTATTTCTCCCTTAGGGGCTTTCATTATTCTAGGAATCATTAGCTGTGCCTAAGATCGTGGAAATTATCCCAGCTATCTCAGTTGCACATGCAGAGGAAATTTTGATAGGAGGAAGATGTTCACTCTTTTGTTCCAGTTTTACTTTGCATTGTCTTCTGTATTGCTTTTGAATGTATCATATCTTCTAATCACCTATCAGGTGCATTTTAGGAGATCCACTCCTTCCTTTAGTAAAATGGGCCTGGCTTCCTGAATCAAAGACTACTCTTATCTGTAGTACACATCGTTGGCCATTTCTATGGTTCAGTATTCTTATTATTGGCAGTAGTGATGGTGGGAATACAGGGTAACTTACTTTAAAATCTGATCCTCTTTCAAGCTTATTCTGTAGGCATGACCATCTTTTAAAATTAGAGTGCCCTAGTCTTGGCCCCACTATGAACTACACACCATGAGGATCAGAGGGGAGGAGATGACAGAATGGAAACTGTATTCAGATCCTTGGCATGTTTTAATTTCACATTGCTTTTTCATGCTAATTTAATTTCCTTCCAGAATGAAAGTTGGCAATCATGTAGAGAAGTGGTAGGGGAGGTTGGAATCACTGCAGCTGAAATGCATGTGAAGGTCCCTAATCCATAGATCATTGACATAATGAACTCTAAAACTGTTAATAATCTTTCCCCTCTGTAATGACAGCCCGCATTTGGAGAGCTTTCGCCTGTGGGTTCTGTGCCTGACTCTGGCTCTGCCTTGTTGAGGGAGGCTTACTGCAGCTGTGCTGTATAGCCACTGCGGAACAAGAGCTCACCTGGCACGTGCCACAGACCACTCCTTAGGGCCAACCCGGGGCCTTCCACTTCCACCCGCTTCATTTCACCCTTTGCAAATATGGAAACACACCAAACCACAATATGCTCTGTATCCCTCAACTTTTCAGCCATAGCAGAGGATACTTCTGTATGTATGAGAACAACCAACTAATTTCAGTTAACATTTTCGTTGTTTGCAAAAGACAACAGAACAGAACGATTTTGGGGAATCCAGCTTTTTTTACCACTAAATTTCAGCCTTGAGGGAATGTGCATGCCCACGCTGGGCATTCTGCTATTAAAGTGTGCACACAGACCCCCTTTGCTCACAGAGCGGGCTGTGGCAGACGCGGGGGCCGTTCCCCCAACAAAGGCTACATTTTTTTTTTTTTTCTTTACAGCTAGGTTAAATGCTTCAGATTTATTATCAGATGTGGCATGGATGATTCAAACAAAACAAATGCCCTTGAGTTTAAAAATAGAAGTGGAGAGACTAAATATTTGCACTTAAAAAGGAAAAGAAAATAACAGAAATCTCTGCGGCAGACCATTCCTTGAAATTATCCTCACTAAATTATAATCATGCACTTTCCACTCTCTGTAATTAAACATTAGATTTCATTTATTCCAGATGCATTTGCCTCAAGTAAATTCAGAATGCCCGTCCTTCTTTCTGGGGATTGCAAATTTATTTCATGGTTTTAGCCTACATGTGATTGGGTTCATTGAAGAGTTTTTAAGTGAATCTTAATGACATTATTTTTTTTCATTATTTTCTTGGTGTGGCCTATTGATAGAGATGAATCTGATCTTGCTGGGTTTACAACATGTAATATCTGTAAGAGCTGAATGATATATTTTGTAAATACATTCACATGTTTTTGTAAGGAACTTGCAAGCCCTTGGTGGCTGGTTGTGGAGGAATGGAGAAATTTGATTTGATCATCTCACTCACAGATAGACTGAACTGTTGGCTGCTGTTTCTGAGGAAACTACAGCACTGATAAAGGTCACAATGTCTTTAATATACAGGACAGCTTCTATTTCAGAGAGTCTTAGACAGTTCATGAAAACCTGAAACAGCATTTTATTTACCAGATTTGCAAATCCCTTACATTAATGGGGTAATATAGCTAAACCGTAGTCTATAAATCTAAAGGCAAGCTTTTTAGTGGCTTGAAATATTTCCCTACTCTTAAGACAAGATTATCAATAGGGATTGTGGCCAAGTACATCTAATATATTTTTATTTTTATTTTTATTTATTTATTTATTTTTTTAATTTATTTTTGGGACAGAGAGAGACAGAGCATGAACGGGGGAGGGGCAGAGAGAGAGGGAGACACAGAATCGGAAACAGGCTCCAGGCTCTGAGCCATCAGCCCAGAGCCTGACGCGGGGCTCGAACTCACGGACCGCGAGATCGTGACCTGGCTGAAGTCGGACGCTTAACCGACTGCGCCACCCAGGCGCCCCTAATATATTTTTAAAAGAAGTAAGAAAGTAACCAGATTTATTTACTTATAATCATTGTTTACACAATTTCCAAAAATAAATTTTTATTTTCACTAAGTGAGCCAGTGGATTAACCAAGATGATAAATTGACTAGCCGGTCATATGTAATTAAAGATAAATTTTGCGAAATGACACTAGTGAAGTTGTAACAGACACCATAGGGCAAGTTTTATTGCTTTTACTATACTCTGCTTTTGTGGTAATAGAGGTTGTCCTGGGTGTTTAGTTGATACATTGGTAAATTATTTAAACTTCCCTTTTTTCTTGCTTGCCATTAGACTGTTTTACAATCCTCAAACATTTCTGCAGGTTTGTGGTAAAAGCGTATGCCAGGTCAGTTTGACTATTTATTTTGACTACACTAAAGGCTCTACAGAATAAAATGTTTAAGTTAATACCAAAAATAAAATCTTCGAATGAGTTGTATGTTTGCAGTTATCCATCATATGCTCTACTCTCTACCCTTTAGGAAACGACACAAATGCTTCGTATCTCTTCATTGGCAGTTTCTTTAAAACTGATCTCCATTTCATCCCCTATGCTTCCTAGTGTCCCCTTTCCCTCTTTGGGATGGGAGAACAGAGACCCCCACAGAGAAGATGGCGGAGAGGAATGGGAGAAGTGACCCTGGTAGTCATTCCTAAAACATCCCCAAGAAAACTGCTCTGTAGCTTTTACGCACTCTCCAGAGAGGGGGCAGCAAATATAAAAGTAAATTTTTATATGTATAAGATTCTTCTTTTAGAACCACTGCTCATTTGCCTTTACTCTAATATCAACTAACTGGACTCATATAATGTTTCCAAATAGTTTGACCTTAAGTGTGTGTGTGTGTGCGCATGTGCCATAAAAATGAATTATATTTAAAATTATTTACTTTACAGTACCCAGACCTCTCTCAATCTTTGTAAGTATAGAATGCATGGTTAATCTTTGGACAATTAGATTTCAAAAACAATTTCTCCTTTTAATCTAGGACACACGGGTTTTCCAAAGAATAAAACTATCCAATAATCTAGATTATCCATAATCTAGACTAAAGGTTGAGGTATATCAAACCATTAGGTCATTTTTCTTTTTTCACTTCAGTCTTGGCAGGATCTGAAAGTGTGTGCCAGATATGCAGATGCTTCTGATGACATGAACAGCGTCAGAGTTTTAAATTCGCATCTAAAATCAAGTATAGCATTTATATATGTAATTCATCAGAATTTTAATTGAAACAATTTTAATTGAAACAAAGTCACTCTTCTCAATAGGATAATACCATCTAGTCCTAGGCTGTGAATAATTGTGGAACCGAGTTGACTGCTATGCCTAGAAAAATAAAAATATTTGGAATCATCCTAGCAACTTCCTACTTCTATTGGAACTAGACCCTTGATTATAAAAAGATAGCATGGTTTCTTGCTATACAGATAGGTTGCCTAGATTACTACCAGATGCCCATGACAAAAGAAATAATGCTGAAAGAGAAATTCTAAGGAATGTTATTTAACTTAAATTCTAAATCTAGATAAGCTCTGGATACCTAGAAGTAACAAAAATAAATGAGAGGAAAAGTTATGCCATTAGAGGGCACTTTTGTAATCTTAGAAGAAAAGTCAGTTCTTATAGACTGGCTTACCCAAGTCTTACTCATGAGAGGAATGTATTTTTTTAGTTGTTTATTTAAAGTGACTAATTCTTAAGCTGAGTGTCTGAGACAGAACACTTTATTGGTAGGGGAAAAAATCGATATAATCTTAAAACAATCCTTTAAACAATATCTAAGTAAAGCTTTATAGTTGAATTGGTGAATA
The DNA here is from genome assembly GCF_014898765.1 of Herpailurus yagouaroundi. Classification (NCBI taxonomy): domain Eukaryota; kingdom Metazoa; phylum Chordata; class Mammalia; order Carnivora; family Felidae; genus Herpailurus; species Herpailurus yagouaroundi. Next base: position 65,624,245 of record NW_024412376.1, read on the forward strand.
GAAATTGAAAAAATATACACAACCTGTCTGCGCAATAGTTTTTTGATCAGCTATAGTCAATGCTTCCTTTAAGTACAGTTTATTTAAAGTAATTCTGCCTGTAACCTGATGAAATTGGTCAAATGATTAACTTTCCCTAATAACAGAGTAAGCTTTTTCCCAACAGTAGATGAGTGTTATTAGATAACATTTGAAAAAGATAATCCTGTAAAATATAAAGATCTGTGCTTTGGGATCACACTATTTTTTTCCAGTTTTATTGAAAAATAGTTGTCACACATCACTATAAAAATATAAGATGCATGGCATAATAGTTTGATCTATATATATTATAAAATGATTACCACCATAGGCTTAACTAGCATCTATCTTCTTATATGTATACAATGAAAAAAAAAAGAAGAAAAGAAAACAGGGATCATAAAAATTTTAAACACCTTTCCAAAAAGTGTCTGTCTTGTCTATAACATATAGCAATTAATATAGTTAGAGTTGTTTCAGAAACAAAACGTTGGCCTCATAGAATTTTATCAGGGGAAATTATTATATATATATAATAATCAAGTATATTATAGTGCCTCTCTGTATATGTATACAGAGAGAGAGAAAGAGAGAAAGAAAGAAAAAGATAGAGTTGAGTCTACTCTCTGTTGGTGGTAATCCAAATAAAAACATCTACCTGAGCTAGTAGTGATCCAGTAAAATAATTCAATAAGGAAAATGTAGTGTCAAAAATATGAATGAAGAATCTAAGATTTTACTCTACTTGTAAGTTAACAAGTTAACCTGTTATACATAGTTTCATTGATACTAGATGGCATCAGACTACTGGGTTGGAGACAAAAGCAATACTCAGAGCAACTCAGAGCAATAGCAGAATCCACAGTATTATCATTTTCTCCCCCTGGCTCACTGACTTCCAATTTCCACAGGATGAAAAGAGGGCCAGATAGCACTAGCCCCCAAATAGGGTTTTTTTTACAAGAGAGAAGCCCTGAGCTTGGGGAACTCAGATCTTCCCTGATATAGTGATCATGCCTGCTCCAGAAGCTTTATCTTCCAAGGCTTTTCATTACACAAACATCCTTGAAAATATAATCTGGCACAAAAGCAGTCAATTCTTCTGCTTCCAAGACATGCAAAACCAATCACAGAGACCCATGGAGAATCATCTCTCACCACTTACTTTGTAGAATCCTGTCATCTTAAGTTGTTCACTGTTATTTGTTTATTTATAAATTAAAAAGTAGCAGATGTGGAGAACATACAATAATCCTACTTTTCATATTTTTAAACTTACATATGGTAAATAGTTTGTATTTTTTACATCATATTGTATCACTATGTGATCTTACCTGTCCAAGCTTCAGTTAGATCGTTTTTGAAATGAGAGAAATAATAGTGCCTGCATCATAGGGTTGATGTAGCATTACATGAGATAATGTGTGTATATATATATATATATATATATATATATATATATATATAGCATTTAGAAGAGTACAGCATGTTCAAAACAAACTTTGTTAATATTGTTATTTTTAACTCAAAATTCATGTCTTATCATTAGCTGATTCAATAAAGAGAAAGTTCTGCCAATGGATGGCTGGGGATACTGGAAAAATTCCCACCAGTGATAACTAGTGACCTGTCTTACTCTGGAGCTGACTTAAATATCCCAAATATCCTGGGGCACTGGGCAGCCTCTTCTGCTCGGTTATGGTGGTACTGTGCAATTGACAACTTTATGGGCAAACATAGAGCCTAATGAGGTAAAGCTGTGCATTAGAGTGGGTCTAGAGCAAATACACCTGAGTATCTCATGTTCAAGTGCTGCCATGGCATGTTGGCTCTAAGTTCCTAATAAGTATAGAAAGCCAAAGTCTAACCATTTCTAAAGAGACAAATTTTATTATCTAGCTGCTTCTGCTCTCAGGGGGCAAAGTTTCAGGGACACTGCTACAGAGTAAACAGGACATATTATGCTGAAATAATAATTATTTCTTAACAGGGCCAGCAAAGCAAATTCTAGCATATCAGATTTTTCATTTCTTTTAGCCACAGGAGGAAGGGCATCAGAGGGGAGGAATTAAAGGTTGTGAGTAGAGGTCCCATTTAGTTTAGCCAACTATGTCCATGCTTGTTTCAAATAGGTTCATTGAGTTTTTATTTTGATATATCTAGCCATCTTTTGTAGTTATAAGCTTCATCTGCTATTAGTAACTAATGTGAGCTCCTGCTTCATATCTCCAACTGCCCTTGGATCTCATCCTGACAATCATTCAGATATCTGAGGTTCAGATTACTTAATGAAACTTAAGAAGGCCTGGCCTTCTAAACTGCTATCTAGTTGGGAAGAGGAGTTGAGTATTCAGTCTCAGAATCACCATTCGTTTTCAAAGTTTAGAGATCATCATCCAAACCCTTCAGAAAATTGAGGTCCATCTGGAGTGCTTAAGTGAATTGCCTTAGATTACACATCTAATTAGTGCTGAAACCAAAAAGTCAAATTTCTTAGCTCTCAGTCAAGCTTTCATTCGATTACAAAACAACCGAGAAATAAGGATGAAAAATAAGAGTCCTTGTAAAAAACTGTTATGCCTTTCTTGAAAATATTACAGAGGAGAAACCTTTGGGCTCTACAGTCATCTCCACCTGGATTTCTATTCCTCTCTGATTATGTAAAAGGAGATTTATTTTTATATAAGAATAGTACCTACTTCACAGATTATTGCGAGGGCTAAATGCAATAATGCAGTTAGCGAATTTGGTGCCTTTTTTTGCACATAGTAATTCTCATTTACTGCAGCTGTCTTATATGGAAAACTGCAGAACAAATGGCAAAAAAAAAAAAATGTTTTTGAAAAAGGAAGTTAAGAGGCGCCTGGGTGGCTCAGTCGGTTAAGCGGCCAACTTCGGCTCAGGTCATGATCTCGCGGTCCGTGAGTTCTAGCCCCGTGTCGGGCTCTGTGCTGACAGCTCAGAGCCGGGAGCCTGCTTCAGATTCTGTGTCTCCATCTCTCTGACTCTCCCCTGTTCATGCTCTGTCTCTCCCTGTCTCAAAAATAAATAAACGTTAAAAAAAAAAAATAAAAGAAAAAGGAAGTTAAATTTACTTTTTGGGTAAGCTCACTGTGGAAAAGTTTCTTCTCACATTCTCATAGAAAAGAAAAGTTTATTCCCTTCAAAAAAAATTTTTGGTTGTATGAATCTATTTTTGATAGCACTCCAAGGAAGATAAAGTTAAAGTCAAAGGATGGTTTAAGTAGAGGTGATCTCGTAGCTATAGGAATGACTCTTTATAAATAAAACTGGTGTTCATTTCATTTCAAATTATTGCAAATATTTCCATTCGACTTTCTCACTATTTGAAGCACTTATGTGTAAAAACACTGTCTTTCCCTCATGCTTGAATTCCCTGATGTATGTTGTCAAAGAGATAAAGGAGAACAACTCCTTACAGAGTTCTTTCTGTGAGAGAGAAAGGCACCAAATCCTCAACAGAAGCAAAGCTTTCACCAGCACTTGACATGAAAAGAACTTGCCTACCTTAGACTTCCTGTTAGGGACACTGAGACGTGTAGAAGATAGTGTCCTTGACAATGTTCCTATAGCAATGTGCAGTAGAGAGTGATCCATAATTACCTAGAGGATCTTTGATAAAAGACAGTTTGAATGCCAAAATGTAACTCCATGAAAATATTCTGTTGGAGTAGTAAATACATAACTCTATGGGAGGTTAAGGCAAATGACCAACGATACAACTTTTCAGTGGTCTCATTTAACCTGAGAGTGGTAATCCAAGCCCATTTCTATTACAGTAAAATATTTTTTTTTTAATGTTTTGTTGAAGAGTTTAGTAATGAATGATAGTTAGACATCAGCAAATAACAACCTTTATTTTGGACAAATTGCTTAACCTATGAGAAAATTAAGCTTTATCATCTCTAAAAATCTCTGATTTATGAAAATATGATCTTGAGAATCAGAATAATACTGTACATGTATAATCTTAGTCAAATTTCAAGAAAGAATAAAAATAATTGTGCAATGGTAATTTTCTGGCTCTCAGTGGGTCTCTGTGATTTATGTTATGGTTCAGTCATTGAGACATTTGTATACACATTTCTGCAATAACCACATTGGCTTTTCTGGCCATATTGAAGTGGGGATTTTCTCTCTAGATACCCAGGGAAGTTAATGCATCAAGAGTCCTTTTATTTCAAAATCTTTTATAAATCCTAGTGAATTTGTTATCAACTCTATGAAATAGTATGGGGAAAAAAAAACAACAACAGGAAAGTTATATCCAAAATGCATAATTTGGCTCTGTCTGTCAAAACTAAAATATTCTTATCCCTTTAGAACATTTGCAATGTGCCCAAGTGTCTATCCACAGAACTAATGTAAGCAATCATTTCTTTTGCCCCAGGATGGTGCCTCTCCATTGGTGTCTGCTGTGGTTGCTACTACCACTCAGCTCAAGGACTCAGAAGTTACCCACTCGAGATGAGGAACTTTTTCAGATGCAGATCCGGGACAAAGCATTTTTTCATGATTCATCAGTAATTCCAGATGGAGCTGAAATTAGCAGTTATCTCTTTAGAGACACACCTAAAAGGTATTCTCCCTGCAGTACTCTCTTTATCAATAAGCTCATAGGGGCGCCTGGGTGGCGCAGTCGGTTGGGCGTCCGACTTCAGCCAGGTCACGATCTCGTGGTCCGTGAGTTCGAGCCCCGCGTCAGGCTCTGGGCTGATGGCTCAGAGCCTGGAGCCTGTTTCCGATTCTGTGTCTCCCTCTCTCTCTGCCCCTCGCCCGTTCATGCTCTGTCTCTCTCTGTCCCAAAAATAAATAAACGTTGAAAAAAAAATTAAAAAAAAAATAATAAGCTCATGAATGATACTAAAAAGGAAAGTAACTTTTTAGACTTAGATTAGATAACTTGCAATCAACCTCTGAATAACATTGCCTATTTTCTCTAAGAAAAGAAAATGACAGTGCAACTTCTAATCATTAAGTAGAGTCTCTTTGATCCTTACTGATTGTGATCTCTCTGGGGATGGAGAGGACAATCTTTGTAGTTCTTACATTTTGGAATGATGATTTTCTTATCTTTAAGATAGCAGGAAAATTTTAAGAAGGACTCTGTAAGATTATGATGAAATTAATCTAAAATAAGGTTCAAAAAAGGGGCATAGGAAGACCCTGAACTCACTTTCTCCCTTTGACACAACAAATCTATAGCTGCATGTAGAACAATTCTCTCTGAAGAAGACCTGAAAACTAGCTGAAGAGTTCCTTCACACAAAGGATAAAAAGGCCACTTAGAGATGGGTAAGAGAAGCAGAGAAATGGTCTTGCCAAAAACCCCAACCCTAGTGTGGTAACTCGCAAAGAGGAAGGCTCTGACAAATATATAGCATATTCCTGAGGAGCAAGGGGTTTGAGCCCCATATCAGGCACCCCAACCTTGGGATCTGCATGCACCAGAGAGACAAGCCAAAACATCTGGCTTTGAAAACCACGAGGGCTTATTTCTAGGAGACCCAAAAGGCTATAAGAAACTAAGACTCCACTCTTAAAGGGCATAGGCACAAATTTACTCACCCTAAGACACAGTGAAAGCACAGTAAGTTGAAAAGTTCCTGGACCACGTGCAAAGGAGATTCATTAGCTAATCTCAAAGTGTCTTCTAGAGGGAAAGGGGTCTCTTAGAACTCTTTCCAGGCATGGAGGTGCTGGCAAATACTATTTTTGCACTCTCCTTCTACCTTGCTAGTACCACTTAGCCCACATTTGTGCCCTCCCATGGCTCCATCCTGCTAAACCTGGCAGGCAGGCATGCCCCAGCCTGGCACTGCACCACACCCTGACTAAAGCCAGCAGGTGCACGGGTCACAAAGGGGATGGCCCCTTGAATTCCTGACCAGGATGGTTACATTTCTGAGCGCCATGGGACTGAAACAATCAGAGAGACTGTCATTAGCAGGTTACCACCACCATGGCACTGCATAGACTAAGACTGACACACCCCCAGTCTCCCTGTGACCAATCCTTCAAAACTGAGAGAGACAGCTTTTTCACCTAATGCATAGAAACCAACAGAGTCAAGCAAATGGGGGGGGGGGGAACAGAGGACTATGTTGCAAATGAAAGAACAAGATGAAACTGCAGGCGTGGGGGGAACCTTAATGAAACAGAGATAAGTTATTTACCTGAAAAAGGGTTCAAAGTAGTGGTCATAAAGACACTCACCAATCTTGGGAATAGAATAGGTGAACACAGAAAATTTCAACAAAGAGATAGAAAATATAAGAAAGTACCAAACACAAGTCCTAGATCTGAAAAACTCAATAACCTAACTGAAAAACACACTAGAGGGGTCAGTAACAGACTACATAAAGCAGAAGAAAAAATCAGTAACCCAGAAGATAGGGCAGTGGAACTCACCCAAAAGAGCAGTAAAAAGAAAAAATAATTTTAAAAAGTAAAGACAGTTTAAGGAACCTGTAGGACATTAAGTAGAACAACATTTGCATAATAGAGGTCCCAGAAAGAGAAGAGAGAAAGGAACATAAAACTTATTTGAAAAAATAATGGCTATAAACTACCCTAACCGAGAAGAAAAAACACACATCCATGTCCAGAAAATCCAGAGAGTTCAAAATAAGATGGACCTGAAGAGATCCACACCAAGATATGTTACCTTAAAATGTCAAAAGTCAAAGATAAATAGAGAATGTTAAAAGCAAGAGAAAAACTTGTTGCAAATAGGGGAATACTCATAAGATAATGGCAGATTTTTTTAGTAGAAACATTGCAGGCCAGAAGGGAGTACATGATATATTCAAAGTGCTGAAAGCCAAAAACTTCCAAGACCAGGAAGATTATCATTCAGAAAAGAAGAGAGATAAAGAGTTTTCCAGACAAGCAAAAACTAAAGGAGTTCACTACCACTCAACCAGCCTTATAAGAAATGTTCAAGGGACTTCTTTAAGATGGAAAGAAAAGGCACTAACTAGTATTAAGAAAACATATGAAAGTAAAAGTCTCCCTAGTGAAGGTAAATATAGTGAAGTAATCACTTAGAAACCCCACATGAAGACTAAAAGACAAAAGAAGTAAAAAATAACTAAAACTACAGCAATTACTTAAGGTACACACACAATAAAATGATGTAAAATGTGACATTAAAAGCATAAATTGGGGACTGGGGAGTAAAAAATGTAGATTCAGAAGTATTCATACTTAACTTGTTATCAACTTAAAATAGACTGGTATATATATACATACGTATTTGTAAGTCTTATGATGACCACAAAAGAAAAACCTAGATTACAAAAAAGATAATGAAAATGGAATCTAAACACTAAAGCAAGTCATCAAACCACAAGAGAAGAAAGCAAGGGAAGAAGAAAGGACCAAAGGAGCAAAACAGTCAGAAAACAATTAACAAAATGGCAGTGAATACACACCTACTTATAATTATTTTAAACATACATGGACTAAATTTAAACATAAATGGACTAAGTTCTCCAATCAAAAGACAATAGAGTGCCTGAATGGATTTTTTAAAATATTGTATGCTCCTTACAGGAGATTCACTTTAGATATGAGGACACACACAGAGTGAAAATAAAGGGATGGAAAAAGAAATTCCATACAAATATAAACCAAAAGAAAGCTGGGGTAGATATGCTTATATCAGACAAAATAAACTTTAAAACAAAAGACTGTAATGAAAGACAAAGATGGGCATTACGTACAGGGTTCAATCCAGCATAAAGATTTAGCATTTGTAAATATTTATACACCCAATAGAGATAGGAGTACCTAAACATATAAACAAATAACAGACCAAAGGGAGAAACTGACAAAAATACAATTATAGTAGGGAAAGTTAGTACCCTATATTAATCAATGGATGCATCATCCAGACAGAAAATCAATATGGAAACATTGGCCATAAATGACACAATAGACCAGATAGATATACTGGGTATATATAAAACATTCCATCTATAAGCAGCAGAATACACATTCTTCTCAAGTACACAGGATAGATTATATGTTAGGCCACAAAAAAAGTCTCAGTAAATTTAAGAAGATTGAAATTATATCAAACATCTTTTTAGACTATAATTGTATGAAACCAGAAATCAATCCACAAAAAGAAAACTGGAAAAAATCACAAATACATGGAAATTTCAAAACATGTGACTGAACAACCAATAGGTCAACAGAAAAAAAAAAACAAAAAATACCTTGCAACAAATGAAAATGGAAATGTAACATACCAAAATTTACGGGATGCAGCAAAAGCAGTTATAAGAGGGAAGTTCATAGCAATACAGCCTACCTCAAGAAATCAGAAAAATCTCAAATAGTCTAATTTTACACCTAAAGGAACTAGAAAAATAGGAACAAATGAAGCCCAAAGTTAGAAGAAGGAAGAAAATAATAAACATCAGAGTGGAAACAAATGAAATAGAGACTAAAGAGACAATAGAAAAGACCAAGGAAACTAAGAGCTATTCTTTGAAAAGATACAAAATCGATAAACCTTTATTTAGTTTCACTCACTAAGATAAAATGAGTGGACTCAAATAAATAAAATCAGAAATGAAAAAGAGTAAGTTACACTTGATAACAAAGAAATACAAAGGACCTACTTTGAGACTACTGTGAACAATTATATGCCAACAATTTGGACAATCTAGGAAAATTGGATAAATCCCCCAAAACATACAATCTTTAAGACTGAATCATAAGGAAATAGAAAATCTGAATAGATGAATTACTAGCAAGGAGATTGAATCAGTAGTCAAAAGCATCTCAACAAATAGAAGTCCAGGACCAGAGAGCTTCATTGGTGAATCCTACCAAACATTCAAAGAAGATCTAATACTTATCCTTTTCAAAATATTTCAAAAATTGGAGAGGATGGAACAGTTCCAAATTCATTTTATGAGTCCAACACTACTGTGATACTGAAACCAGATAAAGACAACACACACATCAAAGAAAATTATAGGCCAATATCCCTAATAAACATAGATGCAAAAACCGTCAACAAAATATTAAGAAACCAAATTTAACAATACATTAAACATATCATACACCATGATCAAGTGGGATTTATTCCAGGGATGCAAGGATGATTCAACATCTATGAATCAATCAGTGTGACACCACATTAACCAAATGAAGGATAAAAATCATCTCAATAGATGCAGAAAAAGCATTTGATAAAATTCAACATCTATTTATGATAAAAACTCTCCACAAAGCAGGTATAGAGGGAATGTACCTCAACATAATAAAAGCCATATATAACAAGCCCACAGCTAACATCACACTCAATGGTAAAAAGATGAAAGTTTGTCCTCTAAGATCAAAGACAAGACAGGGATGCCCACTCTTGCCACTTATGTTTAACACAGTATTGGGAGTCCTAGCCCAAGCAATTAAGAAGAAAACAATATAAAAGGTGTCCAAATTGGAAAGGAAGAAATAAAACTGTCACTGTTTGCAGGTACGATTTTTTATATATAGAAAACCCTGAAGATTCCACCAAAAAACTGTTGAAACTAATAAATAAATTCATTAAAGTTTCAGGATACAAAATCAATATACAAAAATCTGTTTTGTTTTTACATGCTGAAAATGAACTACCAGAAAGAGAAAATAATAAAATAATCCCATTTACAATTGCATCAAAAAGGTTAAAATGCCTAGGAAAAAATTTAACCAAGAAAGTAAAAGACCTGTACACTGAAAACTGACATTGATGAAAGAAATTAAAGAAGACATAAATAAGAAGATATTCTGTTTTCATGAATTCTAAGAATTAATATTGTCAAAATGTCCATGCTACCCAAGGCAATTTATAGATTCAATGCAATCCCTATCAAAACTCCAATGGCATTTTTAACAAAAGTAGAACAAATAATTCTAAAATTTGTATGGAACCAAAAAGATCCTGAAAACCAAACCAATCTTGAGAAAGAAGAACAAAGCTGGAGGTATTATGTTTCCTGATTTCAAACTATATTACTATACTCCAAGGTATAGTAATCAAGACAGTATGGTATTGGCATAAAAACTGATACATAGATCGATAGAACAGAATAGATGGCCCAGAAGTAAAGCATGAACTTATGGTCAATTAATTTACCAATAATATACAATTTTCCAAGAATATACAATGGAAAAAGGACAGTTGTTTAGTAAATGTTGTTGGGAAAACTGGACAGCCACATGCTAAAGAGTGAAACTGGATCACTAAACTCCTGAAAGAAAACATAGGTAGTAAGAGTAAGTTCCTTGATATTAGTCATAGCAATGTTTCCTCCCCTCCCCCTGGATCTGCTAGGGCAACAAAAGCAAAAATAAGCAAGTGAGACTACATCATACTAAAAAGCTTCTGCACAGTGAAGGAAATCATTAACAAAATAAAAAGGCAACCTACTGAATGGGAGAAGATATTTGCAAATCATGTATCTAATAAGGTTTAAAATCCAAAAAATATAAAGAGTGTATACAACTTAACAACAAAAACACAACCAACCTAATTAAAATATGGGCAAAGGATATGAATAGACATTTTCCAAAGAAGGCATACATATGGCCAACAGGTACAGGGAAAGATGCTCAACATCATTCATGATCAGGGAAATGCAAGTCAAAACCATAATAAGATATCTCCTTACACCTCTCAGAATGACTATTGTCAAAAAGACAAGAAATAACAAATACTGGCACGGATGTGGAGAAAAGGGAATCCTTGTGCACTTTTGGTGGGACTATATAAATTGGTGCAGCCACTATGGAAAATAGTATATAGGTTCCTCAAAAATCTGTAAATAGAACTATCATATGATCCAGCATTCTACTTCTAGGTATGTAGCCAAAAAACCCGAAGGGTTGTAATGTACAGCATAGTGACTACAGTCAATAATATTGTATTGCATGTTATGTAACTTCACATGGTTAAAGGGGTAAAGTAGACTTACTGTGATGGTCATTTCACAATACATACATGTATCAAATCATTATTATGTACATCCAAAATTAATATATTGCATTTTAATTATATCTCAATAAATATAAGGATATTATTATAAGGATAATATTTCTTTGAACAATATGATTACATTCTTAAAATATTAAACCAAACTATAGAAAAAACTATCACTGTTCATTTACCTTTACTCCATCAACAGATTGGGTTCATACAATGGTTATAAATATTTTAACTTTAAAAATGACACTATATATATATATATACATATATATATATATATATATATATATATATATATACATATAGTGTATATTGTTAACACATGCCATGCAGCCTGGCCAGAGGAAGAAAATTCTACTCTCCAATATATATTTGTTTATTCTTTCTTGTCTTTCCCCTTCCACCCCCCACAAATAAAGATTGGGGGCTTTATTATTTGGATAAAATGTTATCTTACACTAAGTGGAGAGGTGCAGCAACAATAGAAACATCACTTCTAGGTGTGAAATATGCAATGGGAGGCATTCATAGACATTGTTGATATTACAACTAAAGATGAAATTCCAGATATAATTTAGCAGCAGTGGATAGCTTTTTTCATTAATTATTCTTAGGTTTACACATAAATTCCAAAGGCTAAATGGTTCATGGAGTGTTTATCCCTCAGTTTTGGCATTATAATTTGGGACCATGCTTTCTTAGTTATTCATTACATTTCTGTCTCCCTCACCAGCCAGTAAATAGTTGGAGCACATAGATCATGCCCTGTTTTCCCTGATTGCTGTTCTCTTCCACAAGTGCTCTGCGCATGGTAGCCAACAAATGTTTCTCAAATTGTTAAAGTTTATTCAGATTATCTTTTATCCCAAATCATAAGTACTTCCATATGAAAATGTTGAGTTAGAGGGACTCCCTGCTGTTTTATATGTATAATGAGTACCTTGTGGAATGCAAGAATTGTTTTATTTGTCATTGGTTGCCTATGGCCCGTATTTAAGTTACTAAGACAGTTACTTTGGGAAATAAGCTACTTTCTTGTTTGAAGTGAGAACAGAAGGTAGTGGATGAACTGACATTGACTTCTGCTTCCACAGCTAGTGCTGCTACCCTCACAAAAATCAAAACGTAGTCGTTTTGAACATTTTTTCACTTACGTGATGCCAAATTGTTTTGTTGTATCTTTTCTTTGTAATATAGATGAGTTCATAGTGTGTGTATAGTGTTAACACATGCCATGCAACCTGGCCAAAGGAAGAAAATTCTATTCTCCAAAAAGTAGACTGAATTGAAAACTCAGCCACCTGACATATGTCTTGAAGGATGCTTATGGTACATATAACTTTCCACACAGTAAATATTTCAGTCATCAGGTTGTTTTTTCAGGATGACATCTAGCTTTACTATTTCATGAACAGGTTGTTTTTGCTTTTATAGAGTCTTCACTTTATTTGTCCTCCACTGCCCTACCCCCACCTTCCTTCTTTTAATTCATATTTGAGGGGGGATGAAGTACTTCTAATGCCATTCAGATTCTGTATCTTTCAACAGAATAGACTCTAGGTGTAAGTATCCTGGGTCTGGAACAATAGGGTTAGTGCTAGGTTTCTTGGGTTCTGTTCATTAATTTAGTAATTAATTCATTCAAAAATATTTAACAGGTACCTACTATGTGCAGACATCAGTACTAAATTCTGGGAATACAATGGCATGGCAAATGAACCTTAAATGGGCCTGTGTGGGGAAATTGACAATCAAATAATACAAATATACAGTCACAAATTTCAATAAGTGCCCCAACTGAAAAGTACAGGAGGACACTCTGAGAGTATATAAGAGAACCTGATCCATAATGAGGAGTCAGAAAAGGCATATTGTGACACTTAAATATGTGTAAGGGCAAAGGGGTGTATTTCAGGCATACGAGAAACATCCCAGAAGTTCTAAGATAGGGTGGATCCTGGAAAACTAGGGGATCCCACGTGGTTTAAGCATAGAAGACAAGAAGACAATGAGGCAGGCAGACCCCACCCCCACCCCCACTGAGGAAGTTTTAGACTCTGCAAACAATTAAGGACTTTTCCCCAAAAGCCTAAAGTCTAAGCTTATTCATCAATTCATTCAACAAATACTGATTAAGAATTATTTTAGTCTCTCAGTCTTCATCAATGAACCTTGCCCTCTTGTAGCTTTCATTCTAGTTGGGGGAGATAGAAAAATAAAGAGGTAAACAAAGAAATATAATATGTCAGGTAGTGATAGCTGCTTTGAAGGCAAATGAAGAAGTGTGAAAGAAAGCTTCTTGGGAAGGAAGGTGATATGTTACATAAGGGGTCAGGGTAGATCTGTTAAACGAATGAAAACTAAAGCAGCCAGTGATTTTTCCAGTGACTCTTGATTGTAAGTCTTAGAATGAATGATCTCAGTCTGAACTGGTCCACTTCCCCATAGGTATTTCTTTGTGGTTGAAGAAGACAATACTCCACTATCAGTCACAGTGACTCCCTGCGATGCACCTTTAGAGTGGAAGCTGAGTCTCCAAGAGCTGCCAGAAGAGGCAAGCGGGGAAGGCTCAGGTAAGCAGCAGGATGAATCTGGCCCCAGACCTCTGAATGGATAGCTAAAAGGCTTATGAAATATACATCCTTCTGTTAGTAAGAAGAAAGAAAAAACAGCATGAATGCATATGTGAAGAAGCTGGAGACTTTGCAATGGAGATGAGGGAAATGGAAGGTGGCATCAAATGATGGCAATCTTAGTTAAATGGCTAAGGGAGACAGACGTGGAGACTGAACGCGTGAGGAAAAATGGAGAGGTTTGGACTAGGCTCTCTAGCTGTGGTTTGCAATCTTACCAAACATTGGAATCAGTACTGGGGGCTTTAAAAACTATTGATGCCTAGGGGCGCCTGGGTGGCGCAGTCGGTTAAGCGTCCGACTTCAGCCAGGTCACGATCTCGCGGTCCGTGAGTTCGAGCCCCGCGTCGGGCTCTGGGCTGATGGCTCAGAGCCTGGAGCCTGTTTCCGATTCTGTGTCTTCCTCTCTCTCTGCCCCTCCCCCGTTCATGCTCTGTCTCTCTCTGTCCCAAAAATAAATAAACGTTGAAAAAAATTAAAAAAAATAAAATAAAAACTATTGATGCCTGGATCCTACCCTTAAAGGTCCTGATTTAATTGTCCTGGAGTGTGGACTGGACATTGGGACTGTTTAAATTCCTCCCTCTGTGATTCCAATATGCAGCCAAGATATCTGGGGAATAAAGAATGGCACCAAAAAGAGGAGCAAGAAGGCATTTAGCACCAGTGCAAGTCCAGGATGACAAGACAGTCAGTATAAGGTGTGCGTGAGGCATTTAAAGAAAATGCAGATGGTGGAAAGCAAATACCGAGACACAGGGAAATGAGAAGAGTCCATATACGAACCTGGTGTGATCTCCTTTTAAGGGGTGAAGGCATCACAGCTTAAAGATGAAGGCTTGGTGACTGGTGCCAGGCGAAGGATGCCAGCAGGCTGCTCCACTCACAGTGATAAGAGGATGTTGTAACTAGGCAAATATGGGAAGTACAGCAGAGGAGATAGAGAATAAAGAGCCACACGAGATTGTGTTAATCTCATGGTTTGGGAATATGAAAGTCTACATACCTCACTCAAGCTGCAGTAATAAGCTGAACAAGGTTCATTCCCACCCTGGCAACCCAGTCCTTCACCAATTCCTGTCAGCTTATCTGGCATTCGTGTGATATCTGATGTTAACAATAAAAAGAAAAAATTAGTTTAGTTTCAATACTTTCCTCCTATTATTTCTGTGCATGTGTTCTCTACACTGAAAATTAGGTACCCCTGCTGGTCCTTTATATTCTATATTTTAATGAGAGATTGTCCAGTCCTAGATACAAGAGCAAAATCTGTGAAATGGCTGGCCATCAAAATGCAATCAGGTTGAATCCTTTTGATAAGCAGATTGACAGTAGGGATTAGTCTCTAAAACGTTTACAGTCTTTGACCTAAAAATTCCACTAATTGGAGCCTATCCTCAAGCCTAAATTTAAATTCAGAAAAGCCTAACATATATATAAGAGCACAATTTTAAATGATCAAAAATTGACCAACAATATTATTTTTATGATATAATATTAATATAATAATAACATTGAGAAACACTGGATTCAAAAATGAAGGTTTGCCTGGGAACATATATGTATGAGAATAAATGTTATTAGGTTATAGAGAAAGATGAAATAAATCAATTGCATAGATGGAAATGAATGAAAATATTAGTAAAGGACTGTCTCAGGATCAAAAAATATTAATAAAGGACTGTCTCAGGATAAAAAGTTAATGATTTTTTTATCTTATTCTTTTTCTCTATTTCCCAATTATCTACTGGGAACATTATTAGTTTTATAACAGAGAAAAAAGAAGAGTCTAAAAACACAATTTAAGGTCAGCAAGCCACAGTACACACCCTGACATGTAGCTTGTATTTCTCTCGTGTCTTCTAGGTGACCCAGAGCCTCTGGAGGAACAGAGGCAGCAGATCATTAATGAGGAAGGCACAGAATTATTCTCCTACAAAGGCAATGATGTGGAGTATTTTATATCTTCTAGTTCTCCGTCTGGTTTGTATCAGTTGGAGCTTCTTTCAACAGAGAAAGACACACATTTCAAAGTCTATGCCACCACAACCCCAGAGTCTGATCAGCCCTACCCCGAATTACCTTACGACCCAAGAGTAGATGTCACGTCCTTGGGACGCACCACAGTCACCTTGGCCTGGAAACCGAGCCCTACAGCGTCTCTGCTGAAACAGCCCATTCAGTACTGTGTGGTCATCAACAAAGAGCACAATTTCAAAAGTCTCTGTGCCGTTGAAGCAAAACTGAGTGCAGATGATGCTTTTATGATGGCTCCAAAACCCGGGCTGGACTTCAGCCCCTTTGACTTTGCCCACTTTGGATTTCCTTCAGATAATTTGGGCAAAGAACGCAGCTTCCTAACCAAGCCTTCCCCCAAACTGGGGCGGCATGTCTACTCGAGGCCCAAGGTTGACATTCAGAAAATCTGCATAGGAAACAAGAACATCTTCACCGTCTCAGACCTGAAACCCGACACGCAGTATTACTTTGACGTCTTCGTGGCCAACAGCAACAGCAACATGAGTACGGCTTACGTGGGCACCTTCGCCAGGACCAAGGAAGAGGCAAAACAGAAGACGGTCGAGCTCAAAGATGGAAAAGTGACAGACGTATTTGTCAAACGGAAGGGAGCCAAGTTTTTGCGGTTTGCCCCGGTCTCTTCACACCAAAAAGTCACTTTCTTCATTCACTCTTGTCTGGACGCTATCCAGATCCAAGTGAGAAGGGATGGGAAGCTTCTTCTGTCGCAGAATGTGGAAGGCATTCGGCAGTTTCAGCTCAGAGGAAAACCTAAAGCCAAGTATCTCATTCGCCTGAAGGGACACAAGAAAGGAGCATCTATGTTGAAAATACTAGCGACCACAAGGCCAAGTAAGCAGCCATTTCCCTCTCTTCCCGAAGACACAAGAATCAAAGCCTTCGACAAGCTCCGCACCTGTTCTTCGGCCACGGTGGCTTGGCTGGGCACTCAGGAGAGGAACAAGTTCTGCATCTACAAAAAGGAAGTGGATGATAACTACAATGAAGACCAGAAGAAAAGAGAGCAAAACCAATGCCTCGGACCAGATACAAGGAAGAAATCGGAAAAGGTCCTCTGTAAATATTTCCACAGTCAAAACCTACAGAAAGCAGTGACCACAGAAACAATTAAAGGACTTCTGCCTGGAAAATCTTACCTGCTGGATGTTTATGTCATAGGACATGGGGGGCACTCGGTGAAGTATCAGAGTAAAGTCGTGAAAACCAGGAAGTTCTGTTAGTTACCTCACAGAGAGAGATACTATTGCATAGAACTGCAGGAGAGACACGAAATCACTTTCAATATAAACTGACTACTCCCACAGCTGAGAGAAGTTGTGACTGGTACTGGGGAAGGAAGGATATCAACTTGTGTACATGGATGTTTATATGAGTAACTGTTGAGGAGCCTTGTTCTAGTGTGCCCCGATGGCACCTAGTGTGTGTCTGCTGCCCGTGGATGTCAAAGATAGAGGACATCTTGAAGGAACTGCCATCTCTTGCTTTGACCACTGCATGAACTGCTTCTAAATTATTTTATTACCTAAAAATCTAAGATAATGCCATTCATTGCACACATCCACAAAATGCAAATCATTCCTCTCTATAATGCTAGGATATATATAAATTATTTTATAAAGTCGTTTTAAATGTCAGTGTTTCTATGATTGTAAACTATTAAATTCTTTTCCTGTTAAAGTACAGATCTAATCTATTAAGTGGACAGCCCTCTAGTCAGTTATATTGCTATTGTAAATTCTTATCTGTTGAGTAAAATGTTTAAATACTATATGTATCTCATGTACAAAGTTGACATACATTATATTCATGTACATAAAATTAAAGATATTAGATTATATACTGTTCATTTTCCCAAGCAGCTACCATGGTGTATTCAATTTCTATTCTGTTCACAAAACTGCGTCTTTATAGAATTTGGCACCAGAATTGACCCTTTTTTAACAGTTAAGAAAGCACGTTGCATCTCTCTAAAGTTTCTGTGGCATTAGAGAGAGTTGCTACAATTTGTATTTTGACACTGAATTGGAGCCGGAGCCAGGTATCAGCAGGGTTGAGGGAGCTCTAACAGACTTGTTTTAAAAGAATAGGATAAGCCAAACACTGTAGCTTGGTAAGTGTTCAACAAATCGTTCTTAATGACCTAAAATGTATTTCATTTATTTTAAACATAAGCATCTGTTTTAAATACAAAATTGGGACATTGCAAGTATTTTCCATCTTCTTGAATATTAGCAAAATAATTATTTTAATTTCTACCTGAAGCAGTCTAGCAACCACCAGTTAGGACTCGAGCTAGAAATGAGGAAACGACAGAAGCTACTGTTTTGTAACATTAACAGTCTGATACTTTGATTTGTCACGAATTTTTACAAAGTAATTTAGGTGTAAGATAAAATATAGGCAAATAATAACAGAAACCGTTTAGCAAAGACTGCACAAAGAGCCGCTTTAGATGGTTTCATTCTCCACAGTACTATACATGAGATGTCATGAGAACATTAGCTCAGGATTCAGAGAGTGTAAAGTCTGTCATCACCAAAGCCACATAACCTTAAGAAAATCTAGCAACTCCCATTGCCCCTCTTTTCCATTTATAAATTAGGAGGTGACAGATTCAGATAAGGAGACATTATAAGATACCTTCTTTATAAGACATTGTCTTTTGTAGAATTCTGTGAGTCTTAAATTGCAAGGTGCTCCTCTAACTACAAGTGGGAACAGATATAATCTCTTAACCTCTACACTGTCCCCTACATGCAGGCACCACCTTTCATACAGTGGGCATGCATCCGTCGCATTCCTATGGAGCACAGAATTGCTTTGGCTAAGATAAGTATAAGTGGTGGCCAATAGGAAAGGTGCTCTGATCACCTTAGGATAAAATATTTCCGCTAAAAATCTATCCTCCCACTCCTCTAGGTTATGATATTAAAAGGAAATTGATCACATCCAGATAAAACAGTAATGACACCTGAAAGAATTTTTAAAAAGAAAAAAAGAACACGTACCGAAGCCAGGTAGCCTATCAGACTGGAAGGAGAACTTTAAAATTGACAATATCCCAGAGATGTTAACATCCTAAGCTATAAACGTGGTGCATTTGGAGGGAGAACCAACTTTCTCGTATTACTCACTAATGTGTTATTACAGACCAAAGTGCTAAATGGAGCCACAGTGGATCAAAGAGTTATTGCAGCTTCTGAAGGCAATGGACTTAACTCTCAGATATTGCTTAATGCCTGGGAACCCCTGGGAACAGGGCCAACTCAATTTAACCAAGTTTTTGCTTTTCAGCCAGCTGTGATGCTGGTTACTACATAGTTTGGATAAATTTGAGAATTCTTTCATGGCCCCAGTGAAATTTGCCTTTTAGAACTTGTAGGGAAATTAAATACACATTGTGAAACTTTTATCAGTCACAAAGAAAGGGTAAAACCTATTAAAAATAAAGATCTCATTTACGAATGTGTTAGAATTTTAGCAGCACTCAGGTGAGCTGGAGACAAGAAAGAAAAAAATTGTTCTTAATTAACAAAGAACTAGAAAGTAGCTAATACAAAAGCACCACCTTATCTTCTTTAAACTCCAGGATAGCTGTTTTGAGAACAGGGCTTTTAGAATCCCAAGGATAGCCATAGTATCATTGAGGAGGGAAGAATCTTTGAGGACACTTAGTTCAAGGTCACTCTCTTTATTTTTCAGGTGCAGAAGAAATTAAAGACCAGAGAAATAAAAATAAAATTCTCACGGTCGAAACAGAGAGTGGAATTGCCCAGATTCCAAAATATTTACCAGAATGTAAATCACTAATTCTTGAGGGGGAAATGTGACTTGTGGATCATTTTCCAAAAGTAAATAATTTTTTTGTCTTATTTATTACTTAAAAGGAACTTATTCTTAAAGGCCATTTCAGATTTTCTTAAGAATGTGTGTAATCTATGACTGACTTCAAACTTGTAAGAAAAAAAAATTAGTTATTTTCAGAGACATGAAGTATTTTAGGTTTTCATGCACATACAAACTTGAGGCTATAAGATCATTAATCAACTATTGTAATGATAAGCCCTGTATTTTTTGAATCGAAAACTATTCAGAATCTATAAAAAAATTACAGCAGATGATTTTATTGGTTAAATTATTTTGTAATCAATGTCTAGCTTAAATTTTTAAGTGTGAAGCATTAAAGGGTATGTGCTGGAAAGGATATATTCATTCCTTATTTTCATTACTCAGAGTACATTTGAAAAGATCATGATTTTGGTGTCTTGAAAAGCCAAATGAAATGAATTCAATCAAAAAAAATCACTTAGGTGAACTCTCCAGTTTGAAATCAGTTTAATGATTCTTAATAGATTAGAGGTCTAGATGTATTCAATGAAAACACACACACACACACACATACACACTCAGTTTTATATACAACTCAGTGGATTTGATGGACCCCAAACCAATCAGGATCTCTTCCAATACTTTACCAACCCCTCTTAGAGATCATCTATTTCTACTAACTCATTTTATAGATGAGGAAATTGAAGCCCAACTAAGATGAGAACCCAGATTCCTGCCCTCCCAGTAAATGTTCACTCTAGGATTTCATTGTAAGCATTTCTTTACTCCAGAAAGCATGCAGTGGCTCATCCAGAGTATATTTCTTTGTCTCTCTTCCTTGGCTGGTTTCAGAGCAAAACAAAACAAGAACTAGCATCTAACTTGAAAAACAAGGTCATTTGGAGCATCTCCAACCACTTCCTTCCCCACTTTGATATGGTGTGATGGAGACAAAATCGTCTGGGAACATGACTTTGGGTTGTCACCAGCACTAAGAGAAGTGACCACTGCCAGACTTCAGCTGTCCTCTGCTCTTGGTTGTCCACAGGACCTGGGAGGCATCAGGGCACACTCGTTGTGTTTTCCCCAGAGAATTTTGGCCAGATAAATATGCAGTGGTTTGGGATTTGAGCCTTGTCTGTTGCTTGAAAGGTGGAAAGTGAGAGAGAGGAGGGCAGGGAGATGAAATGGAGTGTGGAGAAAAGTATAGTTTTAGCGAATTTCTTTCTTAAGAGGCCTGAGAGAATAAGGGCAGTGAGATATCTACTATAGCTTAACCTTATTAAGGTTTTGGATTCTGTTTGATGTGAAATATTGTATTGGAAAATTTGATCTAGATCACCATCCACTCTATTAACATTTTATCCACTGATTGATATTCTCACTTCCTAGGAATGGTCGAGCATGTTATTCGGATAAGATTTTCGCTTCTGTTTATTCACATTCCTCCTTCTCAGCCTTTGAGAAATTTAGTAATCAGAGTTCAGAGATAACGTTGCTTAGAATGGCTTTTCATATCTACCCTCACACCTCTTTCGAAGATACTTTTTAAAAGTTTATTTGTTTATTTTTAAGAGCGAGAGGAGCAGAGAGAGGAAGAGCAAGCAGGGTAGGGGCAGAGAGAGGGAGAAAGAATCCCAAGCAGGCTCCATGCCGTCAGTGCAGAGTCTGACTTGGAGCTCAAACCCATGAACCGTGAGATCATGACCTGAGCCGAAACCAAGAGTTGGACGCTTAACGGACTGAGCCACCCAGGTGCCCCTCAAAGATTTTTTAAAATATTTTTTTAAAGTGTAAAATAAATTGAAGTCTATTGATTGCCATCACAGAAAAATAATTGGCTCCGAGATTGAGGGGTGCATGGCCTTAGGCATAGTTACGTTGGCATTTTGTCATTATTCAGATACTAATAAAGATATGGTGACATCAGGTACCCCACAAGTGTTAGAGGGGGAGGAAAGTAGTACAAGGAGGGACACTGAGTCCTAGTAAAAGACTCATTAAGAAACAGAAATAAGGAGGAATGTAATTCACCATCCCATTATGCTACAGAGAACTTTCAGCAAAGCGTCAGGTTTTCTTGAAACTTGTCAGAAAGGTAAATTTAAAGACTTTGAGCCAAGGACACATCAAGCACCCTCCCAGGATGTGGATGTGTCCTAAGACTTCAGAATTTGAAATAATATTTGAGTTGAGACAAAGGTGTAATAAAGAGAAGTCAGAGCAGACCAATTCTCATTGTGGGTGATGAGATCCAGACAGAACAGTCTGGGAAAAAAAAGAGCCATCCTACAGCAAGAGATGTGATGAGTATGTTGCTTTGTTTTTGAGTCTGATACTATCATCAGAAACTGAGTTTTAAGCAGCAATTTCACAATGTTTTGGGTCTCTCTCTTCTTGTATAAATACTTGCCAAGATTAATGTTGCCATAATTTGGAAATAAGCAAATGTATTTCTTGTCTGTAGTTTGCTCTTGGTATAATCCTTCTAACTTGTGTAAGTAAGGCAGCACAGAATAATATAAGCAGTTGTTTTATGATATGTTTGACAAAACCCCAAATGTCCATCCTACATCATAACCCTGAAAGGGTTTTCCTTCTGAGAAAAATTGTTTATGATAAATAGAATAAAGTACATTAATACACAGCAGCATTAGAGGTTAGACTGTTCAGTCTCATCTCTTCCTATAAACTGAACGGAGAGGTATTAAGTAAGATTAATGTGATGACTGCTTTTCCCATTGAGGCTGGAAAATTTTCCACACCACCAGAACAACAGCAGTTTTTAGAAGCAGCTTTACCCTCAAGAGCCACAGAAACATTGCATAGGCCTCTGTGTTTGACCCATTTCATGCTCCTCTGCAGATCCATATGGCAAAGTAACTAGATTTGGGCTTAACCATGTAATAGTAACAACAACAGATAGAGTTTGCTACATGAGCAATTTCTAAGAGCAGCTGGTGTCGTCACAAATACGGCCCATTTCCAAAGACCGAGTGTCCATGTATCACGGCAGCCACAAGTAGCCTTAGACACATTTACTGTGTCCTGCTCTTTCTGGATGGAGTAAGAACTTTACTTGAGACAAGAGGCAAGGGAGACAAGTGAGAGGCACAAGTATACATATATTTGTTTATAAATAACCAAGTAAAATTCAATTAGTTTTATTACGGTAAAATGCCGTCTTAAGAACAGCTTTTAAAGAAACAGCAGACTCTTTGGCTGGCTATTTTTAAATGGCAGTGTTGAATATCTCCCTCCTGCTGAATAAAGCTTGCCATTCTTTCTCAAAGAGTCCAAGATCTAAATTACAGGTTGCTGAATTTTTGCCTGTTTTCATCATGTACATGATAACGGCTTCTCCTGAGTTATCCATGGTGATCTTCAGGTATGGGAATAGATGACAAAGATATCGAAAGCAGGGTAAGAGCACAGCATTTACATTTAAATTGCTTGTGTTTTGTGCAAGTTCCGTGGACTGATGGCAGAGCACTGTGCTTCAAATACAGCTGTGTGCTGAGCAAACTTGACTGCTCTACATTCTGAAAGCCAGCTCCTTTGCCAATTGCACGGGCAAGCATTCCGGGAGGCCTGAGTTGAAATGTGCAGATAAATACTCAGTTCTGGAGTTTTTGGAGCCAAAGCATACAGAATACTTATGCTCTGCTATGGAAATCTTGGAAGAACAGAACTTCTGTTTTTAATGTTTCTGAGGATTTAAGACAGTTCTTAGACGACTTATTACCTTTCATAAAACTCACTCCCACTTTTAAAATCTCTGGGTGACTTACCTATATTAAAAAGAGGAAAAGAATACTTTTTGGTTCCACCGAGTTTTCTCTTCTCTGTTGAAGTTAAACAAAGCTCTAGGGGAAAGCACTGCAGTGGAAAGAGTGCATTAGAAATGGGACTTCGGGTGTGCAGATTTTTTTTTTTTTAACTTCTGTGGACTCGAACTTTCTCATTTGTAAAATGAGAAGTGATGATCTCTAAGATTCCTTTTGGAAAAGCAGGGAAACTAACAACCTTTAAGCACATGCTGAGTGCCAGGCATATGAAATACAGTTATATAATCCTAACAACTCTGAGATGAAGACACTATTGTAGTCTCACTGAACAGACAAGTAACCCAAAGAACAAAGGAATTACATAATGTGCTCAAGGTCACAAAGTGAATACAAAGTGGATACATCTGGCTCCAAATTCATGCATCTTTCTCCTTCCACTTGTGTGGTAGTGAGCTCTGCTGCTTATTAGTTAGTGAACCAGAATTTCATCAGAATAAAATACAGTAAGAGTAGATGGATAAAAATGGGGAAAAGTTAAAATACACTTAAAGCTTGGCCTGGACATTTGTAAACAAATTATCTTTGACACAGATAAATATGGAGAGCTAGAGACAGACGAGAAATAATTCACAAAGTATTGCTAAATTCCTCTTACTGGGCGGAATGTTTCCATTTTAATGGTGTCCTATACTACACCACAACAACCTTGCTTGGCGGTTTCCTTATACATATATCTTATTATATAGAATTTGCTGTAATGCTCACATATGATATAATATGTGTCTGTAATATGATGCCAATAAACCTTTATTTAAAGCCTTTGTGTTTTAGCATATAAAGAGTTGTCTGTGGTTGTTTTTAGTTTTGTTTCAGTTTTGTCCAGTTTTTTTTTTTTTTTTTAACGGCAGATATTTACTAGGACTTCATTATATGTAAAGCCCTGAGCTGAGGCATTATGGCATTAATTCACACAACAGTCTTATGAGGTAGAGACTACTATTTTCCACACTTTACTGATGAAGAAACAAACCAAAGATCAGAGAGGTTAATTAGGTTGCTTCCCCAACGTCATATGGCTAATAAAAGATACAGCACAGTGTCAAATCCAAGGTTATAGATAAGCCAATGCTGGAAGGGAGGACTCTTATCCCTTGCTTGTTGGTTTCCATGAAGTCCATTGGAACAAGCTTACTTTTAAAGGATGGTGACTAGTGTTCATTCTAAAAAAGACTGGGGCGCCTGGGTGGCTCAGTTGGTTGGACGTCCGACTTCGGGTCAGGTCATGATCTCACAGTCCGTGAGTTCAAGCCCCGCATCGGGCTCTGTGCTGACAGCTCAGAGCCTGAAGCCTGTTTCGGATTCTGTGTCTCCCTCTCTCTGACCCTCCCCCGTTCATGCTCTGTCTCTCCCTGTCTCAAAAATAAATAAACATTAAAAAAAAAATTTTTTTTAAAGGACTTGCTTTGTTTCACATTAGGTACTTGCTATTAATATTCTTTTGTTTAACTTTTTTAATGTTTATTTATTTTGAGAGAGAGAGAGAGACAGAGTGCAAGCAGAGGAAGGACAGAGAGAGAGGGAGACACAGAATCCGAAGCAGCTCCAGACTCTGACCTGTCAGCACAGAGCAGGGCTCGAACCCGTGAACCATGAGACCATGACCTGAGCCGAAGCCATCCAGGTGCCCCGCTATTAATATTCTTCTGATTCACCTTCTTATATCTTTGTTCCCATACAAATTCTTCCTATGTATTTGGCACTTACAAAGCCCCCATAGCTATTGCCTGAATCCCAGGTGGGGTAAACTTTGTGCCCTGCATGGAGAAGGAGGGAGATTCAGGTGTTGCCTTTGGGGCTAGTAAGTTAGTTGATGTGGCTTCCTTAGTAGTGCTCTTTCTTAGACAATGCTAAGGAGGGATGAGTGCCCTTCTGCCCCTCGGCCTCCTTCCCCACCACTTTGAAAATATTTTCTCCTAATTGCTAAGGCAACATTTGGTATTAAAAACCACATAACATGAAACTTGAATCTTCACTATAATTTCAGTCTCCAAAGAAAACTATTTTTAGCAATTCTGTTCCCATTTCAATGCTTTTTACTTCCCTGTACACAAACTAATATTTATTATAATCACTCATTTTCATCAAATATGGAATTATACTCAATACACTAGTTTCATCACTGGCTTGTATTACTGAACTTGATATTTTGGCCCACCTTCCGTGTCAGCTTGATCTCATTCTTTTTTAAAAAACATCGCTTCTTCCCAGACATTCTCCTCAGATGTGCGAAGTGTGTATCAGCATAAACACATGGTGGTGACCTCCATCCTCAAAGTCAGTGCTGAACCAGCACCTACCTCTCTTGCATTCGTGGTTGCACTTGAACTTTCTCTCCCAGTCAGTGA
Source organism: Herpailurus yagouaroundi (assembly GCF_014898765.1). NCBI lineage: Eukaryota > Metazoa > Chordata > Mammalia > Carnivora > Felidae > Herpailurus > Herpailurus yagouaroundi. The sequence continues at coordinate 65,649,968 of NW_024412376.1, forward strand.
CAAATATTCTCTTGGACCTCTCTCAAGAGGCTTGTCATCTAAGCTGTTAAAACCTGGACTTTCAGTGTCAAAAAAAACCCAAACAATAACAACAACAACAATAACAACAACAAAACAATAAAACAAAGACAAAAAAAAAAAACAAACAAACAAACAACCAGTGTCCTGGTAGGTCCTGCATAGGCCAATTTTTTTTTTTTATGTTTATTTTTGAGAGAGACAGAGCATGAGAAGGGGAGGGGCAGAGAGAGAGGGAGACATAGAATCTGAAGCAGCTCCAGGCTCTGAGCTGTCAGCACAGAGCCCGATGCGGGGCTTGAGCCCACAAACTGCAGGATCATAACCTGAGCCGAAGTCAGATGCTTAACCGACTGAGCCACCCAGGTGTCTCCTGCGTAGGCCAATTTTTGCAAGAATTCTGCTCAGTTTAGACAGAATCCCCCACCCTGAATATCTGGTAAGTTTTAATATCTGACCAAACTTCTCATCCCTCACCACCCCAAAGATAATATCTTTTCATCCTGGCTTCCCTTCAGCCAGAATCCTGTTAGGGCAGTTTAAGCAGAATGACCATACTCCCATAGTCATTTTCCATCAACAGACCCCTTCCCCACCCTGCTACTTGACTGTATATCCCTACTTCTCTTTGTTACATCTGGATCCGAAATGATCTCTCTCCCCTATTGCAAACCCCATTGCAGTGGTCTCTGGACCTATAATATTAGTCTTGAATAAAGTCTGACTTACCCTTTTAACAAATGTCAGAATAATTTTCTCTTCAACACAAGCAACACATGGTCAGACCTTGTCTTCATCTTCTACTTCATCAGTATCTTTGTGGGAGTATTCCCTCCCACAATATGGAACATTGCTTAGGGGTTAATGCACACAGAATTCTAAGAAACAAACAAATATAGTCAAATGTAAGTTCAAAGGAAACATTCGAAAGCCCAGTTTAAGAGACTTTTATGTTAACATTTCTATTAAACATCATTTGGGATGGTCCGTGTTTCTGTTCCACACTAATCAAGCTGACATTTGGCAAGTGAAGCTGACCATCTACATAGAAATTGTCCATGAGCCCATGTGACATAGAGGTTGGGCTAAAAGCAGGTTACCCCCCGATTTCTCTTTTACTATCAACCTCACAAACCCCTACCACACCCCCCCCAACACACACACAGACACTCACTTAATCCAATAAGAGCAAGAAATGGAGTCCTTTCAAAGGACTCTCCATTCTGCATGTGTCTTGAGCTGTAATCAGTTTCCTGTTTGGGAAAGAATAGTGAGGAAGGAAAGTCTCTTATATTTTTACCATTACTCCCAAACAATTCTGTCCTGGGGCGGGGGGGGGGGGGGGGGGAAAGACCGACACAGTCAAGTCCCCTTAAGGCTTTCTCCAGGGTGTGCTGCCTTTGGAGCATTCAGGGAGGGGGCTGACAAAAGACAGCCAAGACCCAGGTTCAGGGCTTAGTATCTCCATCACCTGGGAGGTAAATGTAGAGACAGACACCTGTGAAAGGATCTCAATCTAAAATGGAACCAGAGGATATGAAATGGAGAACCTCTCACATGTGCCCTCAGGAAAATAAGAAGTGAGAGACCAATTTCCCATAAATGCCTGACTTCTAGAAAACCAAAGCTTATCTCCTGGGCCAGTGAATATCTGACAAGAATCTCTCCCCATCCTCAAGCCAATGAACTTACTGACTGGACCTTGGCTGGACTTCCTGCTCTTGCACTCCTTGCCCATAAGACAACCCCCCACCCAACGCCAGATCATCAACGGCTTCCCTGTAGTTTGCTTCATTTTGCATTTCCCAAATTGCAATTCCTCTGTTATTCTCAAATAAGCTCAATTTTTGGTCCTTCGAGCTTGCCTCCGTTACCTCTTCACTTAGGATAACACACATTTCTCAAAAAAAGAGCTTGAGCAGATAGCTTTAATATTACCATTTCATGCTCATTCCAAATTCTGATTAAACAAAGCGACCATAAAAAAGTAAAATGAAACTACTCTCAAGGGACCTATAGTGGACTAAACTAAGAATTGAAAAGTATTTTTAAAGAGTATATAATAAAAATTATTACTGCATCTGCATTTTGGGTAAGATAAAATACTCAGTTTATGCCAACATCTGGTTTGTTGTACAAGTTCTGATTTATATGTATTTACAAAAAAAATTATATGTATTTTATGTAAATACACAGAGGATATAAAGTTATTTACAAAAAGCATGTATAGAATATAATAACCATAAAATGTTTGTCTTAGATTTATGCTCTCATGTTCCAGAATGAGAATGCATTCTAATTTTTCTTTCTCCTACTGCCTTTGTCTGCTTTTCTTACAAAAGTTATCTTTGCCTCACAAAATTAATTGGGGAGCTTTCCTTTTCTCTTTAAGCTCTGCAACAATTTGTATAATATTAAGGGTTATTAGTTTCTTAAATATTTGATAAAACACACCTGGGAACCATCTGGTTCTATTATCCTTTGGAGCCTTATGACTACTTATTCTATTTATTTACTGATCATATTCTACTCAGTTTTCCTATTTCCTCCTCAATCAAAATTTAACTCATGTTTTCCTTTATAACTTGCCATTACATTTTCAAATGCATTGCTCCAAAGTTATTCATAGTGTTATGTTATAGTCTTTATTCTCTCTCTATATATAGTTTTATTTTCTTTATTATTTCTCAAATTATTTGTATCTTGTTATTTTCTTAAAAGCTTCCCAAGAACTTATCTATTGTTTATGTTTCTCAAAGAAAGCATCTTCTGCTGTCATTAATCTTCTAATTTTTTTCTTTCTTTCTTATTATTCCTTTTGGTATATTACATCCCCATGACTTATGTATTGTATAACTGGAAGTTTGTACCTCTTGACCCCCTTCACCAATTTTGCCTACACCCTCCCACACCCCTCCTCCTGGCTCTGAGAAGGATCTCAGCTTCCAACAGCCCTGTTTCTCTTTGGGTCTGTTGGCTTTAATTCCCATTGGTTTTCAGAGTCAGATATTTTGGGGCTCATCGCTCCATTGCAAGACCCAAGGATTGTGTGCCTGAGGTAAGGCACAAACCCCTTGCTCCTCAGGAAGAAACTCCAGGTCACAGCACTGGGGTGGAGTTTTTTGCAAGACAGCTTCTCTGCCTCTCTTAACCTCTTGATGTGGGTCTTTTACCATTTGTTGTGAAGGAGCTGTTCAACTAGTTTTCAGGTCTTTTTCAGGGAATTCTTTCATATGTAGCTATTGATTCGGTGTGCCTGTGGGAGGAGGTGAGTTCAGTATCTTCCTATGCCATCATCTTGAACCACCTCCTCTGGCTTTTACGTTATGTGAATTTCTAATGTTAACTCTATTTCTTTTTTCCTTCTGCTTTCTTTGCTTTAATCCTGTTTTTTAAATCACATGAGTCGAACACTTTATTTATTTTTATTTTGTTATATTCTAACAGTATACCTTAACATATGCAAATTTTCAGAAATCATTTAAGAGGCCAGGGAATCCCAGAATGGAATACAAATTTTGACCAGAGAATCTAATTGTATTACAAATGTATGAAACAATCCCACTGTAGGGGATGGGGGTGGGGAAGTTTCTGACCTAAGTACCTTTGAAAATACGTGTAAGACTAAAAGCAAAAGAAACTACATGAGCACTGTGGTCCAGTTGATAAAGTTATTTCTCAGTGGAGTAAGTGTTAATTCTGATACTGTTAAGCATGTATACTGGAATTGTACAATTAGATTAAATGTATGGCAGATGGAAAAAGATGGGTTTCTTGCTGTCAGAATGGGAGTTTACAAATAAGCCAGGAGAAGAGGAGGATAGAGTGATTCATGTGGTAATGGAACAGAGTTGGAGATGCTATTATAATTAATATCAGTAATTAATTATAATAGTTAATAATTAATATCATTATATATTATATAGGATATTAATATAATATATACTGAATTATATATATTTTATATATACTGAATTATATGTAATTATATAATGTTACTTAATAATTAATAATTAATATTATATTAATAATTATTAATATAATAATTAATATTATATAAATAATAATATATACTATTTTATATATTATATATATTCAGTATATATATACTGAAAAATATATACTGAATTATATATAATTATATAATATTAATTATTACTGTTATATTAATAATGATTAATATAATCATTAATATTATATTAATATTAATATATACTATTTTATATATTATATTCAGTATATATACTGAAAAATATATACTGAATTATATATAGTTATATAATATTAATAATTAATATATTAATACTTATTAATATAATTATTAATATTATATTAATTAATGTTAACATTAACATATATAATATATAGCATATATTATATAAAGTAAATTAATAACATGGATTGACATATACGCTTATGTTTCCATGCTCTTTCAGCTGAGAGGGTCCAGAAGCAATGCTACCCCAGTAGCAATGAGCACAGCTAACACCCAGATGTTGGTTTCTGTCTTAGTCTATGTGGACTACTATAACAAAATACCATACTAAGCAGCTTATAAACAGAAATTTAATTCTCACAGTTTTGAAGGCTGAAAGCACAAGATCAGGGCACCATTCTGGTCAGATTCTGGTGAAGGCCCCATGAAGGGTTGCAGACTGCCAATTTCTCAGTGTGTCCTTATGTGGCAGAAGTGATGAGATAGCCTTCCGGGTCTCTTTTATAAGGACACTAATTCCATTCATGTGGGCTCTGCCCTCACAAGCTAATCACCTCCCAAAGACCCTACCTCCTAATACCATCACCTTAAGTATTAGGTTTTCAATATATGAATTTTGGGTTCAAGTTATTAAGGCCGACATCAACAGTGATAAGTGATCTTGATAGCAAGTACTCTGACATGATCTTCCATTGCCTTCCCAGGTCCCCCAAACCCATAGCCCCAACCTAATCATGAGAAAATCATCAGAGAAATTCCAACTGAGGGACATTCTACAAAATGCCTGACCAGTACTCCTCAAAACTGTCAAGATCATCAAAAACAAGAAAAACCTGAGAAAGTGTCATAGCTAAGGGGAGCCTTAGGAGTGATGACTAAATATAATGTGGTATCCTGGATGGGATTCTGGAAAAGAAAAAGGACATTAAGTAAAAACTAAGAGAATATCAGTAAAGTATGGGCTTTGGTTAATAATAATGCACAAATATTGTTTCATTAATTGCAACAAATGTACCATAGTAATATATGAGTCTAATAATAAGAGAATTGGGTATAGGGTATACAGGAACCTCTGTACTATCTTCACAATTTTTCAGTAAATCGGAAATTGTTCTAAAAAATAGAATATATTAAAAGAAGCAGATGTTGCCTCATGACCTTAGAAAAAGCTTAAAAATGATTCCAGCATGGCCTAGTATTGAACTATAAAAATACAGTTTCCTAGTGAATCCACCAGAATGGTCTAGGTTTACATATATCCCTAAGTACCTTAATTGATATATCCACTGTATGAGGTTACTGAATATTTGCTGAATGAATAAATGAATATACAAACCATTATAAAACTAAAGTCACTGTATTTGTTTTGTTTTGCTTTTGCTTTTTATTTAAAAAAAATTTTTTTTTTAATGTTTATTTGTTTTTGAAGGAGAGAGAAAGACAGAGCCTGAGCAGGGGAGGGGCAGAGAGAGAGGGAGACACAGAATCTGAAACAGGCTCCAAGGTCTGAGTTGCCAGCACAGAGCTCAATGCGGGGCTCAAACTCACAGCCGTGAGATCATGACCTGAGCTGAAGTCAGATGCCCAACTGACTGAGCCATCCAGGCACCTCTGTTTTTGTTTTTATTCATTCATTCACTCATCAAATACTTACTAAGTGTTGTCTATGGACCAGACACTATGCTAGGTATTTGGTATATAATATTTGACATATATTATATTTGGTATATAATAATAATAAAACCAGACACCATCCCTGCCTTTCCAGAAAGGGTAGTCTAGCCAACACTCAGCTATTCTTCCTGACAACCTAGCTGAGGCAGATACCTACTGAGGTTACTCCTGGCTCCAACATTAGCAATGTACAGCCAAGAGAGCCAAAGTCTAGCCCAAATATTTTCTGAATCCTAAATATTTTAGCTTGGGGAGGAAAGGGAAAAGAAAGCATCCAATTCTTTAGAAGCAGTTTCAATCATTAAGATGTAATTTAAATAAAATAAGAAAAGGAAGTAAAAGGAACTGAAAGATTGTAGCCCTGTTTTTCAGGGATTGAGAGACTGTGACCCTGACTCTGATATGTGCATATATGTTAAAATGTAGAAGTTCTCTGCCTCTGTATTGTTATCCCGGGCCAGAGTGAGTGAGGGAATAGGACCATACCTTGCCACACTCCTTATTGGTGAACTAAAGTGCGGATTTAATTCCTCAACAGGAGTGATTCTCCTTTTGCAATGTGTAACAGAACCTTCAAGGAAATGAGGGGTATTACAATACTCATGCAAAAAATTAAAGTAATAATAAAAGCTCTGGGTTACTCTCTAGTCAAAAAAGCTGAAAACAGTTTCTCTTTTCTTTTGGATGACGCATGATTTTACTATGTTGAACCCATTTGAGAAATCCCGTGACATTTTTGGTTGACACAACAGTACTTCAGGTACTCATTGGCATATCTGGACTTCTCATTAGTGGGCTGATTAATAAGAACATGTTTTAGGTAATTTATCTAAGCTCACTGTAACATTCACATAGAAAGGAACAAGAAGGTTAAAAAAATATATGTTTTTTTCTTCTTATTTTAGAGAGAGAGAGAGAGAGAGAGAGCAGGGGAGAGGGGCAGAGGGACAGAGAGAGAATCTCAAGTGGGCTCCAAGCTCAGCCCGACATGGGTCTTAATCCCAAGACCTCGGGGCCATGATCCCAGCCAAAATCAAGAGTCAGACGCTCAACTGACTGAGCCACCCAGGCACCAGGATATAAGCCCCTCTAGACTGAGAAAAAATTTTTATTTAAAATATTCAGCATACAAAGCTGCACACAAAGTCAATGACAATAAAGAATAAATGTCCACAGTAAGTCATAAAGTCAAGGGAACATTCACTTGTGGAGAACATTCATAGGTGGAGAAAGTATACAACAGCTTACAACACCCCGAATATCATCTTACTCTCCCAGATCTATGATGGACAGTTTAAGTGAAAGATTATTTTGCCATTTAATCAGGAATCACGAGTACCTGCACACTCACCAGAATCAGATGCTACAGAGAAGTCTGGGATCAGCACACTTAACCCAATTAAAGGCTCCATGTTTCCCCTCATGTATTGTTGTTGATTGCTTGGAAAGCCAATATTTCCAGCCCATTTACTTCAAATTCATTCCACTCCAAGGTGTTATTTTGCATGGCCAGCACTCCTGTGTTACCCCTGGCACAGCTGTTGATTTCTCTGTAATTAAAATCCTCGTGGGGAGAGCAGAGAGCTGGCCTTTTACATCATTTTCTCATTAGTTTGGTTTTTCACTCCTCTTGGATCACTGTTTAGGCTTGTCACAGGGAAATTTTCATTAGGGTCTTTTGGCTGTAGTGTTGTTTTAACAGAGCAAATGGAATTTAGAAACCCAAACAAATATCTCTTCATCATTTTCAATTGATAAAAGAAAGATGCTACTAAACAAAACAACCTTTAGGGCTGTTATTTCAGCTGTATTTAATACTTGATCTTCAAGTTTAGGTAGAGACTGTATTGTTTAAGGAAATTTTACAAATGTTAAGTCAAAATGTTAAGGGAGTCAGTTGAGTTTTCAGAAAGGTATAGAATCTACAGGCCAGAAACTCATGAATGTGGAAACTCCCTCTGTTGTTGACTTTCTTCTCTTGGTTATGAACATTAGCCTTGAGTGCAGACCCAAAGATATAATTAAAAATTGCTGCTTTGGAGCATTGCATTTCTTTTAAATTTTATTAGTCTTGACCTCAGCCATCTCTTCCCAAATTCAACTTACCAGGGCCTATTTGAATGCCTATTTAGGCAGATATATCTTACATATCTATAAGAGAAACATCTACATATCCACCTCTAAATTTTCATCTATTGTAGAAGCCCACTTCTAACTTTGGTCAGATATGTTATTGCTAGAACAGAGTGAAGATAGTTGTTTCTCCTCATACTTCTGCTCTGGACTGACCTTTATCACCAAGGTATTTAGGGAAGCCTGGTACCAGGCTTTCACACACAGCTAGATTATACCAAGGAGCCATAAATAAACTCAAGGTTGCTGACACCATTGCAGACATCAAGATCAAAAGAGAAAACTGCATTGAAACTAAACCTGATTTCAGATAAGAAAACCTTAGCCTTCCAATTTTTGCTTTGTGTTAACATTAGTGTTACTAAAGTTTCCTCTCACACTTCCTTCGCCCACTTAAAAACTAGAATGGAGTCCCTGGAAAACTCAGCTAATGGAGTCTTGGAAAACACTTGCATTTTGAAAGTGGTAAAATCCAATGACTTCCTATTGCTTACATCACAAAACAACTATGGAAAATGTATTCCTTCGATAAAAAAAGAAAAAGTGTGTCTTAATAATAACATGTGCATGGGGAACTGGCAAACCCTACCATTTAAATGTACTATCTAAAATTACACTTTACCAAGGGCCACCTAAAATTGACTGTTTGCAATAGAGGGTAAATGCCCCTCTTCTGGGACTGCTTAATGTTATGGCCTGTGTCACTTTAACACATCCCTGTTCTGAGAAGCTTATGTAATGGTCTTGCTGTTTCAGTCCTAACTTATTAAAAACATTCTGTGACCCTCCACATTTGCAATACAGATACTGTAGGTGCCCCGAAACAAGGGCTGCAAATCTGCAGTGTTATGAAACTGGCTAAAACGAGGAGAAATGAACAATATACCTTGTCAACAACTCGGAAACAGAATGGAAACAACCTCACCCATCCATACAAAGTAATTTGTAGCAAGTCAAAAAACCACAGAGATAGAGAATACATAGGTAATTGATCCTGGAAGAGCTCTCTCAGCTAATCCAGTACAACATCCCCGGTTTAAAGTCAAAGAAATGGTCTCTGAGGGATTAGCAGGTTGCCCAGGGTCACACAGCAAGTTACAGAGGCTTCCTATTCAAAAGTGTTTTTTTTTTTTTTTCCTACAATATTTCCTTTGTTGGGCTCCTTCATTCAATGGCACGATTTCAAAATTAGTTAGCAGAACGTTAACCTGATAGTCAAAATTATTTTTCAGAAGTATTGTTAGTGATCAAAACTCCATGCAAATATAAACTTCAGAGTTAAGTGGTAAGAGTGATGGTCAGGAATACATACATCTATTCCTCTACCTGTTTCCAACCTGTAATAACATTGCTCATTAAAAATACTTACATTGGAGCTTTCCTTTAGAAATAGCATTTACCAATTTGCAATAAAAATATTACAATGAGAGACTGGCCTGTAAGTCAGTTCTCCTTTTAGCCACACTTCAGCTGCATTCCGTGCCTAATCAAAAAGTCTGTTCTCTTTCAGGAAACTAGTCCTGACCCACTCCTTCCTGAGGTGCTGAGAAGCAGTAACCATGAAGAACACCTGTGTGAACCTTACGAAGTCACCAGTTGTTTGCAGGCCTCTGGGTAGAATTAAAACCACTGCCAGCCAGAGCCAAAGGCAATGAGGTCCAATAAATGCCAGAGCTGGTACAGAAACAGAAATCTACATCCTCCATCCTTTAAAGCAAGAAGGAGCCATAAACAACACCAAAGGAAAAGGGTGACCTCAGCGGGGAGGAGAGGATGCTGCTGCTGAGTTTCCTCGCATGTGGAATAATGAAAGGGCCTTCCGGAGAGGCCAGCCCTTAAAGAGTGGGAGCACGGGGGTTCTCTGGGGCCTTCGGAGTCTCTCCTGCTACAGTAGTGTTAGCAGAGCCGAACTTGTTTCCTACACCATTGTAAACCGTCAGGAGCGCCGCTGGAAGCTCTTGTTATTTGTTTTTTCTGTCTCTAAGATAAAGATTTAGGGGGTCAAGTAAGAATAGTGTGGGGGGAGCGCCTGGGTGGCTCAGTTGGTTAAGCCTCCGACTTGGGCTCAGGTCATGATCTTGTGATTTGTCAGTTCCAGCACCCCCGCCCCCAACAGCTTTGTACTCACAGCTCAGAGCCTGGAGCCTGCTTGGGATTCTGTGTCTCCCTCTCTCTCTGCTCACCTCCGCACTCACACACTCTGTCTCTCAAAAATAAATAAACATTAAAAAATGTTTAAAAAAGAATAGTGGGCAAAATCAGAATCTTAGCAATAAGCTAATGGCAGGGGCTGCTTTAAAAGTTAAGTGTAAGGGTTTACACTACAGAAGATATCCTCTTGTTTCCTTTGAAATGAAGATATAAATCTAACCTGAAAGGACAAATTGAGAGGGAAATGTTTTACTGCTCAGCTCTTGAATTCCAGAGCTTAAATATTAGAAGGGAAGCATTTGGGTGACAACACATCTGGGACCAAGAGGAAGAAAAGACAAAATCAATTAAGCAAACTTTAAGGAAATTCATCCATAGAAATAGTAACTATGTCTTTTAAATTTTTTTTTAATGTTTATTTTTGAAAGAGAGAGCGAGTGGAGGAAGGACGGGGTGGGGGGGGGGGGCAGAGGATCAAAAGCAGTCTCCAGTGCTTAGGGCACAGAGCTCGAGGCAGGGCTCAAATGCAGGAACCATGAGATCATGACCTGAGCTGAAGTCAGAAGCCTAACTGACTGAGCCACCCAGGTGCCCTGATAGTAACTATTTCTATGGAGAAAGAAGGCTGATGTCCTCTAACAGGGTAACTATTGAGGTTTCATTTCTTATAGCCCTGGGTGCTTTAGCCCAGGGACCCAATGGAAACTTAACCAAGAGGGCAGAGGCTGTTGGGCCCGCTGGCTGGCCTGAAGGAGCCCTAACCTGGTTAAGCTGTACTGAGAGTCAGATCCCAGGGGCCCTGTCCAGATGGCAGCCTCACCGGCTGTGGGCAGAAGCCATTTAGCTTTTCAGAAGCTCCGCTTTTTCAACTGTAAAGTGAGGGATTAAATTAGAGAATCCCTAATGTTCTTTTTAATAACAAAATTCTGATTCACAATATAAATAATTCTATGCATGCTTTACTTGCATGAAATAACTGAAAATAATATTTGCAGAAAATGAAATGGCAGAACAAAACGACACTTTATGTATGCAGCAATATTTCAATGAAGAAGATTTCATTATAGCTTCAATTCATTCAAACCTTTAGCAAATTAGGCAGAATTAGGAAATGCATTTCAGGAGAGGTACAAAGCTGACAACTTTCCTAGATAATAAAAACTTGGAGTGGGAGTTCTATCCAGAGATTCTTTCATGTTTCCAGTCTTAAGTAATAAAAGAGATCTTGGATAGTTTAAAATCCAGGTTCTACATCTAGTACAACCAAAGACACAACTTTATGTTTAGATAGCTTTTCACACTACTAAACAAGTCCAATAAAAAGGATCTAAATATTGCATCATTTAGTGCTTCTATAGACACAGTGTGTCATAAAAATAACTTGACAATATTGTTTTTAACTTAGAAGATCCCAAATAATAACACCTTATATATTTGTACATCTTAGAGCACTCACATGCCCATTACTCTGCTTAGTCCTGGAAGTAATCTGGTTAGGTAGGTCTTTTACCCCTTTTAGTTGAAGATGCTTAGGCTCAGAGATGTTAAGTGACTTCCTGAGGCTCACACAGCTGGAAGTAGCAGAGCTAAGACTGTGCCAACAATTCTGTCATCAAATCCAGGCTTCCTTTTCCTTTAATTAGTAATAGAGTGCTATTGTCTTTAGAAAGTGAACTGTCCCAGGCAAGCAGTTTCTTCTCTTGCCCACTCTCCTATTCCTAACAGATGAGAGCCTCACTGATAGGAACTACACCAGATTTTGTTGAACGGGTGATTGGTGATTTTATTATTATAAAGCCAGTACATATTTGTCATGGCCATTTTTGAAAACATAGAAGTTAAAAAAAATACCAATATTCAACTATTCAAACACAATCACTCTTACCTTTCTGACAAATTTATTTCATTCTCTACGCACCTTTATTCGGATTTTACTTTTATGTTGTACTTTGTGATAGTATGTATTAGGCATATATATGTATGCATATATGCATATATATATATAACTGTTTTATTCTTTCCAGAACCTCTTTTGAGAAATTTCACTGTTCTTAATCCATATAGCTCAGATGGGTTGAATTTTTTTTTCCTTCAGGGCATTTAACTTTAGTCGTGGTGCTTGGTTCAATAATCATTTAGAATAATAACATTAACAATAGCTAATGATTATTTGGTGTTTACTATGTTCCAGGAACCCTAATAAGACATGTATTAATAATTCGCATGTATGATCTCATTTAATCCTCCAAATAATCCTGTAAAATACTAATTGTTTCTGCTTCCAGTTTTAAAATGAGAAAATTGAAGTAGAGAAACATAGCAATTTCCACAAATCACACAACTGGTAAATGGGAGAGCCAGGATTTTTACTTGGGTGGTGTGACTACAGAGCCCACTCCAGGCAACGTGGGAGAGGCCTGCCTGAGTAAACCCAAGAAGGAACGCCAGAGATGGATGAGAAGTTGGCTCTGCCAACATTAGTTTTCCCCAGACGTAGCTATTTCTGAAGACGTTGCCACATCTAAATTGGCTGGTACATACGTAAAGTATTCAAGGCTATTTATTGCTTCATTACCTTAATAGCAAAAGACCAGAAACAGGCCAAACGTCTACCAACAAGAGACTAGTAAAATAAATAAATAAATAAATAAATAAATAAATAAATAAAGTGAAATATTCATACAAATGGACTTATGTGACCATTACCAAAAAGAAAAAAAGTCAACTATATAATTTAGCAACTTTCTATATCAGATACCAAAAGCCGTGTGGGACCTTTAAGGCTAGAATGCTAAATTCTGCTGAGATCGCTCAACATTTTCTTTGGGAAAACAAACACGATCACACCTTTCTTAAACTAAAGGAGTCTCTCCAACAATCCCCAATCTTATATCTGTATATATGCAATTATTACAAACTCTCTACTCTTTTGTACCATGCATGTCCTGGGCAGGAATTGGGGCAGTGACTCAGCTGCAAGGAAAACAACCAGGAACCCATTGCTTATTTCAGTCCATTGGCCAACACGTGTGCATCTCCCATAGAAGGTCTAGTAGCAGAGCTTGTGAAGGCTTCCGCTGATCTAGTTCTAGTGTCCCCTCAAACATGATGACTCCCCATTATGTGCAGACATCAGCCCTTCTCAGCTAGATACCTTACTAATATTCAGGGAAATATTGTTTATTTCCCTTTTAAATATCTCTAGCCATTCCTATAGTCCCTGAAACATAGCAACACTCCTTTCTCTACCTAAGAAGGAAAATCACATAACCTTTTGACTTTTGTAGGATAATTTTTTGGAAACACCCTTAGATAATCCTGATTTAATTTTGTTTGTACCTAAAAATAAAAAATGGAAAATGTTACACAGGTTATATTCTCACAGATCAAACTTCACCATTAGAGTATGAGTTTCCACCAAAAGTTAAGTCCACCAGATGGCTGAATTGATCACCCTCCTCTGAGATACACAAGTCATATAAGTTAAAATGCAAATATTTATACCAACAGTAGGTAAACTTGTAGGATGGACCATGATGTAGGTAATGCTTCAGAATCAAAGAGGCTTCCAGAACTCTTCAGAAATAACGAAAATTATTGCAACCATACCCTTCAAAAAGAAATTCAAAAAAAGATTCAAAGAGGTCATCCATTGCCAAAGTAAGCTGCTGGTTCAGGCAAAAAACATTGGCAAAAATCAGAATACACATTGTTTAAGGATAATTGTGGTGTTCACAAAACTGTTGTTGGGTCATACAAAATGACCTGCTTCGGGTTATAAAAATATGTCATTTTTAAAAGAATATTGCCAAGGATGTTTCCATTATATGTCTTACTTACCAAAAACATAATCCTGGCAAGACTAAAGATGGGACATGGACAGGAATCAATGCCTACAGCTCCCTTGTATACCTCCAGCCCTCATCACCCCCACAAATGCGCAATAAGTATCTTCTGGTCATTATTTGCTTCTTCTTAGAATGTGTTGAGCCTTTTTGTCACATGAAAGGAAGTAGTAGTGAAAAATTAGTTTGATATTGTGAGATTTCCACTACCCCACAATGGTTTAGAGGGTCCCCAGACAGGTAAGCCTCTTTGATATCAGGGAATTTAAAAATGCAAAGCCTATCTATAATAATGAAAGGAGGGAAAAGAAGGTATATTTGAAAATGTGGACCTTTCAGTGTGTTTGTCAAGAAAACTCAGAAAAGTTTCCTTATATATGAAGATACATTAATAATAACTTCAACAGATGCAAAGAACACAGATGAGAACATAAATGACAAACTCTGAGTGAGATTGAAAAGTGTGTATAGGTGGTGTTGTTTTCTCTTTATGGTATATGATTTGAGAAATCCTTTTTTTACCCTGAGATCATAATGATAATCTCTTACTTTGAAAATCTTTAAAATTTTTCCTTTTATATTAGGTCTTTTATCCAGCTGCAAAATACTATTTTCCCCTTTTTGGATCAACTTTATTAAGGAATCATTACTATATTATAAAATGCACCCATTTAAAACATTCAGTTCTGCAAGTGTCAGCAAAGCTATACACCCCTGTGTAACTATCACCGCAATCAAAATGTAGAATATTTCCATCATTCTAGGAACTTCCCTTTTTCTTGTTCCCCAGGCTCAGGCGACCACTGGTTGCTTTTTTCAATATAGATTAGATTCCTTTTTTTTTTTTTTTTAAGATTATTTATTTATTTTGAGGGAGAGAGAGTGTGCATGCGTGTGTGGGCAAGGAGCAGAGAGAGAGTGAGAGAGAGAGAGAGAGAGGGAGGGAGAGAGAATCCTAAGCAGGCTCCATACTGTCAGCGCAGAGCCCAAAGCAGGGCTCAATCTCAGGAACCATGAGACCATGACTTGAGCCAAAATCAAGAGTTGGATGCTTAACTGACTGAGCCACCCAAGTGCCCTTAGATTAGATTTCTTATTCTAGGGGTACATATAAACGAAACCATATATGATGTACTCTGTTGTGCCTTTTGCTCTTTTTGCTCAGGATCATATTTTTGAGATCCATCCATGTTATTGTATAAATCAGTACATTGTCCCTTTGTTATTGCTGAATAGTAATCGAGTGTATGAATATATCACAGTTCCATTCACCTGTTGATAGAAATGTGGGTTGTTTCCAGTTTATGGTTATTATGAATAAAGCCACTATGAATATTCACATTTAAGATGTTTTGTAGGCATATATCTTTATTCTTTCTCAATAAAGACCTAAGAAAGAATTGTAAGATCATATTTTTATTTATATTTTATTATAAAAAGACATTTTATATAAATAGTATAAAGATATAGATATAGATATATCATTGGACAAATATAAGTATTTTGAATATTTTCTCTCAGCATGTACCTTGCATATCCATATTCTTAATGGTATCTTTAAAATATATTTCCAAATTCTTCAATACTCCTTCCTTCAAGAGATGGAGCTTAACCATCTCCTTATGAGTTTGGGCTGTAATTGTAGTTGATTTACTTCTCATTAACAGAATAAAGTAAAAGTAATGATTCGCAACTTTGGAGACTAGATCACTCTCCCATCCCTTTTTTCTCTTATCACTGTGAGCATCTCTCTTTCCCACCATTTTTCTTGAGCCAGCTCTTAAGGCAAGATAATGCTACTATAGTCTACTTCAGAGTATTGATGTAGAGTATGCTTTTTCTCTGTCCAAATAAGTAAAGAACACTAGAAGAACTTCGCTTTCCCAAAAGTGACGACAGGGTATCTCCACTATCTTATCTCAAGGGCTAAGTCTACTCTCTGGATATTTGTAATGATTTAGTATATAGAGACTTTGGTCCTTTCACAATTAATTTTCTTCTTCTATTTTGTTCCCACACATATTTATCAAGTGCCTGTTATGTGCCAGCACAGTTCTAAGCACTTGGGATATTCATCAAAAATAAAACAGATTAATTTCATGATAAGAACATTTAAAAAACTAGGAACAGAAGAAACTACCTCAAAATCATAAAGCCATATATGAAGAGCCCATAGCCAACATCATACTCAATGCTGAAAGACTGAAAGCTTTTCCAAGATGAGGAACAAGGCAAGAATGCCTAATTTCACTACTAGTATTCAACATATTCTGGAATCAGATAGGAAAAATAAATAAAAGTCATCCAAATTAGAAAATGATCTCTGTATATTACACGATCTTATATATAGAAAACCCTAAAACCCGTTACAATTAATAAATAATTTCAGCAAAAGTGAAGCACACACATCAACTCACAAAAATCAGTTGCATTTCTATACGCTAATGATGACTAATACAAAAAAGTATTTAAGGAAACAATTGTACTTACTATAACATCCAAAAGGATAAAATACCTAGGAATAAACTTAACCATGGAAGTAAAAGACTTATGCACTGAAAACTACAAAATATTGCTTAAAAAATTAAAAAATACAAATAAGTGGAAAGATAGTACATGTTGTGGATTGGAAAATTTGCTATTGTTGAAATGTTCATCCTACCCAGAGCAATCGATAGCGTCAGTGCAATCCTCACCAAAATTCCAATGGCATTTTTTGTAGAAATAGAAAAACCAGGGGCACCTGGGTGGCTCAGTCAGTTAAGTATCCAACTTCGGCCCAGGTCATGATCTCACAGTTTGTATGTTTGAGCCCCTGTTTTGGGGTCTGTGCTGACAGCTCAGAGCCTGGAACTTGCTTCGGATTCTGTGTCTCCCTCTCTCCCTCCCCCCCCCCCACTTGCACCCTGTCTCTCTCTCAAAAATAAATAAACATTTAACCAATTAAAAAAAAAGAAATAGAAAAAACATCCTAAAATTCATATAGAATCTCAAGGGCCAAACAGCTAAAACAATCTTAAACAAGAACAATGTTGGAGGCCTCACACTTCCTGATTTCAAAACATACTACAAAGGAACAGTAATTAAGATGGTGTGGGGGCACCTGGGTGGCTCAGGTGGTTAAGCATCTGACTTGGGCTCAGGTCACCATCTCATGGTTTTGAGTTCAAGCCCCGTGTTGAGCTGTGTGCTGTGCTGACAGCTCAAAGCCTGGAGCCTGCTTCAGATTCTGTGTCTCCCTTTCTCTCTGCTCCTCCCCTGATCACTCTCTGTCTCTCTCTCTCTCTCTCTCAAAAATAAATAAACATTAAAAAAAATTAAAGAAAAACAATGGTATGGTACTGGTACATATAGACCAATGGAACAGAACAGAACTCAGATATAAGGACTTGTGTATATGACCAAATGATTATGGACATGGCTGCCAACATTATATAATGAGGAAAGGTTAGTCTCTTTAACAAATGGTGCTGGGAAAACTGGATATCCTTATGCAAAGGAATGAATTTGGACTCTTTACCTACAGTGTATACAAAAATTATCTCAAAATCAAATGAAGGCCTAAATGTAAGACCTAAAAGTATAAAACTCCTAGAAGAAAACATGGGAAATGAGCTTCAGGACCTTGGATTTGGCAACAATTTCATGGCTGTGACATCACAAGTACAACTAACTAAAGCAAAAAGGGATTAATTTAAAAACATAATTAATTAATTATGTGTATCAAAGGAAACAATCATCAAAATGAAAAGACAATGTACAGAATGTGAGAAAATATTTGCAAATCATATCTGATAAGGGGTTAATATTCAGAATATATAAGAATCTTCTACAATTCAACAACAACAACGAAAAAAACCTGATTAAAAAATAAACAAAAGGGGATGCCTGGGTGGCTCAGACAGTCAAGCGACTGACTCTTGGTTTTGGCTCAAGTCATGATCTCATGGTTTCATGGGTTTGAGCCCCATGTGGGGATCTGCACTGGTAGCACAGAGTCCACTTGGGATTCTCTGTCTCCCTCTCTTTGCCCCTCCCCCATGTGTGCTGCCTCTGTCTCTCTCAAAATAGATTAATAAACTTTAAAAAAATAAACAAAGGACTTGAATAGATAATCCTCCTGAGCAGATATACAAATGACCAATAAGCATATGAAAAGATGTTCAGGAATCATAAGGAAATGCAATCAAGACCACAGTCACATATCACCTCACATACATCAGGATCATCACTATCAGAAGAACAGAGAATAACAAGTATTGGTGAGGATAAAAGAAATCAGAACTTTTGTGAACAGTTGGTGGGAATGTAAAATGGTGCAGCCATTGTGGAAAACGGTATGGAGGTTGTTTCCTAATATTTAAAAATAGAATTACCTCGGGGCGCCTGAGTGGCGCAGTCGGTTAAGCCTCCGACTTCAGCCAGGTCACGATCTCGCGGTCTGGGAGTTCGAGCCCCGCGTCAGGCTCTGGGCTGATGGCTCAGAGCCTGGAGCCTGTTTCCGATTCTGTGTCTCCCTCTCTCTCTGCCCCTCCCCCGTTCATGCTCTGTCTCTCTCTGTCCCCAAAATAAACGTTGAAAAAAAAAATAGAATTACCTTATAATCTAGCAATTTTACTCCTGAGTATATATCCAAAAGAACTGAAAACAGAGTTTTGAAGAGATATTTATACACATATGTTTATTGCAGTATTAATCACAATAGCCAAGGTGTGGAAACAACCCAAAGGTCCACAGAAAAATAGATGAAGAAAATGTGGTAATATACATACTATGGAATATTATGCAACCTTGAAATCCTATCACATGTTACTTCATGGACAAATTTTTAGGAAATTATGCTAAGCAAATAAAAGCTAGTCACAAAAGGGCAAACACTATATGATTCCACTCATATGAAACATTTAAAGCAATCGTTCATATTAACAAAAAAGTAGAAAAATGGTTGCCAAGAACTGTGGGGGAACTTAATGCTTAGTGGATATAAAGATTCCGTTTTGCAAGATGAAGACATTCTAGAGATCTGTTGCAAAACAATATGAATATACTTAATACTACTGAATATACCCCAAAAAGATCAAAATGGTAAATTTCATGTAATGTTTTTTAATCTCTGTAAAAAGTTAAAAATAAAACAAACAAAATAAAACAGATAAAAGTCTGTGTCCCACATTAAAAAAGTAATCATGTTTTCGTACAATCACCAACTTCCAAGGACATCCTTTTGGTCAACTAGATGGATGATATTATTATGATAGGCATGATGTTGCAAACATTTGAAACATCTTAGTGAAATAGCTGTGTGACAGTAAGATATATAACCTGGGAAAGTGCAAAGTCTTTCTACCTTAGTGATTTTTTTTTTGGAGTCTGAGACATATCAGAACCTGATCTCCAAAATGAAGGTATGAAATATAAATTGGTGCAGCTTACTGCAGCTCCACTGCCACCAATAAGAAGAGGCATAAGGCTTGAAGGGCCTTTAGAAAGAATATGGATTTTGAAAGGAGCATAGATCACATTTGTGATGACTCTGTGTGTGTGTGTATATATATATATATATATATACATATATGTTATGCCCAGAATTCGTGATCCCCAAAGACCGCCAGGGAGCCAAGTCCGATGTAAAAGCAAAAGAGCCTTTATTCAAGCTAGCTCGAGCTCAATCCCCTACCTGCACTGACACAGCGGTGAGATACTGGGGAGAGAGAGAGCGAGTTTCCAAAGGACAAAGGTTTTATTGGGGCCTAGGGGCAGTTGGTGAGGTAATGGCTGTGGCCTCAGCCGATTGGCTGGGGAAGGGTCCGAGTCCGGTTAGGCAGGTGAGCGGGAGGTTACTCAAAGGGAGGAGGCGTGGTCAAGGTGAAGGACACAGAACAAGATGGAGTCGGCTTTCAATATATATATGTATACATATACATAAATGTATATATGTATACATATACATAAAAATATACATGTTTCTCTCTACCAGATAAGTCATAAAGCTGCCAGCTTTAACTGGCCCTGGGCATGAGAAGTCTTCCCAGCTGGTTCAGTGTAAGCATTCTCAAAATCAATGGCTGCATACCATATGCTAGGAGTGGTGTTGTAAATAGAGCACATCTGGAACAGCAATTATAATTTGAGTCACCACCTTATTAATTTCAGAAAAATCCCTTTTTATTCTCCAAAACCAAAAACCAAGTTAAAAGGGCATTTGTTAGAAAACACCAGCTCTACTTATTTCAAATGTTTAAAGATGACACTAACATCTGTAATTCTTCCAGAAAAGTGATACTGCTTTTGGCTAACAATTTGATATGGATGGATGGTTACGAATGCTTCCTCTGGGCATGTTCATCAGAACAGCCTTTATTTACTTCATAAGTTGGTGAGCCAGTGTGTATATTTTGCCAATTGCCAAGTATTCCTATTTAAAATCTACATTAATAAATGAAGGAAATAACCAAGGTATGTTTGTGGAACTATTATGCCCACTATGAGACAGCCTCAAGCCAAAATTCCTTTTATCACCCAAGCTTCATACACTGATTTGCAATCAACTGTCATTGGTAGAACACAGTGCTATTTAAGTGACAAAACTTAGCATCAGAGCAGAGCCCAGTAATCCCTGAAAAAGTCTAGGTACACAGTAACTTCAGTAAATGGTCACTGATCCCTTTAGGGACCAAACTACAAACCAAGCTTTAGGCTTATCACAGTGCCCTTCCTTAAATACACTCTTCAGTAATGGACCTCTGGAAATTGCATGAGAAGCTGTATCTCTCTACTGTGATCAACTCAGGTCAGGCTGTTGTGTTTCCTAAATGTAGGGTATTCTAGAACACTTACTCAGTTGCCTTTCTTTTCCAGTTTAAGGATTTCCATTTATCTAGGAGCTATCACCGAGGGTCTCTAGAGGAAAAAAATCAGACCTTTCTGATTACCACTCCTAACTTCCTGCCTACTATGATGACCACATCTGTCTTTGCTATAATGACTAGAGTTGCCATTCAGCCATAAGCCCATTTCAATAGTAATATTTTCATCCTTAGGGGAAAAAAGGGGAGTCACCTCTTCTTTTGACAAGCACGGTGCAGTGAAGCTTGGGCTCTCGGTGCTATGATTAATCTAAATCCCCCCAATTTTCAGCTCCCCTCTCTGCCAATCAATATTTCAAATTTCATATAATAGACCAAGAAAGCCTATGAATTTGACTACCTTGTAAGGTTGGACTTTGTATCTGATTTACAGTTATACCAGCTCTGAAATGCCAAGAGATAATGCATTTTTAAAATCACTCATAGAAGTTCCCTGGTTTTCTGCCCTCCAATTAACAAGCATTTAAAACCCTGATCTTTTCACTTCTTTCCATAAATCTCTGGAGAAATCAGAAGAAACGACGTTGCCTTCATGTCCTTGTACTCTCTATTTAATGAGCCATCATAGCAGCCCCCAGCTCACCCCAGCTTTACCTTCAAGAGCCTTTATTCCAGGGGATAATTTAAATAACTATTTTTCAATCGCCACTTCCCAT
This sequence comes from Herpailurus yagouaroundi, assembly GCF_014898765.1. NCBI lineage: Eukaryota > Metazoa > Chordata > Mammalia > Carnivora > Felidae > Herpailurus > Herpailurus yagouaroundi. The sequence continues at coordinate 65,671,527 of NW_024412376.1, forward strand.
TTTCCATTGATAACTGGATTGTGTGTAACCAAACCCAAATATGTCAGATAACCAAACTTTTCCCATATTTGACGTGGAGTGGCCTGCAACTATTTTGAAACTAACAACTGAAAAAGACGAGGTCCAACTGCAGGAAATTAAAACTACTCTAGCACTCACAAAGAGAAAGGGCTTTAGTTGTTTAAAAATCTAAAATGAAACTTAGGAAGGGCCTGATAAATAAACACTCTTGAGAGCAATCCTGCTGACCTGGCCTTCCACCTCTCCTCTCATCATCGGCTAGACTGGAATCAGGGGCTGTTAGCAGAACTGTTGACATCAAAAGCACACGCTTGCCCCAGGTTCAGGGCAGCACTATTCACAATAGGCAAGAGATAGAAGGAACCCAAATGCCCATCAACAGATGAATGGCTATGAAATTGTGGCATATGCATATAATGGAATATTAGTTAGCATTAAAAAGGAAGGGACGGGGCGCCTGGGTGGCGCAGTCGGTTAAGCCTCCGACTTCAGCCAGGTCACGATCTCGCGGTCCGTGGGTTCGAGACCCGCGTCAGGCTCTGGGCTGATGGCTCAGAGCCTGGAGCCTGTTTCCGATTCTGTGTCTCCCTCTCTCTCTGCCCCTCCCCCGTTCATGCTCTGTCTCTCTCTGTCCCAAAAATAAATAAAAACGTTGAAAAAAAATTAAAAAAAAAAAAAAGGAAGGGAATTCTGACAATGCTACACAGATGAATCCTGAGGACATCACTCTAAGTGAAATAAACCCGTCAGGAAAAGACAAATACTGTATAAATCTGTGAGAGCTATCCAGAATAATTCAAGTCATAGAAACAGAAAATGGAATGGGTGGTCGGTAGGGGCTCTGGGGCAGGAGAAGTACAGCATTGTCATTTAATGAGCGTAGAGTTTCAGATTTGCAAGACGAAAAAGTTCTAGAGATTGGTTATATGACAATGTCAATATGTTTATTACTACTGAAGTGTATGCCTAGAAATGGTTAAGATGGTAAATTTTGTTACGTATATATTATAACAATTAAAAATAAAAATATTTTAGAAAGCAGATTGTCTTAGCTAAGACCCAGGGATGCGGTTTGACACTGTTACTGCCATATCTGCATCTTGCCACTAGCCAAGGATGGGACTGGATACTGATCCCTGATGAAGAAAACTCCCAAGGTCTCAAGGACCTTTGCTTGGCAGAAAAGCAGCAGGCACATGGCCTCTGTATGTATGGCCTTCAAAGCCCTGCATTACTATTTCTGATAGCCAGCACCTCAAGCCAGACTCCTAATTACTCTTGCACAGTAGAAGGTCAAATGGGTGCTAAGTGCCAATCCACTATACCCACCCCCAAAAAAAAATGTTCTATAAAAAAAAATAGTTAAAATACATTTTCAGGACTTCTGGTTCTACTAAGAACACGGGCAATTTAGTTCTGAGACTTCCCACTTTCCCCAAAACCTATACAGAGAAATAACGGAGAAAAATAGGGGAAAAGAAACCAAAACATTCCCACATAATGCATTTTCTTTTTTTTTTTTTTTTTCAACGTTTATTTATTTTTGGGACAGAGAGAGACAGAGCATGAACAGGGGAGGGGCAGAGAGAGAGGGAGACACAGAATAGGAAGCAGGCTCCAGGCTCTGAGCCGTCAGCCTAGAGCCTGACGCGGGGCTGGAACTCACGGACCGCGAGATCGTGACCTGGCTGAAGTCGGACGCTTAACCGACTGCGCCACTCAGGCGCCCCTGCATTTTCTATAAAAATACAAAATGTGGAAACCCCCCAAAACCACAGATTATGTGTAAGAAGTGTGCCACAGGAGACACAGGAAAACTGCAAGGCTAAAGAACGGAGCACTAGGAAGCTAGTAGTGGTAGATTCCAGAAATCTCTAGAAAATATCCACAACATTGTCAGGAGAGGGAGCTGCACAGATCAGTGTAGAGATTAAACAGGGCTCAAGGATGAATTAGGCTCACCTTCAGCCTAAGAATGGGGCGAGAGGCAGAGAAAATAAAAAGGTAAGATCTCTAGCCAAGGGAGCCTATAGGTGGCAGACCTTTCAAAGATCTAGCAAAATACAGATCTGAGAGTGTGCGCATTCTCAGAAGGCAGTGCTACCTCTTAGTGACAGTCAAAAGGAGGCCTCTGGATGGGGAGAAGGGAGATTGAGAAAACCGTGGACTGGTGGCAAAAGCCCTCCTAAACCAGATGGGAAGCTGGCTGTCAGAGGAAGTGTGATTACACAGATGAAAAAGAAAGTTTTTCAATCTAGCACAGTGATTTTCAATCCAGGGTAACTTGGACAATATCAGGAGCCTTTCTGGTTGTCACACTGGAGAACATCCTGTGATGCACAGGACAGCCCCAAATGTCAATAGTTCCAAGGTTGGGGTGCTTGGAGGATTCAGTCGGTTAGGCATCCATCTCTTGGTTTCGGCTCAGGTCATAAACTCAAGGTTCGTGAGTTTGAGCACCGCGTCAGGGTTCCACATTGACAGACCCGAGCCTGTCTTAGGATTCTCTCTCTCTCTCTCTCTCTCTCTCTCTCTTTTTCTGTCTCTCTCTCTCTCTGCCCCTCCCCAACTCATGCTGTATCTGTCTCTCTCAGAAAAAATTAATAAACTTTTTTAAAAAGGTGGGGGTATCTGGGTGGCTCTATTGGTTAAGGGTCTGACTTTTGGTTTCAGCTCAGGTCATGATCTTACGGCTTCATGGTTTGAGCCCCCCACCAGGCTCTGCGCTGGCAGCACAGAACCTACTTGGGATTCTCTCTCGCTCCTCCCTCTCTCTGCCCCTACCCTGCTTATGCTGTCTCTGTCTCTCTCAAAATAAATAAATAAACCTAAAACAAAAAATAGTTCCAAGGTTGAGAAACTTTACTCTAATAACAGAAAAGGGAGCCCTTGAGTTGTGAGTTTTAGAATGATACCTTGGCTCACCTCTTCCTCCACTGGAACTTCCTGCTAATGGTCCAGGAAAATCAAATAAATTCAAATATTAAAAAAAATAGAAGCACAGAATATTATGAATTATACTATAAGGGAAACTGAAACGAAGAGGCTCATTTTTTCCCATAGATAATGAAAATTCTTCAAAAAATATTGCCATGAAAGAGACAAACATTGTGATCCAACTGTCCTACAGAAATTGTGAAAATTGATAAAAGACTATACATAACATAAGTACAATAACTAAGGGAGGGGGTGGTGGATGAAGGTATTGGGCAACCACAGTTTGAGAATTTGAAGTGGACCTAGAGACTGTAGGTGATTTAGAAAATGCAGGAGCTCAAGAAACCACTAGAACAAAAATACAAAGTTTGTGCTATGACTACAGAGTGAGCAATTGCAAAAGAGACTATATGGCTTGAAAACTTTAAAATATTTATTATCTGGCCCTTGGAATAAAAGGTGTACTGGCTGTTGACATAGAGAGTGGGCAGGCAGTAGCCAGGGACATGGCTGGTGAATAGAACCTGAATCATGCAGGCTTGAACTAACCTATTTTGATTTTATGTTATGGACCATGGAAAGCCACTGAAGTGGTTTAAACAGAGTGCCATAACCAGGTAAATATTTGCAAAAGGGCACACTGACTTCTATGTTCAGGATAGGTAGACACAGATAGAAATGGAAATGAGGAGACTAGCTAGGAGGCCATCATAGTAACGCAAAGAGACTATGGTACTTTGGGCTGGGGTAGTGAAATGTAATCTAAGAAATACTAAGGCAACTCATAAATACAGAGAACAAATTGGCAGATGCCAGATAGGAGGAGGATGGGATGATGGGTGAAATAGGTAAATGGGATTAAGAGGTACAAACTTCCGGTTATAAAATAAATGTCATGGAGATGAAATATGCAGCATAGGGAATGCAGTTAATAATATTGTAATAATGTTGCATGATGACAAATCATAACCAGTCTTATCATGGTGATCATTGTATAATGTATAGACTTGTCCATTCACTTGGCATTGTACACCTGAAACTAATGTTAACCTTGTACATAGACCATATTTCAATATTCAAAGGGAGGGAGGGGAGCCTGGCTAGTTCAGTTGGAGCAGCATGGGACTCTTGATCTCGGGGTCATGAGGGCAAGCCCAACACTGGATGTAGAGATTACTTAAATAAACAAACAAACTTTAAAAAATTAAAAAATATGAAGAGGGAAGGAAAGAAGTATTTACAGGGTAAGATACCCAGAATTTAGGGATTTAGTTGGTGTGAGGATGGGGGTAGGAGATATAAAAAATGTTTTGGCTTTTTTTTCAGTTATCTTGCCTCAAGAGTATCAACTGAAATTAGAAAAAATGGAATAGGCGATCCTTGAGGTCTTTAGTTCCGGATGTCTTACTTTTGTAATGTCAAGTTTACACACTGATAGCTATGTTATTTCTGGTTATTATTATCATTTTAAACTGAAAATTTAGGGCATGTTAAATATAATTATCAAACAGTTTACAATTATGCTATCAGGCAAACGTAAAATGAACATATTTCAAATATATTATTTGGGGCGCCTGGGTGGCGCAGTCGGTTAAGCGTCCGACTTCAGCCAGGTCACGATCTCGCGGTCCGTGAGTTCGAGCCCGGCGTCGGGCTCTGGGCTGATGGCCTGGAGCCTGTTTCCGATTCTGTGTCTCCCTCTCTCTCTGCCCCTCCCCTGTTCATGCTCTGTCTCTCTCTGTCCCAAAAATAAATAAACGTTGGAAAAAAAAAATTAAAAAATATATATATATATTATTTAACTCATTAATAAATGAAGGACCAATACAGAGTTATAATTGGGGCAAAGGACATTTTAGAAATACCTATTTGAAATTTAAAACAGAAATTTTAGAGAGCACCTAAGTGGCTCAGTAGGTGGAGCATCTTACTCTTGCTTTTGGCTCAGGCCATGATCTCACAGTTTGGGAGTTTGAGCCCTGCATCAGGCTCTATACTGACAACACAGGGGATTCTCTCTCTCTCTCTCTCTCTCTCTCTGCTCCTCTCTTGCTTGTGTGCGCTCTCTCTCTCTCTCAAAATAAATGAACTAATAACTAACTAAACAAATAAATTTGAAATGTTAGAATAAAATTAATAGATTAGATACTAAACTGGTTATTATTTTACAGTTATTAACTTTCGTGGTTATCTGTTCCACTAGACAAAAACTATTTATAAACTCTGATGAACAAAACTCTGTAAATTAACCTTCGCTTCTATGAAATTGTAATATGTCCCAGACAATCAAACATATTAAGCCCAATATGACAATAAAGAACACTCAATAATCTCTTTTCAAGTTTTATATAATTTTTCTGGTAGGTCCATTAAGTTGTCTGTAGTGAAACAAATGGCATTGCTCATTTCAACATAATTTAGAATTGCAATAATTCTATTTCTGCTATGATTTCTCTCATCTTCAGATCCAAATAAGGGAGAGATAAACAGAAGAAGTCTTGGCCATAAGAACCATAGCAGGGGGGAAATGAGTTTTATGTAGAATGATGGTTAGAAGACTTCTTTCCGATTTTAAGTGAAAGTTTTCCATTTCTGGGATATTCACTAAAATCTTAAGGTAAGAGTCTGACTTTAAATACATACATTTCAATTTGTAGTAAGGAAAAAAAATGTCTTCTTAAAACTGAGAACAAAATTAATGATAACTTACTGCAGCCAAAAAAAGATTTAAAGATATTTTCCTTACTTGTTTCATGACTTTGGCTTACCTAGTTGGCAGGTTCATCATTTGAATATGGCCTACTATCAACCAAAAAGCTGACCAGAATTTTCTGAAGAGTAGATTATCAGGATTGTGGTTTCCAGAACCAGCTGTTCTTGTGTGTAAGCTTCATGTTCTTCTCACCTAATAGTCATGAATATGAAATGATTTTCTGTCATAGGACTAATTATGAAGCACATATAATTAAGTGTTTTAATACTCCATGTTTACCTTAAACCTATACATTTTCTTGAAGTAAATCTTTGTGGGCGGTAACTTGTATCGTTATCTATCTCACTTGCCAGTGAGAAGTCTGAGCCATGAGAAGGAAACATCGTGCCTGTGATGTCCTATTAAACAATTTGGAGAAACTAAGAATGTATCTTCCTGGGAAGTTGAAGGAATCGAATCATGAGGATTCAGTATTGACCTAGATATGTATTTTGAATGTCAAAAATAAAAATTCTGAGACGAGTAATTTTATAGAGGAATTCTAAGAATCTCCGGCTTTTTAATAGGTGTTGTTCATGACTAATGAGGTGTTCTATTGTGAACTTGGATAAGGTAACTCCCAAAGGTGCTTTCATGCAATAGGGTGGGAAGGAGGCCATATCACTTGTAGTATTAGACTTGGGAAATGAAAATGGAATTGCTCCCAGGGCTAGGATTTGTCTGTCATTTAGTACTAAGTAAGCTCAAAGGCCCAATTCTCTTTCTATTCTTGGTAAAACTAATGCAAAAGGCAGAAGAAAATTAACTATGTCTTACTGAATTCAGACAGTTCTAGAAATAATCCAAATGGTCAAATGATTTCTTTGGCTGTGGCATGCATATCAGTTGCCTTCCCAAGTTAATTCATTCACTTATAGCCCTAAGACTCCTTCATTTTCCACTGGCCATTCAGAAAAACAAAATGGTGCCTTCTCACGAGCGCTTGAGAGACCAGGAAATTTGGAGCAATCCTCTACTGGTGAGGAAGCATTCATGTTGCTTTATACCTATCACAAAGGTAAAAATTGGAGCTTTCAATGAAAAGCATTTTCCACTATCTAAAAAAACATTAAATTCTTCATTAAAACATAGAAAGTATTGATTAAATAAATAAGAAGACTTCAAAACAATTTGTTTTAAAATGTCATGGATTTTTGTCAAAGAGTAAAGACACTTTTGGAAGTCAATTTCATATCTGAGGAGAAAATCTCCAAAAGCAGCTTCACTTTGTTCAACAGTATCCATAACTAGAAAGAATCTAATACACATACGTAAATATTTCAGCATTAAGGTACACATACTTTCAGGCAACAGTCACACATGTTAACTTGATTTTATTTTTCATATATTTACCAGGGAAAACCCTCTTTCTTTCCTGAAGGCTTAAGAGAATACATACTTGGATCCTTCCAAGTTTACCATGAAGCTACATCACCAATTGTGATATAGTAAAATCTTATTTATTCCCATTATTTTCATCTTAGTCAGTTATAAGGTATTATAAGAAGTTGAATGGGTAATCTCAAAGAGAATGGAAACTTCCTTCAGTGGATATTGGGGATGGCCAAACCTAACTAACATGCTAAAATCTGTCTTGGAATTGCTTTTTTCTACTTTGATAATGATAGTGATAGCAATGATGACGATGATGATGATGATGATAAAAGCAATAGTAGTAACAACAGCAGTGACTAAGCTTAACCAAGTCTTTGGTATGCCCCAAGCACCACGCTAAGTACTTAGCGTTACCTCATTTACCCTTAGCCATCATCTTTCTATGAGGTCTCTTCACATAAAGGGACACTTACGTAAGCACAAGTTTTCAAAGAACCTATTTCGGGGGCATCTGTAGACATACTCCAAAGTGGCTCACCATTTTACAAATTTTTAAAAATTTTCCTGTTTCATCGCAATCATAATAAAATTATGATAAATTATGAAAAATTATTATAATAAAATCATAATATATAGTTATGGGTTATAGGTTATTTTATAGGTTATTTTTACATTCTATTCCATAACATATATGCCTTTATTTTACTATTAAAGTAATACATTTTAAAAGTTAACAATAGAAAACTTATATGTACAAATATAAACAGAAAATTTATATATATTCCATAGAATCAATATTGTTGACTTGACATTCGACCCTCACTTTCATTGAAGCAGTCTTCCTTCATTAAGTAAAATGCCATCAGAGATTTTTTTTAAATTATGTTAAGTCAACTTAATAAGCTAACCATTATCGTTAAGATGACAATGAATTAATTCACCATATCCAAGATTTTTGTCCTCTATCTTTTCTTCTACTCCTGAACATTTCCCCATCAGCTCAAAAACTTTTGATAAGTACCTCCTTCCACAGCTTAATCATAGGGAGTAGCCCAAGACTAACAGCAAAGGATTTGAGGCCACAGTTCATTGTATTCTTCCAAGTACAGTCCTTTGGGTCATCTACTACGTGAGTCTGGTTAGTTCCTCTCTCAGGGTCTGCAAATAGAGTCATCCTGGACATAAAACAACTTTGGTCATTCTGACATTCACCTTTTATTGCCCTCAATTTAGATGACTAGAAGAGAAGTAGAGTTTGTAAGACAAAGGCTGTGCATATACAATTTTAAGGTTCATTGTCTTCGTTTACATGCTCACAAAAGAAAGTCTTCATGTCCACTCCACATAGCTCAGGAAAGGAAAAATGTAGATATACTTGGAGCAAAATTTCTTGGGCGTCTCTAACATCAAAACATTTTTCTTCAAACCTTTGAGTAAAAGTGACACACAAAGGGATTTGACATGTTCCTTTGACTTCTTGTATCCCAGCACTTCACTGCAATATTTTGAAGGCTCTTATGTGCAAATTAAGAAGTATTAGACCAAATTTAGTTTAGAAAATTATCAAAGACAACTGCCAAGCATTGGCCAATTGGAAGGCAAGAGAAGATAGGTTAAAAAAAAAATGGGGACACGTTAGGAGAATTCAGTAGAATAGTATTGTCTAACCAATTTTTCCTAAGACTTGGGACAAACTCAGGCATATAACAAACCGAGGCTCTTAGAGATGGCCTTATAGCCTTTCACCTTCTTCCTGCTCGTACACTGTCAGTGACTTTAGGAGGATCCCTTGCTATGTTGACTTATTGTCATATGTGAACTTAACTGCTTTCAGAGACAAATCAGGTAGTAATTATAGGGATGTGACAGCCCCTAAAGTGCTTTTGGAAAGATGACTCTAGTAAAGAAGAGTAGAAGGCAAGATGGAGGGAGGTGACTACAAGGCCCCCACATGTTCAGTCAAGGTCAATGACCTCTCAGGTTACAGCAAAAGGAACCTGTGAGAGATGAGGATCATTGCCATCTCACCACGATGATTTTACACCATTTTGAGATATTCGTAGCATTCTTGGTGAGTTAAAACTTTTCCCCATTGCCCTGGGAAAAGCAAGAAGAATGACACCAAGGAAAATAGAGGCAATGTAACTTTTAGCCTTGCCAATCCTTGATCAAATTTGGAAGCAAAAGCTAGAGCAAAACGTATCCATTTCTTCAGTCTCTCCTTTCTCCTCACTCTTCCTCTCATTAACTGACAATTTTGAAGTCCAGGCTCCAAGCACATGGACTGGACATCCCAGCCAAAAGATTCATTACAATTAGTTTTGCTGGTATAATGCAATTTTTCCCACTACTGTCTTTTTGTTTTGTTACCTCTATCTTTTGAACTTTATAAATAATGAATAAGACCTGCAAAAGATGGGTTAGGGGAAAATTGTGAATAAACTTTCAGAATAAACTGCAAAACTGCAGAATAAAATAGATAAGAATTTTAAAGCACACCATCCCACCTGAAGACATATTCTCTATGGCTCCAGAGCAATGAAAAGCTGTCTTTAACACTGCAACTGATAAGCTTGCTTTTCAATTTCAATTCCTTTTAGAATTAACAACCACTCCAAGGTTGTTATGGAGTTATATACAATATTTTCAAAGAATTTCTTTTTGTCAGTATGTAGTGACTCTACACTTCATCTATCATCTAGAGAAATCTGTCTTGGGGTCAATTTTGCATGATACTCTTCATCATGTATAGAAGAGAATGCAAAATTTTGAGGCAATTTTTTTTATATGAAGTACATCCTTGAAATGTTTTTTCCCAATGTACTGTTAGTTATGAAAACACTCAGAATATGTTCATTCTTATGCCAGTAAGAATATTACCTCTCTGGCAGTTGTTGAATATGGTCTCTTAAGAGTATCTTAAGAGAATATCTACCCTGTATAGCTATTCATCAATTTTCAAATATAATTTAATAAGTGTCAGGTTGATTGAAATACTGACCACTTCACATTGAACATCAGTCAATTGGCATTTACCAATTAGAAATGCTTCAGGTATAAAATCAATCTACCTCTCTGGGAAATTCCCAACATGGAATTTAAACTTCCACGTTCTGTTCAACAGTATTACAAAAACACTTAAGACCGTTAAAGCTCTTACAAGAGTTCATAATTAATTTATTGTGCAGTTGTACTGCCAAAAGTAGAGAGTTAATTGATAGACCAAAGTGGTCCCTACATCAGAACCTAATTTATAGAGTTTTGCAAAAGGACAATCCGTGCATAGGGGAAAATAAACCAAGGCTTCTAAAGCACACTGGAGCCACTTAATCACTTGGTTAACTCCTCTACACAGTGAATAAATTCTGCGACTTTCAAGATCACATGCGCTTTTTGTGACTTTTATCCCCATGCCTGCACCTGCACTGATGTTGTGGTTGGATGACAGAGAAGACAGCTCTGATTCAAATCATCAAGAGCTCTGTGCAATTTGGAGTTCTCTTGTTTTCTTTTCTACTCAGTTTTGTTTGGCCTCAGTGACCCAGATGGAAGGCAACACCAAATTTAACGTACTTTAATAATACTCAGTACAACTGAAAGAACAACCTAGTTAGGTTTGACTCTTACAGAAGTATTAAGAATGTGAATAATCTCTAATCGTTGCTCATTATCCTCTAAGTTATTGCACGGGAACTGTGATAGCCTCTGTTAGAGAACTCGCTTTCAAATCTAGTTCTAAAATACTATCCATCTGTTTATTCATCTATCCACCCATCATACATTTGTTGGGCACCCCTTATGTTTAAGCCATTGTGTTAGGCATAATGTAGAAGGTAACCAAAGAGAGTGTGATTCTTAGTTCATAAACTCAAGTAAGCAAAATAAAAAATTGTAGTTATTGTCTTTAAAGACCTCATCCTGTCAAGCTGGAAGATAATTTAGCTTCAGTCATTACTAGGTTCCCTGTGCTAAGTTGTGCAAGGGTCTTGGAGTTTTATATATGCTCCAATACATCAGAGAGGAATTTTGGTTACAACTGGTCATTTTTCCACACTGGTCGCTGATAGGACACTGAGGGGTATAACCTAAATAGACCCAATGGGACTGGTCATCCTGATCCTGCTATTCTACCCTTGGGCATGGACATTCTAGTGGCTCAAAAACTGGCCTCTTTTAGTACTACACAGGCATTGCCTTCAAGGGCACTGTCAGGGAGAAAGTACTGTTCCCCTGCACCCCACAGATCTCCATTTTTCCCCATCTAGAAGGATCACGTTCTCTACTCTCCACTTCCCAGGACACTGTCTGTTGGCTCAGGCTTTAGAAAAATGAAGCCACAAAAGGAAGCATGAAGTGGACATCTTCTGCTTTTTGCTATATTACATCAATCACAATCCCAAAACGAAGAGAGATGTCAGAATCCCAGAAATTTTCCTGACTTTTGTGCGGATGAGACCGTCCTTGAAATCATCTCCATGGCCAGGCAAAGGTCTTGCATTCAGCTGAGCTAAGCATGATTTACCTTCTCTGTGGCAAAAGAGATAGAATTAGCCTAAATTATTTATGAATTAGGTTTCACTGCTGGAGTTTGGAGGTGAGCCCACCCAAACTGAATAGGTACTACATACAGGAAAAATTGGGGAGAGAGTCTTATTAATATGTTTCATTATGTGGTTTAATAAACTTTTTTCATCCCCAAACCTCATATTATTTTCTGGTACTCTGTATATAAAACAGTTATTTTTATTTTTTTAATGTTGATTTGTTTTTTGAGAGAAAGAGACAGAGCATGAGTGGGGTAGGGGCAGAGAGAGAGGGAGACACAGAATCCAAAGGAGACTCCAGGCTCTGAGCTGTCAGCACAGAGCCTGACTTGCGGCTAGAACTCACAAACTGTGAGATGATGATCTGATGATCTGAGCTCAACCGACTGAGCCACCCAGGCACCCCTGTATATAGAACATTTAAATGCCAGTTTCAACTTTGGTAGTTGTCCTCGATACTAAATGAAGTGCAAGAAATAGCAAACCAAGAAATCAAAGCTATGATTATAAACTACTCTATTACTGACCAGGCACATTTTATTTATTCACCATTCACTGGGCACCAAGGAGGTGCCCAGTTTTGTGTTGGACACAGAAAACACCAAGATAAAATAAATAGTCCCTGCCCTAAAAGAACCCAAGGTTGTGTTCGTCTCACTGATAGCCTAATATTTAGCGTACCTATTAAAAATATTTCCCACATACCTCGTGTGCCTCATGCAATTGAAGCAAATAAAAATGTTAAATGGGTGATAAATTTGAAGACTGGGAGGATAATTTAAACCACCTGGGTGGCTCAGTCAGTAAGCATCCAACTCTTGATTCCAGTTCAGGTCTTGATCTCAGGGTTGGAAGTTCAAGCCCTGCATTGGGCTCCACGCTGGGTGTGGAAATAGTTTAAAACAAAACAAAACAAAATAGTCATAACCACTATTAAAACCAAAGATACCAATTAAAAACCAACTAATCACCAATTTAGTAAGTGTGATCACTCCCTGCACCCACATCCACCCCCTGCCACACACACACACATAACTTGAAATACCCTGAAATCTTACAGTTTATAAATTAAAAAAAAAAAAAAAGTAGGAGCCTTTACTGAACTTGACAAAAAATCCTAAGTATATTTCTATAACTTTACCAATAATGACCTGTGAAGCTATAAAGTGCTTTTGTAAACTTTAGTGATAAAAATAAATTTTAAGTAGAGGAAAGTTTAAATTAGCTTCCTCCTTTCTCTGTGGAAAACAATATCACTACATCTTTACCTTAGGAAATGGCAATCAAAAAGAAAAAAAACAAAATTAAGGCAACAAGGTTATTAACAAAGGTTATTACAGAAGCATATCCAACATATATTTTTTTTTTCCTCTGGATTTTGGAATGTTTGTGGTTTCATTAGCTTTACAAAATTTGTTTGGGGTATAATTTGTATACTGCGTAATGTGCTTATCTGTTTCTCAGCCATTAAAAATTTATAATCTATTATGTCTTTCATCATTCTAAGTAAATTCTCACTTTCATACTCAATTTTGTGTCTAATTTTGTATTCTTTTCCTTACAGTTACCACCCTCCCCCCTCCACCTCCGCAACACACGCGCATGCGTGGGCACACACACACACACACACACACACACACACACACTGCCTAAGCATGACATCCCCCAAAACCTGGATGCAGCCCTGGCACTTTGGGGAGTGCCTGACACATAGGAAGCTCTCAATCAATGTTCACTGCGATTTCTGTCCTTTGTGGTTTATACTTCTGAGCTTTGGGTGAGATCATGCACTAAGAGATCAGGGCATTCAGGTTTATGAGTGAGTTTCACTTATCAAACTCAAATTCCTTTGCCCAATATTCAAAGCCTTCTTTTTTTTTTTTTTTTTGGTTCTAGACTACCTCTTATGCAAACATTTGCTATTGTCTTCCAGTTGTATCCTTGGTTCTATTCTATTTTCTGTTCGTTACTGGCACTTTGCTTTTAGGAAAAAATTAAGTTGATGTGAAAATGTTGTGTGTCTATGGTGTATTTTAGTAAAAAATTTACAAATCTCAACTCAAGCATGCTCTTAACTTTGTGAAATGATAGTAAATTTATGTACGGAAAACATACATCTACACACAATTATACTACTGGCTATCCCGAATTGTATATGGTTATTATTTTATTCTTTATGTATTTCTGTATATGCTGAGTGTTTTCCAATAAACGTTTATTCAGAAAAACATACTTAAAATTAAGTGAAGCAAAGAGCTTTTATTCAGTTATTTTTGAAGAGGAGAAAGTGTCTTGAATAAAATGTGCCTTTATTCAAACTTTTCAATGGGCCATTCTCCTGAAGGGTGGTATTCTAATTGGAGCTTAAAGGCAGAAACCTGGCATTCCTGTGATCTACTCCCAGAAATGGTATTAACTTATTCAGCGGCCTTAAGCTCTTCACTTAACCTTTTAGTTTACCCTTTATAAAGAGAGGATAATAGCCATTCTTGGTGAATTACAATGGCAAATTAGCTTAGGTTTGTAAAGGGTTTTAAAGAGGAGTCTCTGTATTAAATTGCTTTGTAATTTTTGGTATTATTTAAAGAAATAATGATGATCGTAATTAATTATCTTAAGTGTCTATGTTCCCATGGTAAAAGAAAACAGAACTTTTTAATAATGTATTGAGTAAAAGCTTGGGTTGGAGGGGAAATGGCTTGGTGAATGAATGCAGTCAGTTTTGACACTAAAAGTCAGGTGTGTGTCCTTTCCGCAGGACCCACAGACTTGGTTCTTTTTGAAATTTTATTCATTTATGCGCTTTTGAAACTGAGTGGTAGTCAGGAAATCTGGGATGAGAGGAAAGACAGCATTCTTGGCAATATTATTTAAAATATGAATAGAATGGAGGAAAAACATTATCAAATTGAGAAATGATTTTAGTGAAAAACCTCTTCCCAGCAGCAAACTGAGAGCATCATGTCACTTTAATAAGCATGTTTTTGCTGATCAAAAATAAAATTCTCCTCACCTGATTGCACCTAAGCTTAACTTAGTGAGGGGTGATGTACTTCTGTTATCTCTGAGGTTTACGAAATTAACTAAATAGATTGAAATACTGATTAAAGTTGAACGGTTTTGAAACAACTTCTGGAAGCAAATGTTACCAATTTTTATCTTCATAAATCATTTGCTCATAGCAAGTCAAAATATATTAGAGAAGAAAAAAACATGTTTTTTTACATCATCAAAAGTGTGTGCAAAGAAAACAACATTACGGAATTGGGGGAGGGGGTGGGGTTGCATTTTCCCTAAGGGTGGGAAGGCCTTCTTAAATACTGACAAAAGGCCTGTTTAATTGTTTAAGAAAGTAGATTATGTCTTTGATTTCTTTTGAGGGACACAAGTTCGGAAATCAGTAGTGAACATGTGGTTTGCGTTGAGTTCCTGTCAATGCGATTTGTTCCAGGTCTTATATCTCTGACTGTCCTAGTCCTATCAACGCCAGACTGTGAAGGAAAAAAAGAGAGTCCCAAAGCTCGATCTTTCAGAAGCAGAATGTAGTACATGAGACATTAGATGACCTTGCCCATGCCCTGCGGTGATACCACATCCTCGCCTTAATCCTCATCCCCCCTAGTGTCTCAAGGGGACTCCCCTCGTGCTGAGCTTTGCTGTGGAAGTACAAAAGCTGTCAAAGGCAATTTTTGTAAAGTAGGGTGTCACCTTCCAGGCCCAAACCCGAAGATGAGGCCAAAAACTGGCCCCGCAGTTTCACTTGCTCTCACCAGCACCCAGGGAAACTTGCCGCCCATTATAAAAGTTTAGCAAGGGTTTGCCTTGCAAGTTCGGGCTTTAATTTTGTTCTTTCGAACGTTATACTAAAACCTTCCAAGAGCTCCTTACAGGTTTACAATTTTCTTGATTTTACTTGCTTTGCCATTCTAAAGAAGAGTGAGTGTAAACAACTCAGTGCCAGGAAGTATTATTCAAAGATTTGCTGAAGATGCTATTTACATTATTCTTTTAGGTGGGTGAGAAAAGAACACAGTTTTGCACAAGTCACATACTTTGGTTGTGTTGTGAAAGAAACACACATATCTCTGTTTCAAGAACATGAATCAGATACTCCCTGCCTGATTTTCTGTCAGTAATGTCTCAATCACTAAAATAAAAGGAAAATGTAAGTATGCGGTGAAAGTTTGATTCCAAAATTTCTTACGGTTCTGGCGACTAAATGCCTTGTATCTGGGGTATAGATTTTTTGGTTAGTTAATCAACAGAGTCATTATTATATAAGGAGTATTAATAATAGTAAAAGAATAAGTGTTGTGAGATAATATTAGAGTACAGTATGATGTGTATTTTTATAACCTAACATCTTTCACAGTTTGGCATTTATACTAAAGATCTTCCCCATCTGAGATTTTGGTACTCTCTTTTTTGCAGTATTTTTTATGTGTTTTGCATAAACAAATAAATTTGAATAGCAATTTAAAATTAAACTGAACTCTGGAAATTCTTCATAGTTTTCTTTAATCACTAATTTTCATTTACTAATAGACTCCCTTAGAGCTTGGTTGGGAAGTTAAGTAGTAGAAAGGTTCAGCTGCCTGAATAGAATTCAGAAAGAGAGGGCATTAACAGCTCTTGGTTTTAACATTAGCCCTCTCAGTTTAAGAGGAGAAAGCTTGCTTTTGATGCAGGCAGGTTAGGTCTGAGAACCCAGGGGAGCGTCCCATAGGACTGGCCAAGAGGGTCTTTGGCTTCATGCAACATAGAAATCAAACATGAGCTGGAAAGTGAAAATAGTTTGCTTAATAGCATGAGTGACAGAAGGGTCCAATTGGAGGTGAGTGTCAGGTGAACAATAGGTGTTATTCCGTAAATTACCAAAGGCAGGGGTATTGATGCCAGGATCTGCTAAGGTCTGTTTGAAGCTAATGTCCTGGAACATGTTCAGAATGTGACTCTTCTTAGATGTTATCAGGTGTTTGAGGCCTAAATGAAAACCCAGAGAATGATTAACTTTCTTGCTTCCCCCCTGAAGTGGGAATATAGCTTCTTTGGCTTACTCAGAATCAAAATATGAAACATGAGTAAGTGAGGCCTAGCAGGAAAAGAGCAGAGATGGAGACTTTCTAAAATGGAGTCCCTTCTGGGATGCCTGGGTGGCTCAGTCAGTTAAACGTCCAACTTCAGCTCAGGTCATGATCTCCTGGTTCATGAGTTTGAGCCCTGCATCGGGCTCTGTGCTGACAGCTCAGAGCCTGGAACCTGCTTTGGATTCTGTGTCTCCCTCTCTCTCTGTCCCTCCCCTGCTTGCATTTTCTCTCTCTCTCTCTCAAAAATAAATAAACATTAAAAAAAATAAGAATAAAATAAAATGGAGTCCCCTCAGTTTCCCTATTTCACTTTCACTGGCTCAGAGATGCAATCTTCGGACTCTTCTCTCCATGTTATTAACTCCCTTAATGTCATTATCACATATTCACATAAATGTAGTGCATTGGCCATAGATCCTAAAAAGGATAAGAAAGTTGAGCTTCTGGGGGTTTTCATTTAATTCAGCTTTAAGAAACATTTTTTAAAGCCAAACATTAAGTATTGTTTCTTATGAATCTGAGCACACTTGTTAGAGTGTTGATCATAAGTTTGGAGGCCATACGCTTCTTCTAACTTTCTTCTGCAAAAGAGAGATCAGCATATGCCCATTACACTTTTATCCACACCTAAGTAAAGCTGAGCTGTCCAAGGGGAAATTGCACATTGTTTTACATTTTTCATTTTAGTTCCATATTTACATATGTGGGTTATTAACGCTTGCCCGTATTTTCATTGAGTTCCAGCCAGTTCCTCTCCCCTTCCCTGGGTAACTTGTAGTGGACACCAGGAGTAAAATGATGGGCCACTGTGAATTAAAGTCCTTGAGATTTTTCTCAAGTAAATAACATGAACCACTTTTGAAAAGAGTATGACACTATCACAGTCATATATTCTTTTTCTTAATGTTTATGTATTTTGAGAGAAATAGAGAGAGAAAGAGCTTGAGCAGGGAAGGGGCAGAGAGAAAGGGAGAGAGAGAGAATCCCAAGCAGTCTCTGTGCTGTCAGTGCAAAACCCGACGTGGGGCTCACAACCTCGAGCCATGATCTCACAACAGTGAAATCATGACCTAAGCTGAAATCAAGACTTGGACACTTAACCAACTGAGCCACCCACGTGCCCCTCACAGTCATATATTCTTTCTTTTTTTAAAAATTTTTTTTAACGTTTTATTTATTTTTGAGACAGAGAGAGACAGAGGATGAACGGGGGAGGGGCAGAGAGAGAGGGAGACACAGAATCGGAAGCAGGCTCCAGGGTCTGAGCCATCAGCCCAGAGCCCGACATGGGGCTCGAACTCACGGACCGTGAGATCGTGACCTGAGCTGAAGTTGGACGCTTAACCGACTGAGCCACCCAGGCACCCCGATATATTCTTGATTGAAATACAAATCTTGACCACAGATTTGCTTCATAGTTGTAAGTGCTCCTTGGGTAACAATATTTTAAGAAATAATATGAATAACTAGCATTTAGTGAAAATTTAGTATATACTAAGCTCTCATTCTACGCTTCATACTCATCATTGCCTATGCTTTCTACCACAGCCTTCATAAATAAAATTTAGGTTAAATATTTTAACTTTCTACCTGTTAATCAGAGTTTGCTATGAAGTAAAACAAGAATATGGAAACTCCAAGCAATAACATGATAATATAGGCAAAACACTTATTTTTTTACTTTATTGAATTATGTAAATCTAGATAAAATGAATTATTTGCTGTGTAGATGTATGTGCACAACTTTAGGAGAATTTGAATCATTTGGGTATTTCTCTGGTTCAATTTTCTGTATCTGAATAGTTTTTCTAAGTGATCTAAGTTTCTCGTGTTTGTTCAGGTAAATGAGAAAGTCCATGTGAGAATTCAACCAGTGTTTTACTAGTAAGTCCTTAATAAATGTTAGCCTCTCTTGTTGCTGTTGTTTTGTTATTCATTCATTCATTTATTCAATAGTACTTATTGAGTGCCTTCTGTGTACCAAATATTATCCTAAGCAGTAAGAATAAAATAGCTAGCAAAACAGAGATTCCTGTTTATGGCCATGAACAAGGGGAAATTTTGTAGGATAGGACTAGGCTGGAACCAAGTTTGATAATAATAGCAACTTGTGAATAATGCTTGTGTTTATTTCTTACTATTATATTCCATTCCTGGGCATTCTGAGAGCTATGGAGATGTCTAGTTTTAGCCAATATGACAGTTCTTTTAAAATTTTTACTTTAAAAAAATTCATCTGACCATATTTATAGAGTGCCTGCTATAAGCTAGCTAATCCTCTAAGAAGGTAGCTAAGAGGCATTTAGCACAGAAGAATGCTAAAATTTTGCATTTACAATTCTTAAATACAGAAAAATCTTGCATAAACACAATTTGAAGGGAAATAGTCAGGGGGAAGTACCCAAAATGTTAATACCAACCATTTACAACCAAAGACAGAGACAGTGACAGCTTTTCACACTTGTTACCTATCATGGGTGGGATAGTAGCATAGGTCAGATCTTTGTCCATCCAAGAGTTAGGAGTCAAGTAGAACTCTCAGATAATCCATGATGTTGGTCCTTCTTTTGGACCATTGAGCAAGGCCCCTTGCACCCAGTCTTCTGTTGCTAAAGGAGTAAAGTTCAGAAAAGGTATCTTACAGATTTAGACAAAGATGATGAGCCTAAATATCTTGATTTATGGATTTGTAGCCTGAAGTGGGGGAAAAGGTGTGTTAGATGCAAGGAGAACTTATAAGGAGGAATAGGAGAGGAAGGAGTGGGCAGAGACAGACCTACTTCATGATGGGCATTAAGTGGAGATTGGTGGTGAAGGGCCAGACCCACCGAGTGACACCTACACAGGACTGTCCCCACATGGATAACTCATGAAAGAAAGATTTTGGATAAATGAATTATTCATCCATTTTGGTTCTTGGAGGAGCATTTTTCTTTTGCTTAAACTTTTTATGGGTAATAAAATTGTGTATATTATTATACTAAGACACTAAATTCAATTTGAACTTTCATGGTTGAAAGAGTAACTATAAAATTCAGCCATGAAAATAGCCATAATTTAGAGAAGTACATTATTTAATGGGATCAATGGCTTTTAAAATAATTTTCTTAAATGTTAATAGATATCATACATAAATATCATATTGTAGTAATAAATCAGTCTCTGGCTATGTAGACAGCAGGGTCAAAAAATAATTAAAGCTGCAAATTTCAGGTTAGAGTAAGCTTTTTCTCAGAGACCTCTATAATTCTCCTTATTTGTTAAAGATTGTGCAACTTCCGTATAAATATAAAAACAGTTATAATCAAAATGTTATTTGTTCACAGAAATAAAATAGTAGAACTACAGTAGTCACAACATGTCCACATGTCAGCAATTGTTTTAATATTGAAACCACCTGTGCATAAAGAAGGGGATGTGGTCTGATGAATCAAGGAAAACTTCAAGGTTTGCATTAGCAAAAAGAAATGGGCAGACTGTTCCAGATTGGTGGATTTAAATGAGCAAGGACTAGAAGAAAAGAATGAAGACTTACATGCCCTTAAGAAAAACAGGAGAAGAAATGGCAAGCGGATTGGTTAGAACCAATTATACAAGGGCTATGCCTGCTATCACATTAATGTTCATATCCTTTAAAGTTATTAATATTTCATATCTATAATTACTGCTTATGATAGTGTAATTGAAGAATGGATTGAATGACTACTTACCATTTACTGAATAAAAAGAGTGATATAACAGATGATTTTACCTTTGCAATTAGTTTCCCACAAAATTCTCACACTCGAGTATATGGAAGCTGTGCTTTCTTTGGGTTCTGGGAAGTTTGTTGAATATCACTGAGCATGAAAGCAACATGCAGCCCCAGAAGACCTGTGCTTTCTAGGGGAAATACTGTAGATTGGTATACTGGGATGTGAGCTGTAAGGAGAACCCTTGGGGTGGATTGTTTAGGCACACACTCATTAAGCTATGTATTTACTGAAATTGCTTCTCATTGCCTAAACGTAACATGAGGAAGAATTTAGTTGTGAAGTGACAAACTCCTGTGTAAATTTGGTTTAAATGGCCTGACCTAATGAATAATTTACTTCTAAAAAAAAAAAAAAAAAAAGACCTTTTATATGTGCTCACTGTAAAGTCAAACATAACAAAAAACTTAGTCACTGCTTTTTCACATTACCAAGCAATATTTATTTGACTGAAGTAAATATAGAACAACACATATCCATAAACATTACTTTCTACAGTGTACTACCTCAGCTGGGGATGAGCAATTTCTCGAGTTGAACAGTAAGAAATAGTTGACTTTCGTGTTGTTCCAGAAGGGGAGGTTACAATTTTGTGTTTTAACACTTTAAGTAACAATAGCAACAAAAAGTTTGAAGATGAGTAGAAGAGAAGGCAAGAAAAATTATGGGCAGCTTTACATGCAATTAATAGAATTGGCAATCATTTTTAAGTCTTCTCTTTCCCAATGCAGAATGGAAGTGAATTTTTAAATTGTTAAACATTGTGTATTTTGCAAGGTTTTAATTAGTAAAGAAAATCAGCCTTAAAATTGTCTTTAGCAAGTTAAGTATATCATGAATTAAGAACTTGAAAATAGATGCAGACAGTGAACTTTAAAAGTCTGGTTTAGATACCTTTCATGCATACTGTGATTTTTTTTAATTCAATATATTTTTTAATTTTTATTTTTGACAGATGGGGGGGAGGGGCAGAGAAAAGGAGACACAGAATCCGAAGCTGGCTCCAGGCTCTGAGCTGTCAGCACAGAGCCCGACATGGGGCTTGAACTCATGAATGACGAGATCATGACCTGAGCCAAAGTCTATGCTTAACCAACTGAGCCACCTAGGTCCCCCTATAATTCAATATTAAAATAAAATCTATTTATTGGAAATTAAGCAATTAGAATAAAAGTCTACGCTTTTTTACATTTTTAGTACTTCGAGTAATGGGTGACTTTTACACCATTTCAAAAGACCAATACACATTTATTTGGTCAGGAAAACTGAAATCTGAGTTATATATTTGTGCACACGAATGTATATATTTTATTTCTTATGAACATCTTTGAATCCAAGGTGAATAATATAATGAAGACAGCCTGAAGGAATACTGGCACCTTGGCCAACAAGCTGAGAGGACAGAACTTTACTTGGGTGGAGTTGGACAAGAAAGCACTTGCTTCCTCTGGGAAAGTAAAGAGTAGGGGTGGGTGATGGGATGGGATGTGTGATGAAGGGCAGGATTCAAGGAAAGAGCACCCTTGAGACATAGGTTAGACCTATGAGGGGCGGGGAGGGGAGTCTGGACCGATGGTACTCCATACTTGTAGAGCCCAGCAACCTCTCTTCCCAGTTTCATCTGGTTTCTCTGGTACCTTAGAATTCCTGGGGAAATTTATTTTCAGAATTGGACTATTTGATTTAGAATGCAGATTTATTGTTGCTATTATTTTTATTATTCATGTAGGAAACACTGGCAATCTGTCCAGGCTTCAGTAAGAGTTCCCCACCACTTCCTGAATTTGACATCAGAATTTGCCTATGTTGTTACAAAAATTGAGGGCCGTAGGAACACTGGAAGACACCGGTATGAGTCTTGGCTGGGTTTCTCTAGGTTTAGAAATAATGTGGATTTATTAAATCCACAATCTCAGAGATGAGTTTGAATGATTTAGGGAAGAGATGAAAGACAGAAACCATGGTGTTCTGACAATAAGTTTATTAAAAATCCATCAATGTTACATTTATTATATGAGAAATGTACTTCACATTTGGTTTAAATCCATTCTCTAATCTTCATCACCAGATTAGCTCCACAAAGATATTGCATTTTCCAAATTCCAAGAGATTAAGAAGGGGCAATCAACTTGGAAAAAGAAATGCAATAACTTGACACTTGTTTTTCATAGAGGATCAGATTTTCAAAGGGATTTTTTTATTAAGTATCATTAGGGTTAAGCTTAATATCAGGATCCATACAACCAGTACATGTTGCATCCACATTATGGTATGAAAGAGCCAATATGTTTTTGAAATGTGAACAGTTTAGCTCCTATTTATTGGTAGGGCCTGATAAATAGTCCCCAGTGTGCTTTAAAATCTTTCTTATTGCAGTGTTTTCATGACATTCTTTTGAGACAGGAGATTATGACCAACTGTCAATTATACTTATGTGATGGAAGGCAAGAGGAGCAGAAAACCGTGGTACTTTTTAGCCCTGGCAAACTAAAACAATGAGTAAAGAATATGAAATCAAGAAATGAAAACTTACAGATACAGGTAACATGCTAGCGTTATCAAATTTTAGAATTCGAATGTATCTTAGAGATTAATGGGCCCAATTCCTTTGTTTTGCAACTGAAGAAACTTCGTTATAGAGAGAACTCTGTAGCTCATGGTGTGTGAATAGGACAGACCCCTTCGGCAAGACTCCCATTCCCCTCCGTCTTCTTATAATTGCCTACCAGGTTTGGAGAGAAAGTACCCAGAGCCAAAGTCCAAAAAGGTTATAAGTAAACTAGACAATATGGATGAGTGTATCTGATATTCAGATTGGACGAAGATCATTTTTCCGAGAAGATCAAGGAGGACATCAAAGAGGAGGTAAGGGGTATATGTGCGTGTATGTGTCCGTGGTTCTGCCTGTGTTTTGTTTCAGTTTTTAGGCTTGAAGGTAAGCAAAATTGGAAGGCAGAGTGATGAAGGGAGAAATTTCAGTTAAAGAGAGTAGGCACACCCTGGGTGTAGTACAAATGCAGTGGGTGTGTTTGGACAAGGTGAGGGATCAGTTTGATTGCTGGATGAGGCTCCTGGGGAGGTTTCGTAGCAAATAAAACTGGAAAGATGGCAGAAGCCACACTGCCAATAGTCAGCATGGGGAAGGAAGGCCATTCTGTATGGATGGCGACATTGGGCCTTGCTGGAAGAGGGAATTTGCTTTGATTTGAGGCCCAGGTGTCCCATCTGTCAGGATTCATTACTCTGCTCCCTGCCAGGAGGTGCTTGCCGATGGGTAATTCAGATCTGATTATAACAGCATCTGGAAACGACTATAATTTTCTTCCTGCTTTTGATTCCTCGAACCTGGCTATTTGAGTAAATGCATGTGTGCTTTATATGCATATGCACAAGAGAGGGACCCCCAAGTGAAGCCCCAAGTTATTACACGTTGGTTCAAAAAGCGTCAGTCTGTTCAGGATGATCTCATGCTTCTCTGGGCATTAGAATGCCATGAAAATCCCAAGAAAGCGAACCATAGTTCTTAAGGCCATATGTTTTTTGACATAGAACGTTTATAACTTCCAATATTCCCAAGAAGTAGAAGTGTTTCTTGAAGTGTATTAAATCTATTTATCTCTGTACATCTCTGAGGGGAAAAATATTGAAAGAAGTTTTACATTGTGCAAATACTCATTAATAGCCATTTTTAATACATGTGCATTAAGAAATCATGCAATGTCAATGTACAAATTTTATATTTAGTGTACTATTATTGCAAACACTGCTCACAAGCTATTTAGATCATGTGGCAGTTCTGCAGAAAGATGGTACCTTATTTTTCGTATTTATATAGGTTGCCATAGGTGAAGTGTTAATGACTTTATGATACCTTAGGTTGTGTAAGGAAAATGACTAATTTTTGAATCAAGGAGAAAGCAAACTCAAGGTAAAACAATAACATTTAATCTTTATAAGTAATGCCTCTGTTCTGCTTCCTGCCTCTGACCCCAAATTGTCAAAGATTTTATGAATAGCAATACATTCTCATTCTCTTCAGACTATTATCCTTTTTTTAATGAAAATATATGGGTCAACCTAAACAAAAAGAAAATTTTATCCTGCATTAGTAATTAAATTTGGATATATAGTTCTTAATGTGAAATATTTTCTTTTTTTTTTTTAATGTTTTTTAATCTATTTTGAGAGAGAAAGAGAGAAAAGGAGCTGGGAATGGGAGGGGAGGGGAGAGAGAGGGAGGAGAATCCCAAGCAGGTTCCACGTTGTCAGCAGAAAGCCCGACGTGGGACTTGATCCCAAAATCTGTGAGATCATGACCTAAGTTGAAATCAAGAGTCGGACGCTTAATCGACTGAGTCATCCGGGGTCCTGGCCAAATATTTTTCTAGATGTATTAACTCCATCGCTACTTGGGCACTGGAACATTATATTTTAAAGGTATATTTTATTGTTTGTGGAATTGTGCACCCCCATGCTTGCATGTAACTCACATTAAAATAGTTCACAAATAACTAAGAAACAATTTAGTCCCAAATGTTTATTTCTAAGTTACAGATGTTTTCTTTCTTCATTTTTCTACGTTACATGCATTAGATTGCTTTTTAACTTTATAAATGGAGTTAAATAAATAAACGTTTCCATTGGGAAAATTGGGAAAAAGGACTTTCACCAGCTGCAAGCTTCACTGCATTGGCAAATTTATGTTTATTCTGTAGAAAAACAATAATGCATGGCCCTGGCCTGAATTCACAACTAAAATTTAATCTGTTTAATTGGGCAAGTTCAGACTGTCCTTCTGAACCTTCATAAAACTGTACTCTGGCAGTTTATGATTCTAGCAAACCTCTAAGAGTGAGTTACGGTTTGGTGCTCAGACTGGGAATATCCACAGGATTATTCAGAAAGTAATACCCCAATTGGGGGCACTTTATCTTTTTACAATGGGATATTTAATTTTACTGTGCCTAGAAATATTTGTCAAAGAAGGAAAAAAATGTTTTTTCAAAGACCTTTGGTTCTTTTCTCTCATTTTCTAAGGTAATTAATGTAATAAGGTTTTAGTTCCTTTGGGGGAAAATAAAGTGTTTCAAAGCTGTCAAATGAGTTTTAAAGAGAAGTCAAGACTCTATACAGATTAATGAATCAAGTCTGAATTTAGGGCTTGAGTTCTCTCTCACCCCCATGGTCAAGTGTTTTCCAGATAGACTGAATATGGACTGTGAACCCACAAATTAGGTTCACCCTCATGAAAGACTTTAAGTACAATTGTGTATACTCCATTTTCACTGAATGCAAAGGGAAGAAAACTGGCGTTTTTTTCTGAGCACCCGTAGTGCTCTGTGTGTTATCAACATTAAATCATCCAATACTCTCTCTATATCTATCTATCTATCTATCTATCTATCTATCTATTTTACACACACACACATATATACATACACATACATACATATATATATGTATGTATGTGTATGTATATATAAGTATACCCTGTTAGTAAAAGAGGAAACTGATTTTCAGACATTTGATGATTTTTCCTATGGACCCAAAAGCTAAAGCATAATCTTTTGATCTCTAGAGTCTAATCTCACTTTTCCCTCATTTTTATTTTTTGAACTAATTGTGTAATGCCAAAAATCCATTCTCTTTGTAAAAAACTAGAACACTCTGTTTAAAGCTAAAGTACCTTTAAAAACCAATTCTGATCCTAGTCTCCCCCTTTCCTCTGCAGAGACAAATGGTTTTATGCATTTATAATGTATGTTTTTCAGAACTTTAGTATCTTTTACTTACATAGATGTATCCATAAACATGTATAGTGTGGTTTCATATATTTTGTTATTTTTATATAAGTAATATTGTGCAAAAAATTGTACAAATTGCGTTTATCACTCAATGTTATGTATTTGGGACCTACCCATCTTGAGACACACAGATCTAGCTGATTCATTTTAACTACTCTATCTGCCGCTATATCATATTTAAATTTATAATTGCAATTACAATGAATATTGTGACAACATTCTTTTACAATTCTCCCTGAGCATATGTGCTAGTGTTTCTGTAACAGTAGGAACCTATAAATAGAACTGTAAAGTAAAAGAATATATACATATTTAGGTTTAACACATATTGCTCAGTTTCTCCCCAAAGTGGATCTCACAGTTTATACAATGAGAGAGCACCCATTTCCCCACACTTCAGGAACTTTAGGTCCTTGTTCAGCTTTTAGATTTTTGCCTCCTTGATGGAATTAAAAATGTGATCTCACTGTTGCTTCAGTTTCTCTTTCCCTGGTTACTACAGAAGTTAACCATCTTTTCAATGGCTGTTTAAATTTTTACTTTTATTGACTTTTCCATTTTCCTCCACTCTCTACTTTTCTTTTAGATATCTGTCTTTTTCTACTGGTATGCTACATTACACATGTTGCAAATATTTTTCTTAGTCCACAGTGTGTCTTTTAATATTATAATGATTTCTTGAACAGTTCAGAAGTTTTGAATTTTGATGTGTTCTGTTGTATCGATATCTTACATTTAAAAATATTCTTGAAGAAGTTTTCTGCACTCCAAAGTCATGGAGATATTCTTCTATATTTTCCTCTTATAATTTTAAAGTTTTCAATTTTATATGTAGTAATGTTAGATGATCGAAATCTTTGTTGTCTCTTGAGGTTTCCAAATAGTGTAAGACTAACAGTGGAGACATTTCTACAGAGAGCAATGTTACTAATTTTTTCAAGGTCGAGTTCCGAAAGGGCTTGGTCCTCACTCAGTTAAGCGTCCAACTTCGGCTCAGGTCATGATCTCACAGTTCACGAGTTCGGACCCCACATTGGGCTCTGTGCTGACAGTTCAGAGTCTGAAGCTTGCTTCAGATTCTGTGTCTCCCTCTCTCTCTGCCCCTCCCCTCCTCACACTCTGTCTCTGTCTCTCTCTCAAAAAACAAACAAACAAACAAAAAACATTAAAAAAAATTTTTTTTTCAAAGAAAGCCTGGTTCTCAGCATAAGATTTTCAGTCTAACCCCAAGTGCCAGTAAGGCTAACCTGCTTTGACAGTCTTTATCAATGAGAGGAAGAGGAAATTTGGAAAGAAAGGGTATTTGCTGGAAGGTGTTCTGTATGCTTAGAAGTACACCATTTTGTTCTTATCCCTATAGGCTGGAGGTGGTGAAAGAAATGTAGGTCTATAGAAATTTAAAGATGTACTTAAACATAAAAAGACTAGAGCCAGATTCTTGTCTGAAGATTTCTGAAAAGGAGATAGTTATGGTAACTCATCCTTGCTGGTCATGAAGGGACCAGAGTGTAGTATGTGTGAATACAAAGGTATATTCTGGAAAGGTCCTGGTGGGCCTTTGAGTATCTGGAAGAGAACTCCAATGATTCCCTATGGCTTCACCTGGAAGAACATGAAAAGTGGCAAAGGGAGACTCAGGCTTTAGGACTGCCTAGCTGGTCCCTCAGCCAAGCTGTCATACACCCAATGTGGACATCTCCATTGCCAGGTGAACCCTATGTGAGTGCTACAGGGAGTAAAGTTGTCCCTCAGTAGGGAGGGGATCATCTGCCAGATAGGCAACTCAGGTAAAGAAGAATCAGTCCTTAAGAAAATCAACCTCATTGGGAACGCAAGCTGGTGCAGCCACTCTGGAAAACAGTATGGAGGTTCCTCAAAAAACTAAAAATAGAACTACCCTACAACCCAGCAATTGCACTACTAGGTATTTATCCAAGGGATACAGGTGTGCTGTTTCAAAGGGACACATGCACCCCCATGTTTATAGCAGCACTATCAACAATAGCCAAAGTATGGAAAGAGCCCAAATGTCCATCGATGAATGAATGGATAATGTACACATAATGGAGTATTACCCGGCAATCAAAAAGAATGCAATCTTGCCATTTGTGATTACATGGATGGAACTGGAGGGTATTATGCTAGGTGAAATTAGTCAGTCAGAGAAAGACAAATATCCTATGATTTCACTCATATGAGGACTTTAAGAGACAAGACAGGTGGACATAAGAGAAGGGAAATAAAAATAATATAAAAACAGGGAGGGAGACAAAACAGAAGAGACTCATAAATATGGAGAACAAACAGAGGGTTACTGGAGGGGTTGTGAGAAGAGGGATGGGCTAAATGGGTAAGGGGCATTAAGGAATCTACTCCTGAAATCATTGTTGCACTATATGCTAACTAATTTGGATGTAAATTCAAAAAAATAAATTAAAAAATAATTACAAATAAATAAAAACATACATTTTGGGGGCACCTGGGTGGCTCAGTTAAGCACCGGACTTTCGCTCAGGTCATAATCTTGTGGTTGGTGACTTTGAGCCCCACAGTGAGCTCTGTACTGTCAGCCAGAAGCTTACTTTCAGATCCTCTGTCTCACTGTTTCTCTGCACCTCCCCCCACTTGTGTTCTTTGTCTCTCAAAAATAAATAATCATTTAAAAAAATAAGTATATAAAAACAAACATTTTTTTCAAGCAAGAAAAGAGCAGAACTCAGACAACTTAGTTTCTGTAGCTCTGCTATAATATGAAAGCACTTCCACAAAGCACAAAACCATCTTATATTTTCCATATCAATTAAGAATTTGGGTTAAATTTTTTTCCTGAGGTAACTGCTGCCTTTGACTTTAGGGATCTGTGTACGAATTAATAGCTTTTTCCTTAAATCATTCCTATGGTTACAAATTAATGCTCAAACATAATAATAAAAATAATTGGAATTAACTTACATTTCTTTAATAAATTTTATGAAATTATGTATCAAAAGTAATGGTCAGTATTGGTGCGTAGTAAAAACTCATGCTTTTTCTTTTTTTAATAAAAATAAGAAGAAGCATGTTCCCACATATCCAAAACTACCTTATTGTTTGGGTCTTTCACATTTTGTTTTGACTTTTTCTGAGCGTTATGGAGATTTCACAGATACAACTGAAATATTTATTAACACATCTAAATCTATGGATACCCTGCTGGTAAAATTATAAATCAGAATGACTTCATTGGAAAGCAATTTGGTGTTACACATAACATTCATAATATTCATATATTTAAATATCTATTCACAAAGATGTTCATTGCAGCATTGCTTATGATGAGAAATTAAAAAGTAAACAAATGAATTATTTTCTAGTCATTGAAATACTTGGAAGCATATTTAATAACATGAGAAAACATCCATAGCATAATTTTAAGCAAAAATAAAATACAAAATTAAGATGGTAATTTCCCAATTTTTTAAAATCTAAAAATACCTAAGAACAAAGAAAACATATTAAAAAGGTACCAAATGGACTCCAAGGAATACAATTTTCTTTTTGACCTCTTCCTATTTTACAAAGTTCCCATCAAATGTGTTCATATAATGATCAGTTCTTGCAGAACCAAGGCATAGCAATACAGTAAATGAATGGATTCTGAACTTGAGGATATCACAAGCTTTGTTTCCCCCCATTTTGGTGAGCATAATTTAATAGGAGATTAAATTCTGCTGTTCTTTCTCCAAAAAAAGAAAAGAAAAGAGAAGAAAAGACAAGAGAATCAACCTCAAAGCAAACAAATCAGAGCACAGACACATGAACCCAATTTCTGCTTCCTCCTCTCTGTTACTTGCTATACAGAAAGAAAGCTAGTGTGAGAATTTATAGTAGGGGTGGGGAGAAGAGAGGCCTATTCAACTAGAGAAAGAAAAGAGAAGAGTAAGGAGAAGATCACAACCATTTCTTCCCTCCCTGATGCCAGATACAAATCCAACAGCTAGGAAGTGGTGTTGCCAGGTTCAAATTCAGGCAGGCCGACTTCAACATTGAACTTCCTAAAGACTATGCTAATGTCCGCTTCTCAGTTATGATATTTGCTCTTAAATTCTGGTTTATATCTGTTTTCCTATTCTGGACGTTTTTTCAAATCATATCTATTTTCAGGTCTGGATATTTCTTTTGAGTTCTAATTTGCTAGTAATTTTTCTTTTAAAGATTAATGTATGTTGGCTTTTGTTTGAAAAATGTGGGGCAACTGTTGAATTTTTTTTCTGTTAATTTGTTAATATAGGGAATCAAAATAATAGATTTTCTAATATTGAATCATCCTTGCAGCCTATTTTAAATCTGACATATTGTTAGGTTTTTTCCTTAATACGTTGTTTTATTTGTTAATGTATGAATACATCATTTAGGCGTTTTTACTTCATATTCAAAAGTGAAACAAAACTCTTCTTGTGGTACATTTTTCCACTTTTAATTCAGAATATTGTAGCCTGTGAGATTAGATAATTAGATTTAATTAAATTAAATTCTGGATCTATTCATATAAAAGGAGGCTTATGGGTTCCTTGATCTTAATTTTATCTCCAGTCAGCCTCCTTTTGTAAGTTACCTATTGAGCTTTTTTATTTTTGTTCTTTTGGGTTTTCCATTACTTCAAGTTTTGGCGATTTATATCTTCCAGGGAAAATTATCTGATTCATGTAGGGGATGTCCAAATTCATTGGTACAAGATTACTGATGGTAGTAACTAAAATCTGGAATTCCGTAAAACTGAATCACTAATGGTCCCCTTTGTTATTAGTTGTATTCTCACATTTTTCTTGATTATAATTGCCCTAAATTTGTCTTTTTAATTTTTTTCAAATACTACTTTTTGTTTTAATCAAGTCTATTCTATTTTTTGTTTTTAGATTTTGTTTTAGTTTTTGTTTTTAAAGTTTTTATTTAAATTCTAGTTAGGTAACATATAGTGTAATACTGGTTTCAGGAGTAGAATTTAGTGATACATGTAATACCCAGTAATACACAGTGCTCAACACAAAAGTGCCCTCCTTAATACCCATCACTCATCTAGCCCATCCCCACCCACCTCCCCTCCAGCAACCCTCAGTTTATTCTCTATAGTTAAGTCTCTTATGGTTTGCTTCCTTCTCTTTTTTACCCCCTCCCCTATGTTCATCTGTTTTGTTTCTTAAATTCCACATATGAGTGAAATCATACGGTATTTGTCTTTCTCTGACTGACTTATTTCACTTAGCATAATACTGTCTAGCTCCATCCACGTTGTTGTAAATGGCAAGACTTCATTCTTTTTTCTAATTTTTTTTTTAATGTTTATTTTTGAGAGAGGGAGAGAGACCGAGCACAAGCGGGGAGGGGCAGAGAGTGAGGGAGACACAGAATATCCGAAGCAGGCTCCAGGCTCTGAGCTGTCAGCACAGAGCCCCTCGCGGGGCTCCATCTCACAAACCTCAAGATCATGACCTGAGCCAAAGTCAGATGCTTAACCTACTGAGCCAACCAAGCGCCCCAAGATTTCATTCTTTTAGACAGCTGAATCCACAGACCTTGTTGTTTCTGTCCTATTAATTTATTCTTTTACTATTGTTGCATCTCTTGCTCTACTTTCTTTGGGTTTATTTTGCTTTTCCACCCAATTTTTTTTATTAAGATACAGTTCATTTATTTTTAATACTTTTTTTAAAATAATCAAGGCTGTATATTTTTTCAATTAATTACCAGTTTGTTTCCACTCTGTGAATTTTTGTTTTGTAAGATTTTCTTATTGGTAAGTTTTAAATATTTGATTATTACTGATTTTTAATTTTATTCAGTATGTTCAGCCTCTGTGACATAATTCCAGTTTTGTTTTTGTTTTTTGTTTTTGTTTTTGTTTTGTTTCTGTTTTTGTTCCAGTCAGTTTAGTGCTTAGGCTCTTGCAAGAGGGACTCTTGGAAACTGTGCTGTAGAAAGCTATGCATTAGCTTTTCTCTTTGGGTCCAATCAGTGACTCTCTCTCTTACAGTTTTTTTCTTCTTTTTAATAATTAAAAAAATTTAATTTTTTCAAAAATATGTAACATAAAATTTGCCATCTTGGGGCGCCTGAGTGGTTCAGTTGGTTAAGCATCCAACTCTTGATTTTGGCTCAGGTCATGATCTCACGGTTTGTGAGTTCGAGCCTCATGTTGGGCTCTGCACTGACAGTGCAGAACCTGCTTGGGGTTCTCTTTTCCTCTCTCTCTGCCCCTCCCACATGCATGCTCTCACTCTCAAAATGAATCAATAAACTTAAAAAAATTACCATCTTAATTGTTTATAAGTCTACCATTCAGTAGTGTTAAGTTGTGCAACAAATCCGCTGAATTTTTTAATCTTGCAAAATGAAACTCTTATACCCATTAAACAACAATCCCCATTTCTCCCTTCCCCCAGTTCCTGGCAACCACCTTCTGTTTCTAGAATTCAACTACTTTAAGTAGGTCATATAGGTAGAATTATATAGTATCTATCCATATTGTAGCAGGTGTCAGAATTTCCTTCTTTTTAAACACTGAATGATACTGCATTGTATTTTTGTATCACATTTCATTTATACATCATCTTTTGGACATCTGGGTGTCTTCCACATCTTACAGATTATTCTAAACCCATTTATATTGGTTGTAATTAATTAAGTCTATGTTTTGACTTTTCCCTCTTGTTTTGTGTTTTCTCTTTACTATTTTTCCCCTCAATTTTTCTTTTTTACTTTTTTCTACTTCTTAAGAACATCCTGAAAATGTTAACATATTTACCTAGCTTTTTGTCTAACAACATCTGGAGCCAATCAACCAAAATTAGATCCAAACTTTAACATGCTTTTATTCACCTCTGTTTTTCCTCTGCAGCCTCCACACGCATATACCCCTCTCATTTGTCGTGTCAATAGTGTCTTGAATTATAGGTCTAGATTAATACATTAACTGATTTTTGAAGTTTTACAATCCATAATGATGTAAGTTATCACTCTTCATTATATCATTGCCTCAACTTAGTTTTGTATCTCTTCTTCCTTGATTGCATCTTTTATATTCTTTCAGTTTTGGGGGCAATAAATCTTGTGAATCCATCCATATATATATTTTTTAAGTTTATTTATTTATTTTGAGAGAGAGAAAGGGAGAGAGAGAATCCCAAGCAGTCTCCACACTGACTATGAGGAGCCCGAAGTGGGCTCAAACTCAGGAACCATGAGATCATGAACTGAGCCAAAATCAGGAACTGGATGCTTACCCAACCGACTGAGCCACACAGGTGTCCTGAATCCATCCATATTTGAAAATGTCATTATTTTCTTTTATATTTGAATGGTAACTTGCCTGGATATAAAATTCTAGATTCAGTTCTTTTCCTTTATCAGTTATCTGTGTTAAGATTTTGCTTTATTGCTCTACTGTGTCTGATATTGCTCACAAGAGGACTCATGAGAATTTGATTCTCATTTCTTTTTGAGCTTTGTGTTCTGTTCATTTTTTAGTATAATTTCTTCATTCATTTACTTCTGAATTTAGCTATGATGAGTGCAGGTACTCAATGGGCCCTTTTTATGTGAGATTCTGTGGCATTTACAATATCATCCTATTAGCTACTGAGGAAATCAACTCTCTGGACTCAGCCTTACGTTTTTTATAATAGTTATATAGGGGAGGAGATCTTATAACTTTCATGAAAATTTTCAGTCATGAGACAGGTATAATAATAAAAGACTCCCTAATTTATAAATAAAGAACAACTGAATCCAAATTGTATTCCTGGCCAGTGAAATAAGTTCAAGTTACCTGCTCAGATGGCTAGATACCTAGAGATGGCTTCCAGGTCCTAGAGAGGACAGAGTAGAAAATTTATCTCAAAGGCACAGAGAAAGGATGTAGTTGATGTAGTTTCCTCCAAGAAGGAGTTTTGGGGCATAATTAGCCTATTATCTGAGGTCTAGAGTAATCTAAGTAAATTTTCCTTCTCTTTCTTAAGTGCAGGGCAGTTCTGTTTCCAATGTCCTGCTCTTTTACAATATCTACAGTCTGAATAATATCAAGGGCTGACTCACCCACACAACTACATTTTCTTCAATTTACTTCTTTTAGGAGGGCAAAGATTTCCAACTAAGATGGAAATCAAAAGATTCTTACGTTTTAGATTTAGAATTGTGTGCTTTTGAAATATTTTAATAAATCATTCCATAAAAGCTTCAAAATGGTTTATTTCCTTCCGGGTATATAGTTCCATTTCAGCTTATGAGAGAAGCCCATCCAGCTCCCGCAAAAATTTCTTATCAGGCTCTGAATATCAGCTTCCAGTTAGGCCAGCAACTAATCATAGAGCTTCTTTAAAAATTCTTTCAAACAATCCTATTATCAGGTTTTGGCCAGGACAAATAATAAATATTTCTGACAGCACTGAATTCCTTTTAAAAGTTTTTTTTCCCCTTTATCTTTTAAAACAAAATTACACATACAGGTGACTCAAAATCAAAGCCAATAATCTTTTTAAAAAATCTTTTTGTTTATGTTTATTTATTTTTAAAAGAGAGACAGAGTGGAGCAGGGAAGGGGCAGAGAAAGAAGGAGACATAGAATCGAAAGCAGGCTCCAGGCTCTGAGCTGTCAGCACAGAGTCCAATGCGGGGCTCAAAGCCATGAACTGTGAGATTATGACCTGAGCTCAAGTCAGACCCTTAACTGACTAAGCCACCCAAGTGTGCTGAATGATCTTTTAATTGACCTAACCATGGGTGCAAGAGGCACCCCCAAAGAAGGGGCAAGAGATGCGGTCCTCCTGGGATCCAGGGCCACTCTCAAGGAGCCAAAAGAAAGTAAGACAACTCCCCTGAGCTGCTATCAGTTGGTAGGACACCAGCCTCCAATGAGGTGTGATGCACATTTCTGTCCAGCCATATTTTTGGCCCCCAATCTGATGGATGAGCCACCTGCACACGCAAGAACCAACAATCTGTGTACCCTGGGCAGAAAGAAAAAGAAGGCCAAGCCAAGTTTTCAGGACACAAAACCAGACAAACGGGGAAGCAATAACCATCCCTGGGAGGGAAAGTATCAATAACCACTTGGCACCCCAAAACCAAAGCCGGAAGAGTTACAATTCACAGAACTGATTCTTATAAATGTCTTAGTCCTGTTAATTTGAATTTGAAAAAGAAAGGTCACATAAAATTTAACCTTCTTCTCTGGACTGGACCCTACAGACAGGGATCTCCGGAGAGCTGACTTTGGTAAGAATTCTTATCCTTCGCGGGCTTCTGCTGGTTTCCCAGGATCCCATTGTTAAACTGTTTAAACAAGGAGGTTTTAGACGGTTGTGGCTCTAATGCAGTGGTGGCCTACATAAGCAAACCAACATCAGCCTGTAAATGCCTCAAGGTTACAAAATCAAAACATGGAGGACAAGCAATCATAAACAGCCAAATAGGCTTTCAGCTATTGCCAATTAATAATTTCCTTATCTTGCTTCTACCCTTTCTCTGTAAAAGTCTCCCAACCCCCTGGGGACCCTGGGTGGCTCAGTCCATTAAGCTCTAACTTCAGCTCAGGTCATGCTCTTGCGGTTCATGAGTTCAAGCCCCACATCAGGCTCTGTGCTGACAGCTGGAAGCCTGGAGCCTGCTTCAGATCCTGTGTCTCCCTCTCTCTCTGCCCCTCCCCCACTTGCTCTCTGTCTCTCTCTGTCTCAAAAATGAATAAAACATTTTTAAAAAATTAAAGAAAAAGTTTCTCCCAGCTCCTGTGAGTGAAGTGCTCCTTACCACTTCCCATTTGGGGCTGCTCAATTTGAATCGATTTTTGCCCAAATATGGTCTTAATAATTTTAGTATTGTCTCAGTTTACCTTTTAATACCATCTGCAGGCTTTGGTACAAGTGGGGTGTACCAGTGGGCCCCTTCCTTTTCAGCAGAACTGTAAAGGAGGAAAAATAATCTTCCTGAGTTTTTGGCTGAGACCACAAGTAATAAAAGACAGATTAACAAAACAAAAACAAACAGAAGTTTATTGACATACCTGTATCTCACACATACATGTGAGATACCCAGGAAAACTGAGTAACTCCTCCAGATGGCCCAAACCACCACCTTAAATACCATCTTCAGCTAAAGACAAAAGATATTGAGGGAGGAGGGGAGAAGCCAGTTATGGGAGGTTACCAGGAAAAGCATGGTAGAGTAAGGAATGTTATGTGGATTTTAGTCACACTGTTCCTCCATTAATAAGTTTCTTGTGATTTAAAATCACCCTTCTCCTCCTGGTACCTAAAGGAAGACAACTTACTAATGTAGATGTCCTTTATAAATGTAAATTTCTTTTGCAGAAGGTAACTTCTACTCCATTTTCAGAGCTTCTCCCGTGTCAGCTGTTTCTCAAAAATAATCAGCTCAAAGTAATCCTTTTTGCCAAAAAGGCATATTCTACTACTCTTCAATAGTAAGAAGTCAAAGGAGTCTGTAAACTATTAAGAAAGTTTTGTTATAAAAAATTCGTGAAGGATACAAGAAAGGCAGAAAACATGTATAAATATTAAGTTTATTTTATAGACCAGTCAGTTGCCATTTATAGCCAAGTTGTGCACTGCAAGCCCCAGAGGGAGTCAATAACACTAACTGTGCTATGACTGAAGCCCATAGAGGTATGTAATGTATGATGTGGCTCACTCTGGGCTATCTTTAAAGTGGGATGCTAGGTAAATAAGGATATAAAATGTAAGATGTAGAATCCACCTTTGAAGACCTTAACATCTAATTAAGTAGATACTGGAAACACACACACACACCCCTAACAATAGAAGATAGTGATCTTTTGTTTTTTAATTTTATATTTTACTTTTTAAATTTTACATTCAAATTATTTAGCATATAGTGCAACAGTGATTTCAGGAGTAGATTCCTTAATGCCCCTTACCCATTTAGCCCATCCCCCCTCCCACAACCCCTCCAGTAATCCTCAATTTGGTCTCCATATTTATGAGTCTCTTCTGTTTTGTCCCCCTCCCTGTTTTTATATTATTTTTGTTTCCCTTCCCTTATGTTCATCTGTTTTGTCTCTTAAAGTCCTCATATGAGTGAAGTCATATGATTTTTGTCTTTCTCTGACTAATTTCACTTAGCATAATACCCTCCAGTTCCATTCACGTAGCTGCAAATGGCAAGATTGTATTCTTTTTGATTGCTGAGTAATACTCCATTGTGTGTGTGTGTGTGTGTGTGTGTGTGTGTGTGTGTGTGTGTGTGTGTATAGCACCTCTTCCTTATCCATTCATCCATCAATGGACATTTGGGCTCTTTCCATACTTTGGCTATTGTTGATAGTGCTGCTATAAACATGGGGGTGCATGTGTCCCTTCGAAACAGCACACCTGTATCCCATGGATAAATGCCTAGTAGTGCAATTGCTGGGTCGTAGAGTAGTTCTATTTTTAGTTTTTGAGGAACCTCCATACTGTTTTCCAGAGTGGCTGCACCAGCTTGCACTGCCACCAACAATGCAAAAGAGATCCTCTTTCTCCACATCCCTGCCAACATCTGTTGTTGCCTAAGTTGTTAATGTTAGCCATTCTGACAGGTGTAAGGTGGTATCTCATTGTGGTTTTGATTTGTATTTCCCTGATGATGAGTGATGTTGAGCATTTTTTCATGTGTTGGTTGGCCATCTGGAGGTCTTCTTTGGAGAAGTGTCTCTTCATGACTTTTGCCCATTTCTTCACTGGATTATTTGTTTTTGGGTGTTGAGTTTGATAAGTTCTTTATAGATTTTGGATACTAACCTTTTATCTGATATGTCATTTGCAAATATCTTCTCCCATTCTGTCAGTTGCCTTTTAGTTTTGCTGATTGTTTCCTTCGCTGTGCAGAAGCTTTTTATTTTGATGAGGTCCCAGTAGTTCATTTTTGCTTTTGTTTCCCTTGCCTCCAGAGATGTGTTGAGTAAGAAGTTGCTGCAGGGAAGATCAAAGTTTTTGCCTGCTTTCTCCTCGAAAGAAAGATGGCTTCCTGTCTTACATTGAGGTCTTTCATCCATTTTGAATTTATTTTTGTGTATGGTGTAAGGGAGTGGTCCAGGTTCATTCTTCTGCATGTTGCCATCCAGTTTTCCCAGCACCACTTGCTGAAGAGACTGTCTTTATACCACTGGATATTCTTTCCTGCTTTGTCAAAGATTAGTTGGCCATACGTTTGTGGGTCCATTTCTGGGTTCTCTATTCTGTTCCATTGATCTGAGTGTCTGTTCTTGTGCTAGTACCATACTGTCTTGATGATTACAGCTTTGTAGTATAGCTTGAGGTCTGGGACTGTGATGCCTCCTGCTTTGGTTTTCTTTTTCAAGATTGCTTTGGCTATTCGGGGTCTTTTCTGGTTCCATACAAATTTTAGGATTATTTGTTCTAGCTCTGTGAAGAATGTTGGTGTTACTTTGATAGGGATTGCTTGGAATATGTAGATTGCTTTGGGTATTATCAACATTTTAACAATATTTGTTCTTCCTATCCAGGAGGATGGATAAGACCGTGATTTTTAAGTGCCAAATTAATGAACACGAAACAAAAACCATGGCTATTTAAAAACAGGAGAGATCACTTCCAATTTTGGTGATCAGAAATGGTTTCATGGAAAAGACAAAGCATAAATTGGGCTGTGAGGGATGGTAGACATTCAATAAGAAGAGAGTAACAAAAAGGACATTTCAGGCAATGGAAAAAAGGTAAGGACAACATTGAGCCAGGTATGATAAAGTTTAAGGAAAGGGACAATAAGTGGATTTGATTGAATGAGGAGGCTAAAAGAATAGTGGGAGTTCAGGATGGATGGATAAGATGGAATAAGGTTGTGGACAGCCTTTTGACTTCAAGATAAGGATTTTTGGAATATCCAGCTGGTATGTGGAATTACTCAAATTATTGAAGACAGGGAATTCAAGATGATACTTAAGGGATATTAATCTAGTAGTGATGTCTACAATTCATACAGAGAGGAACTAGAGTAGCAAAATCATATGAGGGCTTTGAAGGTCTAAACTATGCATAGTGCCAGTCATATGGGAAGAGGCAAGACAAGAATGAAATGAATCTAAATCCAAGACACCTGTTCTGCAGGGAGTCAATATTGCAAAGGCAGATGCTGGCAGAAGTGTTTCCAGAGCAGGAAAATCAGAGTGATTATTGTGTCACTAAAGATCTAATACAAACTTTTTGCTCATGATTCAGTGGAAAACATAATTAAAGCCAGTTTGTTTCAGCTATTTAGTTATTTTAGCTATTTACTGTTTGTCTCTGTCTGTTCTTAGAACCCAGTCTTAGAATCATATATTTGTAAATAAATATATTACATGGGTCAAAAATGTTCTTTCTTTATATAGTCAATATTTGGAACTTTTTCAGTGTTTACATTAGACCTAATTGTATGGAATATTATTGGGCTAGGAAATTTTATCCTTTGAAATATAAGTGATGTTGGTATGAATAAATATTTTTAAATGAATGAATAAAGCACTCTTTATTAGATGTGTTCTTTAAAATAAGTTAAAGCTCTTTAAATCTAGTTAAATTAACAACTTTTTAATTAAATTTTGCTATATTATGGATTTTTAACGTCTTCCTTTTGAAAGTTCCACAGCTACTATATAATCATAAGCATAAGAAATATTTTACTTCCCCTACAATCATTTTAAATTTCATGGGCCAAATTCTCCCCTCAGATGTACTTTTTATAACTCACACTGAAGTGAGTGGAAATTTAGTTAGACTATCTGAGGGCAAAATTTGGAATCACATTTGCAAAGATATTGACTTTTCTTGATTCATGTTTTATTGAGAAATTGGACATTTAAATTGGCTCGGATTATCTGTAATAAAGTATTTGAACTTGATGCCATTTAGACATATTGGGGATAGAAGAAAAATAATGTTTTACTGCAAGTTGCTACTTTTCAGATTTTGACTTTCATTTCCCATGAAAAAATATAAAACTGGAGAATTAAACACCTCCATATTTTTCCCTACTGAGCCTAAAAGTTAAAAAGCATTTCAATTGCATGAGTAAAATATTTTTTATAGCATAAAATAACACTGGAGCTGTAGGAGACTGTCAGGAAAAGGGAAAGGGAAAAGGGTGGAAGAGGAGAATGTATATGAAATATTGGACCCAGGAATCCAAAATAAGTGAACCAAATAGTTTTAAGATTAACTCATATTATTTCATCTCTACATTCTCATTGTGTGATCACTACAAAGAGTTCCTGTAGTTCTGGTTTTTTTGTGTGTTTTTTTTGTTGTTGTTGTTGTTTTGTTTTCTTTTTTGGTGTTGACCTTAATTATCTTTGCTAAATGTTAGAGTAGTGTAGTATACCCAGACAAGCTTCAGTCCCATGTAGGCAGAATTCTACAAGGGATTCTGCTTACTCGCCCACTCTGGGCACCAGACCTCTGATGGCAAAGCACAGATAGAAGTCATTCAGTTCTACTGTTGATATTTAATTAATTTTGGGGAAACTTTTTTAGTTCTTTTAAAAAATATTTTTTAATGTTTATTTTTTAAGAGAGAGAGAGAGAGACAGAGTGAGAGGCAGGGGAGGGGCAGAGAGAGAGGGAGACACAGAATCCAAAGCAGGCTCCAAGCTCTGAGATGTCAACACAGAGCCCAATGTGGGTCTTGAACTGGTGAACCACGAGATCGTAACCTGAACCAAAGTTGACGCTCAACTGACTGAGCCACCCAGGCACCTGGGAACTTTTCTGGTTCTTAATGAGAAATTTGTTTAGGCTGATAATGCCCATCCTTTTAATGAAAATGATCTGTAGTTTATCCCTCACACCAATTTATAATTTGCTATGTTCACAATTTGCTATATGTACTATATGTGTTCGGTTTCAGTATTTGGGCCGTGTCTCCCCATTTCCTAACTTTGTGTGTAAAGAATCATTTTTGGCCCTTGTGAATCCTCCTTTGTGTCTGTCATTTTGATATGTCCTTACAATTGTTCTTCCAAGTTAAAAGGTCACATCAAGTTGTACCTTCAGGAACCTTGCTGTTGAGTTTTATCTTTGATTATGCACCGCCTCATATTGTCAATAGACTATCAATTGTTACCAATTGATATTTAGAAAGGCTTTGCTTTTTTCCTGTAAGCTCTGCAAGATGTTTTCTGTGTTTGTGCAAGACAATAGCACTCTGTCTCTAATATGACCACTCCATACTTGTGTTCCCTTCCTATTAGTAAAATAAATGCTATAGTTACAGAAATACCGTTAAAACCTCCTTGTAAGAAAGACTTTATTTCTCCACAAATTCACTCTACCTCCAACTGGGTAAAAACACAGATTGGGACAGCATTTTAATCTATTAAATGGACTCCTTTTCTCTTCTTCCCACCCTGAAGTAGTAGTATTAGCTACAGTATAATTTTCACGCAAAGTGTCCTATCACTTGTATTGCTTATTCTTTGTTCTTGACACATTATGAGTCCATAAACACTTGTTGCAGGAATCTATGATGATCTTGAAGATTTATTTTTTAAATAGATAACATAATTTGAGTTAAAAATTGAAGGACTTCTACAAAATTTTATGTAAATTGGGAGTATAATCAAGAAGTTCAAACTGATAAAATATGTTTAATCTACTTTAACTTCTGGAAGGTTTATTTTCTCCCCTACTGGGTGACACAGTGGCCTATGAAGCCAGAGAACACTTTCCTACAAGTTCTTATTGGAAATGTTAGTACCCTTCTTATCTCTGTGGAAGCATCATTGTCTTATAGCCAGCATTATACAAATATTAAAGATTTTTTATTCTTGTCCTGGAAGGATGATTGGGGGCTGCTGTATGCCACAGTGTAGGTAATAGACTCACTTCTGTGTAATTATAGCAAAATCTAGATGACTTGGTGAAGAACATTAAAGTGTAGCAATGAAACTTAGTCTTTATCCATGGTGATAATAACAATAACAATAATTTCCATTTATTTTGAAACTATTTTGTGTCTGGGGTTCTACAAAGTTGGCATTATGATCTTCATTTCAGTTGTAGAGTAGCTATTAACCTTTCCTATGGTCTCATGTTAATAATTCTCAGCTCTGTGACTCAAACTCATACTCTGAGTCCCAAATCCTTGCTGTTTCCATGACTTCTTACCACTCCAGCAAAGATTGGGAAGCACTCCTAACAGAAAAGAGTTCCCCATGGCAGAAACAAAGGAGGGACACTATTCCAGCAGTTGTGTCAGGGGATAAGGTTTCCAGAAGCTATTTTTGTGGGTAGCCTATATACTTTACCACAGACTCTAACACACTCTGTGTGATTTCTTTTAAAAACCCTTTTTGTGTCCTTCTGGCCTAAGGTTCTTTATGGTGAAATTTTGCAGAAGCAGTCAGAACGGATGACTTGAGGGATCAGCATGATGCCAATTTTTTCTTCACAGCTGCATAGTGGCCTTCAATAAAGACAGACGTATAATAACTGAATTCCTCAGACAAAGAGAATA
This sequence comes from Herpailurus yagouaroundi, assembly GCF_014898765.1. Lineage (NCBI taxonomy): Eukaryota > Metazoa > Chordata > Mammalia > Carnivora > Felidae > Herpailurus > Herpailurus yagouaroundi. The sequence continues at coordinate 65,714,259 of NW_024412376.1, forward strand.
GCAGTACAAAGACTGGCTGGCTTATAATTCACGGAGGAAATATCTGATCCAATGGTATAAGAGGATCTGTTATTTTTTTTCCATATGAGATTATTTTAATTTTTGGGGGGTATCTTTTCTCCAGAGAATATACCTGTCACATAGCCAGAAGTCTTCCAATTTGGTTTTCCATATGTTGTCAAGTTTCTTCTAAGGATGGATTCAAATTACCTTCAGGGCAAGCAGTATTGATAACTTTCAGAAAAATAAATGGTCTCTTACTTTGGTCATGTATACAATTTAAGTACTATACTTCACAAAGTAGGTTTGGGTATAAAAGCTTAAGGTCTATACAGAAGTACTTTAGCAATAGAAAATTTTGTTGGTGTGTTAGAAACAAGTGTTAAGAATAAGAAATAATTTAATATACTATTGCCTATTACCAAGACTTTTTAAAATAGAGTAAAATAATGTTAATGAACATTACTGTCTTGAACTCACCTAAGGGACTAAATAAAAAATAATATTCTTCATTCATATGTAAAATATATTAATGTAGTCCTTGGTTATAATTGGAAACAGCAAAGAGAAATTTTAATATTAATGATTGCCAAACAGTGTTAATTTGCTATGATCCCACACTGAGGGTAACAGGATTCAGTTAGAAGTTTACCTTTCTGATGATGAAATACTATGTGAAACTTCAAGCTGCCAAACATAAGAAAGAAACCATAGAGAGGAGGCCTTCTGGAGACCCCAGTTCAGTGGGAATTACATCACTGGTTATGCATGTGCTCCTTTTTAGTGAGAGGTTGCCACATCAGCACTCAACTCTGATGTTTATTTGAAATAACATTTTTAAGGAAAAGGATGGTTCTTGCCTTGGTGCTAAATAATTAGTAAGACATTATAATAATAACTGTTGTTTTACTCTCTACATAGTTTGAGAGAGTTTATAGAAAATGATCACTTTCATATTTCTCCTTAATCATTTGGAATAGTATGTTATGAAAGTGCTCCCCCTCCCCCCACTCTTTTATAATAGTTTGGTTCTGAAGTCACCATTTTATTTCAATAAGGGAAAAGAGAAACCAGGAGAGCAAATCGTGAGGTTCTGTCAAACATAGGAGTATTGGTCATTGCTTTTTGGTTAATTAGGGATTCTTCTTAATATTATCACTTCTGCGGATTAAAAATGTGTGAATGAGCTAGGCTGTGGTTATAAATCGGCCAAGTTTCAAAATATCTAACAGGTTCAGGGAAGCTTTTTGTAAAAGCAAGGTCTTATCTCACAGTCCCTCTGCAGAGATGTCCTTGGAGAACCATGTGACTATCTTCTCTTAGACACAGTTGATTGAACAAAACTAGAGTATCTGACAACCGAGTATTTTATGGACTTTGGCCAATCAAATTTTCTGCCCAGTTTTAAAGGAGGAGTTGGAAGGGCATTGGAAGGGGCGATGAAAGACAGGGAGAGAGAGAAAGAGAGAGAGAGAGAGAGAGAGAGAGAGAGAGAGAGAGAGAGATGGAGAGCTCCTCCTCTCCTGAAGCCTCATGGGAAGTGTAACTGGAAAGTGAAGCCAACTGAATCAGCAGGATACAGAATCAAGACACAGGAATCAGCCAGTCCTGGGTTTGAATTACCTCCACCAGTTCATGGATGTCTGAAACTGACTATGATTAATCACCTCTCTGGGATTCAGTTTCCTTATGTGTAAAATGGGGCTAATGAAATTTACTTTGCCAGGCTGTTATGGTAGGGCTGTTAGGGCTTTAAGATAATGGATATGAAGAACCTAGCCTGGTTTCTGGTTTCTGCACTAGGCTCAGTGCATGGAAACTATTATCCTTCTTGGTTCCCTCCTCTCACTTTTCTTCAGCTTTCTGTTACCTTTCCATACTCTGCTCCATCAATAGTATTGACTTTTGACGTGAGATGACTACTGATTTATCCTTCGGCTTTTTTCTTTTCTTTTTTTTTTTTTTTTTTTTACAGCGTTACTCTAGTCTCAACAACTTCTAGGTTTTCTTGTGTTGCTGTTTTGTTGTTGTTGTTTTTTCAAGTAATCTCTACGCCCCATGTAGGCTCAAACTCAACCCTAAGATCAAGAGTTTCATGCTGTACTGACTGAGCTAGGCTGGCACCTCTAGGTTTTTTTCTAATTAAAGGATTTTATGACTATATTTTGGTACTGCATACAAGTCTTTGGTATCATTACTTAAAACCAAGAGATTAAGGAAAATTAAATATGCAGGCTTTTTCCGGTTTCAGGGTCATCTTTTCATGGTGCTATTGCTACAATGCAATCAATGCCAAAGAGAAATGATTTTAGAGCAAGAAGCCAACAACCTCACTATGGATTTTATTTTCAGGATTTTATTTTATTATTTTTTGAATCACAACAAATAAATCTTTATTCTTTTCTGCTCAGGAAACTTGGTTTTATATTCATTCACTACAAAATCCTGACTCTCAGAAAACAAAAGACAAATAACCCTCAGTGGTTTTTTTTGTTTTGTTTTTTTCTGTCAGGCTTTTATTCTACTTTGACAGTTGGAAATAGTCATTAATAACTGATGCAATCAAGAGAATTCTACAGTATGTGTGGTAAAATATTTAATATGGAATTATAATTCAAGTCTTTCCTTCTAATGAAAAAACAAGGCCTGCTCCAGTACACAAGTTTGAATTCAATAATTAGGGTTGACTTTAGGCATTAGGCATATCCATGAAGAAAATTTCCTCCAGAACCAAATTTGAAAGTAAAGGGAAATTTTTTTTAGAGTCATTTCTCTTGGGTCAAAATAGTGCAATGTTTTCTAGAATAAGTAAATCAGGTACATGGTAGTACTTTGATGTCAATATTTTTATTTTCTTACTTATTTTTTAAAGACTGCACTTAAGCTCTTGATATAAAGCAGACTTTTAATTTCCCGTTTTTCAAAGATGATACTGAAAGGTCACTTTCTAGCTTTTAAAGTTCTAAGAAATGACTCATTGTACAACTACTGTCTTACAGGATTCAAAATCAAATTTCCGGTCAGTATTATGCATTTTGATTTGGCAAACATGTATCCTTTTTTATGTCTTGTAATAGAGATTATTATTAAGAGCTTTTTATTACTGGTTGCCATGTTCTAGGCAGTGGATTTTCTGAGCACTCTATCACATAGGTAAAAAGATCATTGCATTATTGAAATCTACTGTTTGTGCCAGTTGCAACAAAATCTCTGGCAGAGATTCATAAAAGATCTGGAAAGCTTATTTAATTAATTTCAGACTTATCTTTACATTTATTTTTTACTATTTATTAATTAGTAGAGATGCCTACGTTCAGAAAGATGAACATTCTCAAGCTGACAACTTTGTTCCCCAGAAACATAGCATGCAACCAAAAGGGAGCTATGCCAAACCAGGGTCATGAGTGAATGAGGGTTGTGTCAGACCAAGACCAGAAAACATTTCTTTTTCTATCTAATGATCAAAAGCTGTGGAAACTTCTGTGCCTAAAGAGACTTGACAGAGCTTTTGACTGAAAAGCCAGTGTGGCTTAAGGGCCAGAGCTGAAAGACTGGGTCTGACAAAGAACTGAGTGAGTGCTCTGGGGAAAATGCCATGGGCCACCCTCTGGATTGTGATCTGGTCCAGCTGGGCACAGTGGACCTGGTCTGGCCTGGTTATAGCACTGGTTTAAAGAACCCCAGGAAAACTGACTTAGTCCAGATTCTTTGGGGCACAAGTGAAATTTAGTCTCACCATTCATTCACTAGTTTGAAAAATCTCGGATTAGCCTTAGAATTGACTTTTAATCAAGAAATATTTACTGAATACCTATTATGTGTTTCAAGGCCATCTAATTTTAAATTCCCTTCAAGTAAACTGTATTTATTTATTGATTCATCTCCTTCCCCCGTACAGAAAGTTAGATAGTATCTTCAACAGTAGGTCAAAGGGATCAAAACTCAGAATGATTAAGGCAATGTTCTCTGATTAAGGCATTGTTCGTACCCCTGACAAAGCTACCCTTACATTTTTCTTTTTCTTTAAAGTTTTTTTCTTTTTTTTTTTTTTAACATTTATTTATTTTTGAGAGACAGAGACAGTGTGAGCAGGGGAAGGGCAGAGTGAGAGGGAGACACAGAATCCGAAGCAGGCTCCAGGCTCTGAACTGTCAGCACAGAGCCGAATGTGGGGCTCCAACTCATGAACCGTGAGATCATGACCTGAGCAGAAATTGGATGCTTAACCGACTGAGTCACCCAGGCGCCCCTACCCTTACATTTTTCAAAGAGGATCATTTATTCTATTATTTACAATCTCCAAATATTGTTATTATATGATTTTAATAAAGTTCTTCTACTTAGGAAATTAGGAACTGTTTGTGTTCCAAGGCTTTTCTTATAGTCTCCAAGAAACAGAAATCATTTCCATGGTTGTGCATTGGTAACAACAAGCCAACAGGCTCAAAATGGAGTTACTTATGCTAAGTCCCATGTTACCAAACTGAGATGCAACTTAATTAGCTTTGGCTCTTCTAGAAATGTAATTTTAAACCAGTTATCAGGAGTTGCCTGATGACCAAGCACTAGATTTGCCAGAGACATCTGCCATCACTTAAAAGAAAGTAACCTTGCAACAGTCAATCTGCTTTTTTGTTTGGTATAATTTCCTTGTTCCTGCTTCCTTTTACCCGTAAGAATTTTTCATTTAGTACAGCTTCTCTGAGCTCTTTTCTATTTGCCAGATTGGATGCTGCCCCACTCATGGATTGGTGAATGAATCCAATAAAATCTTTAAAATTTGTTTAGTTGAATTTTATTTTCTGACAGTGTGGTCTTTAATGTTATCAAAATTATTATGATTTTTAACGGTTTACAAGGAACATCAAATGGATTCCCAAAGACCTCAGATTAGAAAATTATGAAGACCATCAAAAGAAATTGATAGGAAACTCCTAGCTTGTCTTAAAGGGAAAAACAAAAACAAAACAAAACAAAACACAACCAAACGCCTTTTCAAATTTCTTCTGAGCACACTGCAATACCTAACTTTATTAAAAACTGTGAAACAAGACTTTTGTCATCCCTGCGATACTGGATTCTGCTGTTTGGGCTTTCCCTTCTCCCATCTCCTCGGTTTATGTCTGAAGATCTATCACAGGTCTGGTGATTTCCAAGCAAGAGAGGATTCAGAAATGGTGTATCTTGTGAAGTGTAAGCACTTTCTCTGGGTTACGGCACCATACAATAACTAGTTTCTACTGGATTTAAATATTTAAACTGTTCGCGACAAATTTTGAATTAACTTGAAATGGATTAGTTGCAGACTGTGTACACCCCCGTTCCCTGTACGTTAATCACCATACTTACTGATCCCCTACGAGTTCAAATCCCTGAAACAAGCATGAAAAAAACAATACGAGAAGGACCCAAATTTCTTACTCCTCAGGGATGGTTTTCAGTAGTCGGACAATAAGCATACTTTCAGAGTCTGGAACTCCATAAAATTGTTTTGGAGGATGCCCCCAGCTGTGTCACGCCCATTTCGTTTTGCATCTGAAAACAGTACAATTTCCCAACTAGAACTAGTTCAGCGCGGCAAAACCCAGAGCTGGACAAGGGCGGGTCTCGAAGCTGCGGCGCTGGACGCGGGGAGCAGGCTGGTCCTCTCCTTTCGCCGGCCTCTGGGTTTGAGGCCCCGAGGTCAGCTCCGCTCTCGGCTCCGCGCCCGGCGCGGGTGCGAGCCACCAACTTCGGGCCAATCAGCGCGCGGCGTCTCTGAGACCGCAGCGCCCCGGCCCGCGCCCCCCGCGCCCCCGCGGCAGCAATGGCAGCAGCGGCCGCGGCGGCTCCGGGCTGAGCCAGACCCGGGACTAGGAGGGGCTGAGCCGCGGGGGATCCTGGAATCGGCGGGGAGGTGGGGATTCTGGGAGGAAAACTCCATTTCCTCCTTCCCTGCCGGCCTCTCCCCTCCACCCAGCACCCCAAATTTCGATGTGTCTCCTCCCGGGCGCAGAGCGCTGGTGCTGAGCGAGGCGGCGGCGGCCGCGGCCGGGAAAATGCTGGGCATGTACGTGCCGGACAGGTTCTCCCTGAAGTCCTCCCGGGTTCAGGACGGGATGGGGCTCTACACGGCCCGCAGAGTGAGAAAGGTGGGTGACCCGGCGGCAGCCTGCGCGCCCCTGCTCCTGCCGCGCTCTGTGCGCCTCCCGGGGTCGCCCCTCCTCAGGGCTGGGGGCTCTGCGGGCGTCCCTGCCGTCGCCCCTAGCCGGGGCCGACCGGGACCCCCGCGGGAAGGCCGGGGCCGACGGGGCGGCCTTCGCCTGCCGCGTCTCCCGAGCGGGCAGCGCCACGTAAGTGCCTGCGGGGCGCGCTCTGCTCCCGGTCGGTCCAGGGGCGGAACTGCCGCGGGCCGCCCTGCACCAAGAGGTCTTTCCTTTCCCCTGCAGGAAGTGAGTCCGGATGGAGCCTCCCTCTTCCTCGGTGCTGGGAGCGAGCTGCGTCTTTGCGTTGGCGGAGCCGCGCGTGGGCGGGTGTCTTCACAGGCGCGCACGCAGCCCCGCCGCAGCCTTTCTTCCTTTAGGGTGATTGGAAATGTGGTCGTAAGCGCCTCGCTCTCGCTATAGGTTTTGGGAGGGGGTCATCCCGAGCGAAGCTCAAAACAGGTTTTGGAATCTCATTCACACACTCAGAAGTTCTTTCCTTGCTTCCAAAATGTGTTGTGTGTATTCTGGGAGGTGACAACTCGATAATCGTAGAATCTTTGATCTTTTTTTCTCTGCCTTTGCATTTTCTCTGACTAGATCTCTCTTTCCAGAAGTTTAGAGACAAATGAGCAAGGCAGGCATGTTACGCTATGCATGGGGGAACGGCCTGGAAATGTTGGATGTTGAAAACAAAGGCCTAGGAGGAGAGATAACTGGAAAATTCCAAGCCTTTGGATTTGATGAGACACGTGTTACAGCCGTTTCACAGGATGTGTAAAATCTGGAACCACAAAGCCAGTGGTAAAATGCCCAGGGTAACGAGAGCCACCGTTTATTGAGCAGATACTTTGTGCCAGGGCCACTTTCTGGAACTTTATCTACATTAGTAACGTCATCAGCACAGCTCCCTTGAGAACAGTATTAATCCTCATGTAAGAGACAAAAAAACCAGAAGTAATGCACAGTTAAATTTCGTGCAGAGGCTTCAAACCCATGGCTTCTAGGTCCAAAGCTCATGTTCTTTCCAGATCTATCCCTACCAAGTTCACACTCGCACCGAAGAGATACTTTGAAAACGAGGTTTGGGTAAGAACAGGCTTGTTTAGGAAAGGTATGCTAGCAAGAGGGTCACAGAATGCACCCAGAGACACCAGGATGCCTTTCATCTGAGTATAAATCAGAAAGGGGGAAGAAAGGTAGATCAGTGCTTCAGAGGGCTTCCTTGACAACATGACCTATAAGCATCTCCCAGGATAAAACTGGAAGAAGCCAACCCCATACTTACTTTTTCAAATGGGAGTTTGGAAGAATGCTCAAAGGTGAAAACCAGGAGTAAACACTTTATCTGAATTTGAGATGAACTGAATAGATGTTTTTGTCAAATAGGTAAATGTCAACATCCACATTCGTTCAAAGCAGAAGTTGAAATTCTGCTTTTAATCCTTTCTCACGGCATCTAGAAAATTCCCAAATGTATTTTTCATGAAAGTCTCAGGCCTAAATTTAATTACTTAAAAATAAACACAATTCTTAAACATTATTTTGTTTATTGTTATTAATAGTTATAAATTAAAAAGTTATACAAATAATTAGAATTATTACATAATCCCTATATTGTGTCTTATATTACTATTTAGGCTTTAGAAACAGCTGGCCAATGTACTTTCTTTTGATATTTTTATAAATTCCAACTTATTTTTCCATGTATTTAGTTATTTGGACATTTTTTTATTATTTTTGAATATAGAATGAACAGCTTCCCAAATCACCATATGTTAGTCTTATTATTGCAGTACTAAATAGACACTTATCTTTTCCTGGCTCTTACAATTTCAACATGTAAAACACAGAGTTTTTCATCCCGATCACATCTAGAATGCATATCTATATTTCAAGTGAATATGCAGATGTTTGCATTGAATTCAGATGTCCTACTATTAGTGACATAATTTAGTTATGATCACAAGATACTCAATCAAAAGGTCATCAATCATGGACAGGTTCACTGATGCCAGAAATAACCCTGAATTAGTTTTCAGTTCCTTTGCCTTCCAAAGGCTGAGGACGAAGCTCACGCTGAATAGCAGATTTTAGCTGAATGGTAAAGTCAAAGCTGAATGTCCTCACCTGTTTGTGTGTAGTTTCTTGATTATTAAATATTTTCCAAGTTACCTTTAATGGGCCTTCTGGCCATAAATCAAGGATCAAGGGGTCTGAGAAGACTGTATTTCAGCAAAGACCTTAAACTTTTCATATTCTCTATTCTGAATAAGTTTTAGAATATATCACTTTATATGTTACAAATAGCAAATTTTTGTCACACGTTTATAACACACATGCTTGTATAACACTTCTGTTTCAATAAAAACAAACACACACACACAAAAAAACCAATTGCAGGGCATCTGGGTGGTGTCCAACTTCGGCTCAGGTCACTATCTCCTGGTCCATGGGTTCGAGCCCAGCGTTGGGCTCACAGCTCAGGGCCTGGAGCTTGCTTCAGATTCTGTGTTTCCTATCTCTCTCTCTCTCTGTCTCTCTCTGTCTCTGTCTCTCTCTCTCTCTGCCCCTCCCCTGCTTGTGCTGTCTCTCAAAAATAAATAAATAAATAAATAAATAAATAAATAAATGAAAGGAAGAAAGAAAGAAAGAAAAACAACAATTGCAACTAAAGCCATCTATTGATTTCAAATTCATAGAAGCTAATCCAGACTGGTACTGACATTGTGGGATCTTTCTAGAGACTCCACTCCCTCTACATTCATCAGGTCAATTTGATTTTTTCTTAACAATGGGACCCCTTAATCCTTTTTTAGGTCCACTCCTTTTTGTGCAGTGTTTGCCAGAGTGAGTTCCCTGCAATAGAATCACCTGATGCCTGGCCCCACCTTAGCCCTGTTAGGTTTTTCCTTGGCAATAATCTATTTTTGCAGGCCTGAGCTTGTGCTGTCTCACAAGCTCTCTCTCTCTTTCTCTCTTTCTGTAGAAAATTTTCATAGTGAGAATAAGATGAAAAGGAAAGGACTTCCTTTCCTTTTCTTGCCATTATGGAAATTAGAGGTTGGATGAAGAGAAGGTCCTTTCGTAGCTGTTTCTATGTAAGCCATGAATTGTTCTTGTAGAAAGAATGGATGAGACTATTGGAAAGCCCTTGAGTAGAAAAAGGAGACCTGAGTTCATTCAAAGTTATACATATTGCAATTTGCTAATAATTACAATAAAGGTGGACACTTCTGGGGTGCCTGGGTGGCCCAGTCGGTTAAACACCCAACTTCGGCTCAGGTCATGATCTCCTGTTAGGGAGTTTGAGTCTGCATCAGGCTCTGTGCTGACAGCTCAGAGCCTGGAGCCTGCTTTGGTTTCTGTGTCTCCCTCTGTCTCTGCCCCTCCCCTGCTCATGCTCTTTCTCTCTTTGTCAAAAATAAAATAAGCATTAAAAAAAAAAATTATAAAAAAAATTGAAACAGTCCTTTAAGGGCTAGACCTTGTGACAGGCCATATTGCAGACAAAGGAGTTGTTTATTTTTTTTGTTTTTTGTTTTTTAAGTTTATTTTGAGAGAGACAGAGACAGCATGAGTGGGGGCGGGGCGGGGGGAATCCCAAGCAGGATCTGCACTGTCATTGGGGAGCCCAGTGCAGGGCTCTAACTCAGGAAACTGTGAGATCATGACGGGAGCCGAAACCAAGAGTTGGACGCTTAACCAACTGAGCCACACAGGTGCCCCATAGGAGTTGTTTAAATATTTCCATTGAAGGGCCACCTTACACAGAGGAGACTGTTGGGTCGGCAGCCTGAAAGTGTCACACACAAGCACACAGTATGAATTCTGGGTTTTCTGTTACTGTGTACTTGTGTATGCTATCCCATTTTATTGTACAACAGTCTTTGAAGGTTTATTATTATCCCCAGTTACAGATTGCACACTTGGTGGATAATTACTTTTTGTCAAAATGTTTGCAATTGTCCTTATGCTGACGTTTAACTTTTTCTTCTTTCCAGTTCATTCTTCACTAGCAGGCTAAAACTTTACCAGGTTAGATATGTAGTTATTTTCCTTTATATCTAGAAGCCCTGTAACCTGCATAAGCGTAGTGTAGTTGAACTGGGCTGATATTTTTAAAAACAACCAAAGATTAACAGGAAGGCTGAGGAAAGCTGAAAAGGAAATAACTAAATATAAATGAAATAAAATGTCTCTCCCAGATTTCTGGTCCCCTAATTCCAGTAGAAGCAGTAAATAGCATTGCCGACACCTGTCTACACACCAGCAACTGAATTGACCCCCCTGGGAAGCTCTGTTCCTTGCTCCCTTCCTTCTCAATCTTGTGCTTTCTTGCCCAAGTGGCTCCTGAGTGCCATCCTGTGTCCGTGAACCCTAGGGCAGTGTCCCACTATACTTTGCCTTTCTCACGAACAAACACGGGTTCCTAGTTCAAACTTCGTCAGATACTGTAGGATTTTATACACAACTACTTTTCTGGACAAAACTTATTGGCAGCGCTGGGGTATGCGTTTCTTGTTACTGCTGTAACAAATTATCACAAATTTAGTGGCTTAAAGCAATATAAGTTTATTATCTTATGGTTCTGGAGAATATAAATCTAAAATGAACAGACAGAGTGGTTCCTTCTGGAGTCTCTCGAGTCTGCCTCCTTTTGCAGTTTTCTGGAGGCTGCCCACATTCCTTTGCTCATTCCTTTGCTCTATATCTTTCCAACCTCTGCTTTTGTGGTCACATTTCCTTCTCTTACTCTGACCCTCCTGGCTTCTCTTATAAGGACCCTTGTGGTTGGATTGGGCTGACCCAGGTAGTCCAGGATAATCTCCCCATCTCAGGATCCCTAATGTAATTACATCTGCACAGTCTCTTCTATCAGGTAAGGTAAAGGTAGCATACAGATTCTGGGAATTAGGATGTAAATATTTTTGGTGGGCCATTACTATCTTACCTGGGCCCCAAATTATAATTCTTGGCCTGGATTCTGTGGAACGTGTTATGATAACTAACTGGGGTGAGTTGTTCCCCACATACTGATCCTGATAAAATGTATTCATTGCAGATCTACCATGTTGATGAATATAATGCCTTGTTTTCAGTATTGATTCTGGTGAGATCTTCAGAGTTGTCATGCAATAAAACCTGAATGAGTGGTTCCCTTACAAAAAGGAGGAAAAAGTATGTTCGTGGGAAGTAGAAAAAGAACTTCAGAAGTAATCTAATGTGCACATTCTTATTTTACAAATGATGACACCAGAGCCCAGAGAAGCTTCACATGGAGTCTTGCGGCTAACAGCTGCCTCTCAAGCTCCCATGTCTTCCATGATACCAGCGCCCTCTCTTTCAAACCAAGGCAAACACTTTGGTTCTTTTTGAGGGATTTGCAGTAGAGACATTTAATGAGTCAAATCCCAGTGAAAAATACCTGAAGTAAAGTTCAAATCTGAGTTTATGAAAGTTAAGATAAGCTAAAAAACAAAAACAAAAACAAAAAAATACGTTGTATAGGGTTAGAAAACCATATGGGAAAGAGGTACCCCGAAAAGTAAAGTAAGGGGGCACCTGGGTGGTTCAGTTGGTTAAGTGTCCGACTTTGGCTCAGGTCATGATCTCGTGGTTTGTGGGTTCAAGCCCCACGCTGAACTCTGTACTGACAGCTCAGAACCTGGAGCCTTTTTCAGATTATGTGTGTCCCCCTCTCTCTGCCCCTCCCCTGCTCGCACTCTCTGTCCCTGTCTCTCAATAATAAATAAACATTAAAAAAAAAAAAAAAAAGAAAAGTAAGTAAAAGCATAGAGGAACAATCACCATGCATAAATGTTAATATAAGGAGATGAGATTTTGTGGAATAAAGTCTTTTGTTGATCAGCTTGGAAGGTGAATCTCATGAAGAAACAATGGATCTTTATGCTAGAGCTAGAATTCTGCCAGTGAACGTTTGCTTATATTTCCTGGTGGCTGATGATAACTAACCTGGAAACATAATCAGAGGAAAAATCATCACCATTGATGCCTGCCATATGTGCTATCTCTTTTTTCTGTTTACACATTTATACTCTAGGATAGAGACTCAAAGCAGCTTTGTATATCCTGGTGTTGTTATAGATTTTAAAGTATATAACTAATCCACTTAAACGGATGTTTTCTCTGAAACTTCGTATTTTGTTTTTTGTGTGTGTGATAATAATAGCTGTGGTTAATTTTTTCAACAAATATTTATTGAGCACCTGAAATTGTTAGGCACTCACTGGGCTAGTTGCTGGTGACAGAAAGGTGAATGACAGAGACAGTAGTCACTGAATGCATCACACAGTTCATATTCAAGTCCTACCAGAAGCCTGCAAGGTTTATCCTGCCGTTGTTATCCTTGTTTTATCGATGAGGGGGCTGATTTTGAGGAAAGTTATATTAATAATAAGTGGATTAATCAATTTGAACTCAGATAATTCCATATATCCTTTTTACTGAAAAAAATTTTTTTTTGCTCTATACTGATAAAGTGCTGTGTCCATGCTCATATACGACCATCCAGACACACATCTACCCATATAGTTTAACAAAATTATTTCACAAAAATGAGAAAAAGAGTAAACTCATTTCATCATCCAGCATTTCTCATTCAACAGTATTTAATGGAAATCCCTTCAAGTAATCTACTTTGGCTGTAATTTATTATTTTAATATTTATTTATTTATGTATGTATTTATTTACTAATGTTTTATTTATTTTGAGAGAGAGAGAGAGCGGTGGAAGGGCAGACAGAGAAAGAGAGAGAATCCCAAGTAGACTCTGCACTGTCAGTGCAGAACCTGATGCAGAGCTCAAACTCGTGAACCATGAGATCATGACCTGAGCTGAAACCAAGTGTCGGATGCTTAACCGACTGAGCCACCCACGTGCCCCTGTAATTGATTATTTTTAATGACTGAATATATTTTATGCTGTCAGTGTGCCACAATTTCCACTTATTCGGGTCTGTTTTTATTTATTTATTTATTTTAACGTTTATTTATTTTTAACAGAGAGAGACAGAGCATGAATGGGGGAGGGTCAGAGAGAGGGAGACACAGAATCTGAAACAGGCTCCAGGCTCTGAGCTGTCAGCACAGAGCCCGATGTGGGGCTCGAACTCATGGACCATGAGATCATGACCTGAGCCGAAGTCGGCCGCTTAACCGACTGAGCCACCCAGGCACCCCTATTCGGGTCTGTTTTACATAGTTATTCAAGATATATCTTCTTCACCAAAATCTGTCATGTGAATTCAGTAGTGAACAAAATAGAGATTCTGTCTGTTGTGGAGCTTGCATTCTAGTGAGAAGAGACAGAAACTAAACAATGAACATATTAGATAAATTTTATACTCTGTTAAAATGTGGTAAGTGCTAAGGAAAAAAGAAAAAGTAGAGCCAGGTATCGATAACTTGGCAGAGTACATGGATGTGGGTGTGGGGATGTTGTTATAAATACGTGGTCCAGTTAGTGCTCACTAGGCAAGGGAGGTTTGGGCAGTGACTTACAGGATGGCATATTTCTAGGAGACAAGCATTCTAGAAAGCAGCGAGAGCAAAGGTCCTAAGATGAGTGTTTGCTTGTTGTGTCCCAGGACAAGGAGGCCAATGAGGCTGGAAGGGAGTGAGTTGGGGCTGAGTACTAGGGGAGGAGGTCAGTTAATGAAGGGAAGCCTACTAAGGGCCACATTTCTTTCTTTCAAGACATTGCAAAGGTGTCTACTTTTCTTTGAGTCAAATGGGGAACCACTGCATGGTTTTGACATGATTTGACTTGAGTTTATCAAGGGTCCTTCTGAGAATGACTGGCCACAGGGCAAGTGTGCAGCTTAGAAGACTTGTTAGGATTCTTTTGCAGTGATCCAGGTGAGAGATGATGGTGGCTTAGACCAACATGGTGGCAATGCTGGTAGTGTAGTTTGAAGATAGCAGTGACAGAGTATGCTGGTGGAATCAGGGTGAAAGAAAGGGAAAGATCTGAAGATGATTCCAAGGATTTTAGTGTGAGAAATTGGAAGGGTTGTATTGTCAGCCAACAACTGAGGTGGGGAAGATTGTGGGTGGAGCAGGTTTGAAGGGGGAGGATCAGGAACTCAAGTTGTTTATTTTATAAATGTTTATTCATTTTTGAGAAGGAGAGAGAATGAGTGCACACCTGTGCGTGTGTGCTCGCAAGTTGGGGAGGGGCAGAGAGAGAGGAGGACAGGGGACCTGAAGTGGGCTTCCGCACTGACAGCAGCCCGATGTGGGGCTCGACCTCATGAACCAAGAGATCACGACCTGAGCCAAGTCGGATGCTCAACTGACCGACCAAGCCACCAAGGTGCCTCTATTTATTTATTTTTGAGAGAAGAGAGAGCGTGAACAGGGGAGGAACAGAGAGAGAGGGAGAGAGAAAAATCCCAAGCTCTTTGCTGAGAGTGCAGAGCCTGATGTGGGGCTCTAATTGAAGATCTGTGAGATCATGACCTGGGCCAAAATCAAGTCAGACGCTTAACCGATTGAGCCAACCAGGCACCCCAAAGGCCTGTTGATTTTGAGGTTTCTGTTAGACAACAGGGAGAGATGTCAAAGAGGTGGTGAGATACAGTTGTTGTACCTGCATATCCTCCTTCCCATCCTTTATGCCACTATTTTCAGCTATTTTATTTTATTCTATAAACCTTACATTTCTGCTATATTCCCTTTTGATCATCAGTTGACTTTTAGAGCAATTAAAAATCAGAAAAGTTGTCTTTATTATATATTTTTAACATTCTGGAGCTCTTAATTTCTTTGCTTTTAACTAAGTTACTGTCTGGGATCATATTCCTCATGCCTGAACCATATTCTTTGAATATTTCTAGTAGCATAAGTTGCTGCCAATGAATTTCTCCAGCTTTTGCATGTCTGAAAGAGTATTTTGCTATGTTCTTCAGGTTGACAGCCCCCCACCCCCCACTACATTATGGATGTTGGTTGTTTTTGTTTGTTTCTTTTTTTTTTTTGGCTTACGTAGTTTCCGACAAAAAGTCTGCTGTAAGTCTTACATTCTGTACATAATATCTTTTTCTTCTGTCTACATTCAAGATTTTTCTACTTTTCTTTGAATTTTAGAAATTTAAATATGTGTCTTTGATTAAAAAAACTTGGTTTTATGTGTGGTTTGATGTCTTTTATTATTTTTTGAACATCCTTGGACATTATCTCTTCACATTTTATTTCTGGTATAATCTTTCCTCTGGGTCTCCAATTACATGTGTGTCAGACCATTTCATAGAATAGTATGTCACAGCCTTTATATGCTTTGTTCTGCTTTTTCTATGCTTTTTTTTCTTTTTTACTTTGTGTTTTAGTTTAGTTTAGTTTTCTTTTTCCTTATCTTCAAGTTTATTGATTCTTTTCTCAGCTGTGCCAAGTTTCCTAGTGAGTCTGTCAAAGGAATTCATCTTTGATATTGTGATTCCTATTTCTAGTATTTCCACTGGACTCTCCATTTTATAGTTGACATCTTCCCTATATTCATGCATGTCAACTGCCTTTTCTATTAGGTTATTTTTTATTATTTTTTAGTTCATTTATTTATTTATTTTGACAGAGAGAGAGAGCAAGCATCAGCGGGGAGGGGTCAGAGAGAGAGAATCCTAAGTAGGCCCCTCACTGTCAGCTCAGAGCCTGATGCTGGGCTCAAACTCACAAACCATGAGATCATGATCTGAGCCAAAATCAAGAGTTCGTATACTTAACTGACTGAGCCACCCAGGCACCCCTCCAGTAGATTCTTTTACAAAGTAGACATAGTTATTGTTAAAGTCCTTATCTGATAAGTCCAACATCTGTGTCATCTCTGAATCTGGTTCCATTGCTTGCTTTGTTTCTGAACAATGTTTTTTTTTCTCCTTGCTTTTTTGTATGTCATAGTTTTGATTGAATGCCAGCATCATGTGTGAAACGATCAAGAGTGCAGTAAATAGCATTTATGCTATTTACACCTCTTTTTTTTTTTTTTTTTTTTTTTTTTTTTTTTGGTCAGTCTGGGGATTTGGATCAATCTAGTTAGGAGCTAAAATGGGTTTGCATTATTTTGTTGCTGTTGTTACCTTCAATATATCACAGGCTTTAGATCCTTCTAGAGTTATCTTGTACTGGGGGTGGCTAGAGTGCTCAAGGTTTTTCTCAGTGTTTCTGTTCTACTCTCAGCGCTCTCTCTCTCTCTCTCTCTCTCTCTCTTTTTGTTAAATGTTCTTGTTTTTATTTTTGATAGAGAGAGAGAGCGCACATGAGTGAGTGGGGAAGGGGCAGAGAGAAAGGGAGACACAGAATCTGAAGCAGGTCCCAGGCTCCTAGCTGTCAGCCCTGAGCCTGTGGCAGGGCTCAAACCCACAATCCGTGAGATCATGATCTGAGCCGAAGTCGGATGCCTAGTTGAATGAGCCACCCAGGTGCCCCAACTCTCAGCTCTCTTTTGTCCTTGAATGCCTGAACCATAGAGGGTTTTCACCATGCTGCCTTGCTCTTCCCCTTCTATCAGTAGTAGATCGCTATGTATTGTTTTTTGAGATTCTCTATCTTGGTCCAGCTTCATTCTTATCCAGGGTTTATCAGTCTGAGCCCTGGGAGTTGTGTCTTCTCAGCATTCCTACCTCTTCTCCATAGGAGCCAAACTTTTGCCTTGTTTTAGCTTGGTGTTTTGCTGGGAGAGTGTTTCTTGTCCCTTCCACAAAGGTAGGAGTCCTCTGATGGTTGTGGTATAAGTTCCTGAGCCTGCATTACTTCCTGCCCTTCTTCTAGCAGCAGTGGATCTTTATTTGTGTCCTAGAGGTGACAGTGTGCTGCTTCCCTTGCTGTGCCTAAAGGCTTTTCCTTATGTGGAAGAAAGGGCAGGGCAGGAGGTGTGGAGTGTTGTGTCATTCTTGTAGCGTATGCTGTTCCGCTCCTGCATGCTTGCATCCCTGAGGGAGACTGTTCTCCTGTCTGTCCCCCAATCTTTCTTGTATGGGAGATCTTTGGAGAAGACTCTGCACGTGTGTGTGAACTCCGCTTACGTCTGGGGCTTCCACTGGTTCTGTAAGGGCAGGCTGTCTCACATGTACCTTTAGCTGTTAAAGCGTTAGTTGATTTTTTACCTGCTTGTGTGGTGACTGGCGGCTGTGCATTCTGTGATCTGTGGCAGCAGCTAAGCCAGTGCTCTCCTCAAGAAAAGTTAGGATTTTGTGGTTTATTGGCCTTTCGGATTGGTAGGGTAGGAGGGATACCCTTTTCAAATCCTTGGTGGATATTTAAGTTTTAAAATTAATGGCATTTAAAAATATTCTTACTTATTATCTTTATTACTTAATAAATCTGTCCAGTATTGAAGGAGAGGTTTTAAAATCTCCCACTCTAGTTCTTCATGCACACACACACACACACACATATATATATGCTATATGTATTATATAATATATATGTATTTTGGTGAAAAGTTAGTTAAGTTTTTTAATTATTTTTTAAAAATATACATAACCTAAAACTGGCCATTTTAATCATTTTTTATTGAAATATAATTAACATACAATGTTATATTAGTTTTAGGTATACAGCATACTGATTCAACAATTCTGTACATGACTTACTACTCACCACGATAAATATAGTCACTACCACTGTGCAACTTTACTATAATATTATTGACTATATTCCCCATGCTGTACTTTTTATCTCCATGACTTATTTTATAACTGGAAGTTTGTGAATTTTTAGTATTTTTAAACTTCTGTTTTCTCCCTGTTAGATCTTCTTCATGAATGTATTTTTTATTACTATATAATGTTCTGCTTTATTCTGTTTAGTGCATTCAGCCATTAATTTAATTCTTGTCTGATATTGACACTATTGCCTTTCTTTGTCTACCCGTTTAAAGTCATTTTTTTTATCATTTTGTTTTATCTTTTGTAATCACATGTAGCTAGATTATATTTCATAATGCAATATTACAATCTCTCATTTAATGAGGAATTTAATTCCTTCATATTTAGCATAATAGCTGATAGAACTGATTTCATTCTTGTTGTCTTTCTTTATTCTCATTACTTATTTTATATTGTTGTAACTTATTTTTAAATTTTCCTTATTTTGCGGTCTGTTCAAGTCACTGTTCGTTCCTTTCTTTCTTCTGATTACTATGTTAGTTATATTCTTTTTCATTAGTGATTTGCTTACTCTTTCCCTCTTTCACAATCAGATGGATATGATTTTTTTTGTCTGATGCCTAGAGCTCAACTATGTTTTCCCACAAAAACACACAATTTCTTCTACAAGATGTCCCATTTCCCCTTTCCTTCCCTCCGCCCATCGCCCACCTTCACCCCAGCAGCTTTTGGGATGCTTTTGCCTTCCTGCCATCCTTCCCCAACAGCCCTTAAGTTTGGATGAAATGGTGTGTTATTTAATAGAATTTCTTTTAAGAGTATATCCCCGTTGGTTGAAAAGTTGTTACTTAGAGCCTATATGATCTACACACTCTGTTAGTTGTTAATTTTGTGTGTATACACACCAGCTCCTCCTTTTCTTCTGCCATCTTCTTTTCTTTGCTCTGGTTCATTTGTTTAGTTAGAGACTTTTTTGTGATTCTTTTTCTCATCACCATGTGGATAATATGCTCTTTGAATCTGTGCATATCATCAGGTAGCTCTCCTTCCACCTGACTGTAAAGGACTTCCTGCTGGGTAGGTGATTTTCAGGTTATTGCATTTCTCTTTCAACTCATTCTCTAAACATATTTAGTTGGAAAATCGTGTTTCTTTTTTCACTCTTAAAAGTGTGTTTTGTTGTTGTTGTTGTTATTTTTTTTGAGTGCTCTACTTGAATGTCCTTAAATTCCCTTATGCAGTTAAGGTATTTCTCTTAATGATTCTGCCTCCTGTGGAAGTTCTATTTTACAGAGTATGGTTCTCATTTTTCTGCCTGATTGTTCTCTCTCAGGCAGCTGGGCCCCTTTGTTTAGGCAGTCTGCCTTGGTTGTTTTGTCAAAGCCTAAGACCGGTAATTAGAGAGCCCTCTGTGATGTCAGCCCTTCCCTATAGGCAAGGGGTCTCTGTCACCATGAGCCTGCCCGGGCAGATAGGTTGTCAGTTCCCTGTTCCTTTGCTCTCTTGTCTCCTTGGACTTTCCTGGACTGCTGAGCATGGAAAGACTGTGGGCTGTGGCCCCCTCCCCCATCTCTGACTTTCAAACGTTTCTCAGCATTCCCTAGTTTCCGGTCCTCAGCCCTCTTCTGCTGTTTTCCACTTTATTACTAAGTCCACTGGAGAGAATGTCTCACACCAGTATCTTGCCAGAGCCTAAGGCTTCACTTATGTCCCGTTGACTGTACATGCTAGTGGCAGTTGTTTTGCTCAAAAGATGAAAGTAGCTTAGGGTTGAGTTAAGGGGAAGGTGGTGCGTACAGGTCAGCACATACTCAGAATCTCTTCTTCCTCACAGTTCTCCTGCATTTCCCATTTCGTATTTATTTTATAAGGGACTCATTTCATAAAGAATGATTCTGTTATGTCTTGGGCACTGGTGTGTTTCTTTTCCTTGATATTCGCTATATCAGCTGAGAGTAATGGGGACAACTATAGGAATCTGAACCTTGGGGATTAAGTTCTCCCTATAATAAGAAGTTGGCACTTAGGCATTTACTGCTATCAGTTCAGTGGCTTAAAGTGTTGGGGTGGAAGTCTTTGTGTCCTCTTGGCCTCACAATGGCTGCTTTAGCCCCAGCTACCATGCTTTTATTATCAGTGGGGAGAGAGAAGAAGTAACCAAGGCCCAAGGGTATTCTTGCCAGCTGACTTAGCTCTCATTTAAGAGCCTTTGTGGTAGGTTCATACAATGATCTTTGCTTGCATATTGTTAGCTCTCTTCCCTATCTAAATGGGAAGCTGGTGAGTACAGTTTTTCTACCTATGTATATTAGTACCCTCAACAAAAGGTCAGCATTCTAGTACTAAGGAGTATGGATATAGCAAGGCAACTTGCCTCTGCTCAGTCACAGTGGGGAAAGAAGATTAGATATTTTTCATCCTGAACTTTTTAGAAACATACTGTGTTGAAGGCCTAATTGTACTATAAGAACAACACATGAACAGGAGTGTAACATGGAAATATAATTATGTTCTAAGTGGGGACCCTAGACTCCTTCTGTGAAAAATTATCATTATTTCACATGTGAGTGACTCAACTGCAGATTGATTCACTTTAATATAATTTATTTCATCAATATGTATATATTTTTTTATTCACTGAGGCATTTCAAAGTAAATTACAGACATTATGACAATTTTTTTTCCCTCAATATTTCTGTGGAGGACATTCTCCTAAATAGCAATAATATCATTTTAACATCCAGCAAAAATGACAGTAATTTCCTAATGTCATCTAATTCCAGCCCATACTCAAACTACTCCAGTTGTCTCCGAAGTGTTTTTATAGCTGTTTGTTTTGAACCAGGATCTAATCAGGGACCACCTATTACATTTGGTTAGGTCTTTCAAATCTTTTAACAGTCTCCCTTTTCCCATTCCCCTTTCTGAAGAAATTAGGCTAATTGTAGAGTATCTCACAGTCCGAATTTATCTGATTGTTTTCCCAGGACTTTATTTAATGTGTTTCTCTATCTTCTGTATTTCTTTGAGTCTGGAAGCGGGGTATAGATTATTTTACCTTTTTTTTTGTTTTGTTTTGTTTTGTTAAATGAAGTGACATATTAAATGCTTTTCTCTATCCTCAGGATACTTTTGACATTGTAGTAAATAGTGCCGTTTTAAGCAGTGGGAATTGCACGAAGTGTCTTACCTCCCTCTCATCTGTGTTTTAACCGCGTGCTTTCTTCCTAGGAAGCACAGATCTTCCCAGGTGCTGGGTGAGAGACAGGGCAAGGGGGAAGAGGTCTGGGTGTGTTCCCTTGCCCTTTTGCCCTTGGAGGTGCCTGGAGAATTCAGCAAACACCCCTCTTACATTCCTATGGCGGACACTGGGGAATGAAGGGCTAGGTTGGTTTACTAAAGACTGCATTTTGGCAGGGGGTGTATAATGTCTGGTTTTCCCACTGTTAGTAATGCCAACACTGCTAGTAATTTTTCCATTTAAAGGGACTTGTGCTTAATAACTAATCTGTGAGCTGACACTGTATACGTACCTATTTCACTATCAACCTTTTACCTAATGGTCTTAGCCATTATCCATTGATA
Organism: Herpailurus yagouaroundi; assembly: GCF_014898765.1. NCBI lineage: Eukaryota > Metazoa > Chordata > Mammalia > Carnivora > Felidae > Herpailurus > Herpailurus yagouaroundi. Next base: position 65,735,650 of record NW_024412376.1, read on the forward strand.
ATCCTTGCCTGAATCAGTTACGTTATTAGAAATTTAAAAATGGTGATTCATTCAAATAAACAGTTCTCCTTTATTTATAAATTATCATTCCTCTGTAAAGAAGAGCTTTCCCTCATTATTTGCTGTTATCTGGTTGTCATGAACTAGGGTATTATTGAAAAGGTAGGACAAAATGTTAGTTCTTTCTCTCTATTAATTTTAACAAGTTGTTACCCTCTAATGAAGGCAAACAAGGTTTAATTTTCTCAGACAGTCATTAAGAATTTACCAATGTGTTTTAATCAGTTACACTTTGGTTCTCTTTGATTCTCAAATTGTTCTCTTTGATTCTCAGATTTGGTCTTTGGAGGCTGCTCTTTCTAGTAGAATTCAAGACCTGGAAGGAATCTTAGAAATCAGCTACCCCAAATCCCTAAGTTTTATAAGTGAGGAAACTGAAGTTCAGAAGTTTGTGACATCCTATTTTTTTTTTAATGTTTATTTTTGAGACAGAGAGAGACAGAGCATGAATGGGGGAGGGTCAGAGAGAGGGAGACACAGAATCTGAAGCAGGCTCCAGCCTCTGAGCTATCAGCACAGAGCCTGATGTGGGGTTCGAACTCACGGAGTGTGAGATCTGACCTGAGCCGAAGTCAGATGCTTACCCGAGGAGCCACCCAGGCGCCCCTGTGACATCCTATTTTAATGGCAGAGCAGGGATTAGGATTGGGATCTCTTGAAGTCTCAGCTACTGCTTTTCCCACTGTTCTAAGAGAGATACTTGCAGTAAATCTTGCTTTCAACTTCTTACTAATACAAGCAAAATGAGAAGAAATAGCCCATATTCGTAATCATACATTTTTTTGTCTATTAAAAGTTATTGTTGGAGCTTCTAGGTGGCTCAGTCGGTTAAGCGTCCGACTTTGGCTCAGGTCATGATCTCACAGTTCGTGAATTCAAGCCCTGAGTCAGGCTGTGTGCTGACAGCTCAGAGCCTGGAGCCTGCTTCTGATTCTGTGTCTCCCTCTCTCTCTACCCCTACCCCACTCATACTCTGACTCTCTCTCTCTCTCAAAATAAGTAAACATAAAAAAAAAAAATTAAAAAAAAGTTATTGTCTAGTCCAGTGGGTGGCAAATTGAATAGATTAATTATCTGCTTTATTTAGAAGCAACAAAGAAGCACCACTGTAGGCTGGGCATTGGACCAGTCTGAGAGGTGAGTTTGCCTTGGAAAGTTTGCTGTCTACAGGTTGAATTTGTCTTGCAGTCACATTTTATTTGATCTTCAGAGTTTTGAAAACTTGGAATTCATTTCCAGCATAGAAAAGTAGTCATTTCATGTATGCATTTGAGTTGTCAGCTTCTCTAAAAAATTTGCGGATACTTAGCAACATTAGGTTCCTGTTGTGATATAGCAACACTCAGTTGGAGTGGAAAAGCTTACGTGGGCATGCCCTTCCAGCTTGCCTCCAAATCACTTCCCAATGTGTCCTTTACATTTTTGTTGTTGGATGTCTGATGTTCTGCTGCTTTCCTGCCTGACCTTGTAAGCATTGGAGATAGTGACCCCTGAAAGAGCTTGAAGTGAAGAATTCTAGGAAAAGTCTTGCAATGAAGGTAACATCAGTAACGTAGGCATACGTGTACAGCAAGAAAATGGGGGAGCTGACAGTTTTCCTTTTGCTAATGAGATCTTCAGGAGCTTAATCACAGAGAGTAAAACCAGTGATGACAAGAAGTCGGCTCAAAAATTTTGAAATTCTCAAGAAGATAGTTTGAAATATTGCTTTCCTTCCTGTCATTAGTTATGAATCCCACATATGTATATATATGCATATGTATATATAATTTGTATTATAATGAATCATATGAAAAATTTTCACTTCACGGGTTGAAAATGGTCAAATATTGGCAATTTCATGTGGTTCAACTAAAAGAAAAGTAATCACATATATATGGGGTGTGTACCCCAAATCGTCCTTTCACAGGTGTGTTTTACCCAAGCAGGTTTGAAGCCCACTGAGGTAGAAGAGGCTTACTCTTAGGTTAGAATTCCCATGGGAAATGGTTAGCAAATAAAGCAGGGTATGCAATAAAATTATAATTATGAGAAAGTGCTGTTTGCATAGTAGAAACAACAAGGAACACGGAGTTAGAGAAGGGGTGGATAGCAGTTGCTAAGACCCTTAGGGGAAAGCTTCAGAGTTGAGAGAGGTAGTCTAGTAAGTACAAAATTTTCATCTAAAGTCAAATATAAATTGTTTTAATTATCTGCAGTGTTTCATACCACAAGTACTATGGATAATTAAGAGTTGGCTATTTACAGGAATCTCATATGATCTTGGGGCACCTGGGTGGCTCAGTTGGTTGACGCTTCGACTCTTGATTTCAACTCAGGTCATGATCCCAGGATCATGGGATTGAGCCCCATGTTGGGCGCTGTACTGAGCATGAAGCCTGCTTGGGATTCTCTCTCTCTCTCTTTCTCTATTTCTCTCTCTGTTTCTCTCCCCTGCTTGCATGTGTGCTCTCTCTCTCTAAAATAAAAAACAAAAAGAGTTGGCTATTTACATTTTTGTAATCTTTTTTAAAAAAAGTTTTTTTTTTACATTTATTTATTTTTGAGAGAGAGACAGAGCGTGAGCGGGGGAGGGGCAGAGAGAGAAGGAGACACAGAATCTGAAGCAGGCTTCAGGCTCTGAGAGAGCTGTCAGCACAGAGCCTGACATGGGGCTCGAACCCACAAACCGTGAGTTCATGACCTGAGCCAAAGTCAGATGCTTAACCGACTCAGCCACCCAGATGCCGCTACATTTTTGTAATCTTTCAGCTATAGAAACTCAGGTTTATTTGATCGGATCATGCTAACATACTCACGGCATACTTACAAATTTACCTCTCCTATGTATGTTTTTGTGTCAGTGTTTTTCAAACTGGATAGCAAGCCATTAGTGAGCCGTGAGATTAACTTATTGGGTGAGACCCAGTATTTTTTTAAAAAGTGAAGTAAAGTAGGGTATAAAATGTTGGAGTGTGTTGTACAGAGTAAGGGTAGTATTGTTTCCAGAAATTTATATTTTAGTTTTATATCTGTGTTTCTATGTGTATGTGTGAATATGCCAAGCTGAGATGCAAAACGTATTTCCTACTATGGCTTGAAGAAAAACCAGAAAGCCGTATTATCATAGTTTGATAATTGAGTTTATGATAGAGTTCACTATTAATAGTGAGGCTTTAAATTCAGAGTACTGATTCTTATTTTGAATTTTCAAAGCATTAAATCTTTTAATAATCTTGTTAGACATACATCCAAGCAGTCTTTTAAACTGGTTTCCAGTACATTTACCTGGGTTTCTATGTCTCCTCTTCATTCCTTTGAACACTGCTGAATTGATGGATTCAGGTTTTTTTTCCCTCCAAATTTGTACTGCAGAGAGAAGCTGACTGGCTAGATCAGCTGCATTAGAAACTGTGTACTTAGATTATTACCTTCTGCAATGGTTGGTAAACACTAATACATGACTAGATGGAGTGAAAAGATGAATGAACTGCATGCATTAATACCAAATCCCTAAAGTTATTACCAAAAGCACACCTTATTTTTTGGTCTGTCTTCCAGATTGGCTTTAACATCAGTCCGTCAGTTTCTTCATTCAGTTCAGCAGTCAATGTATTGAGTGATGCATGAGCAAGGCATGGCCCACATGGCTGCTAAATGTTGTAGTTAATGGAAAGTGAGAAGGGAGGTGTGAGCCAGCCTGGGTATTGGGTCATGCAGTCATTGTCAGGGTTTTGAGTGGTGGTGTGGTGGAGTGGACAGTGCCTGAGCAGAGTAAACCGCTGGTACCTAATCCCTTCTCTGATCTTCACTAGGTGATTGACCTTAATCAAACAAGTTATTTAAACTGTTTGATTCTCAGTGTCCTCCATTGTTAAATGGGGAAATTCCCACATAGGATTATTTGGTGTGTGGCACATAGTAGTTCAGTATATATCAATTCCCCTCCCCTCTTCTTTCATTTCTGATACAGCTTTTCTCAACTGCCATTAAATACTGGTAAGTTCCCACATTGAGGTGAAAAACGATTAGTTTTTAAAAAAAGCATCTTTGGCGCTGTTGTGTCTGCCTGAGAAGTGATGCTAGTATGAAGTGGCTAGTGAGGGCTGGAAGGATTGGGGAAGCAGGGCTGGCTTCCAGCCTCTGAAATTTGCTCACTGAACTTTATATCACTAACTACGTTATAAATATACATTTTTCTTTTTTTTTAATGTTTGTTTTTGATAGAGAGACAGAGCACGAGTTGGGGAGGGGCAGAGAGAGAGAGAGAGAGAGAGGGAGACACAGAATCTGAAGCAGGCTCCAGGCTCTGAGCTGTCAGCACAAGAGCCTGACATGGGGCTCGAGCCCACAAACCATGGGATCATGACCTGAGCCAAAGTTGGAAGCTTAACTGACTGAACCACCCAGGTGCCCCAATAACTGTTATTATAAATAACAGTCTCCCTGTGTCTTTGGTGTGTTTGTGCTTGGGTTATTTAGGATTATAATCTTGATTTGAGCAATGTGTGTAGCTATTTTTTTTTTTTTTTTTTGTCCTTAAGTTAACATTCAAGAATAGGTCTTCTGGCCTCTGCCTTTTTTTTTTTTTTGTAGGTTTTCAGGATCTCGTTTCTTTGTTTGTAAGATGAGGGGCTGGGTTAGTGAGTTGTAATTCTTTTAAGCTTTAACCTTTTACTATTTCCAGAGTTAGGTTTTCTGTTGTTCATTAAGTAATTTATATTCCTCGAAACATTCCTTTGGTGGTTGTTTTTCCCTCCAGCAGCATTTATCAAAAGTTCTCCTGGAGATTTTGTTGGATTTTTCTTCCCCTTAAGAAGGGATGGTTCTACTGAAGAATAGGCACAGGCAGATTTGGGGGACTCTCCCAGAAGCTCTATGTTTTCTTTGCACACATTTCTACAGACTGTCTGGCTGGACAAACTCAACCGTACTCCAACTCCCTCCAGTCTGCTTTGGTTGCCTTAGTTGAGAAAACAATGTCTCTTACCCTGGAACCTGCCTCACGAGTAAGTGCAGGGGCCATCCACCTGTGCTTCACACCTAGGAACTTGTCAAAATGCAGCTCCCCACACCCAACTCCCAGAGATTCTGATTTGAGTAAGCCCAGGATTCTGAATTTGGAACAAGCGTCGCTCTTGATTCTCATGACAGGTGGGCTTCAAAGCTTGCACTTTGAGAAACGGGTGCACAGTGTGCTGCCTTGGCTGTTTGAGAGATTGGCAGGACAATTTAAACTTTATTTATGAACAGTCTTCCTCTGAGAATGCCAAGCCTACTTCCTTCTTGTTCATAATTGGGATGAATTTATGATTTTTATGGAAACCAGGTGATTTTCTGCCTGGTGGGCTTGTCTCTCAAGGCACGCAAAACTCAGTGCTTGTCATTTTAAGACCACTTGCCAGAGGCCTTGTCAGAATTTGAATGTTGTGCAATTTAACCCTTTTATGTTGGCTCCTGTGTTGTGGATTCAGGCTCTGAAGCTAAAAACAGATTAAGTTGGATTTTAAATATGTAAATATTTTGTGTTGCGTAAATTGTTTAATACTTTAAATGTGTCTCAATCATTGGGCATGAAGGTTTGGAGAAAAAAAAAAATTCCAGAAGAGAAATACATTTATGTTAGTAACTTCATTATTGTACTAACTCCTTTTCAATGTAATCATCACTACCCAGGGTGAAAAGTTTGGACCGTTTGCCGGAGAGAAGAGAATGCCTGAAGACTTGGATGAAAATATGGATTACAGGTTGATGTGGGAGGTGAGGATGTGATTATTATTTTAAATATTTAATGTTTCTCTTTATACTATTTAGTGCAGGTATGAGGCTGAGTTAATAGGCATTGATTCCAGTTGACTAAACACTGGAATGTTTTGATTTTAAAGGACCTGAGTAGTTTGAAAGTTTAGCATTAAAAAATACTGTTGAAATATTGTACTAGACAATTCTTCCAGAACCCTGAAGTTTATGGTTCATCATTGAATATGGAGTTTTCCATACATAGGATGTTTGGATTTTAAAATATGTCTGTTTGTGTACTGGATTAAGAATTTGATTTCTGTAAACGAAATTACACTTTTCTTTTAACTTCTATTTCTCTATTGCAGTTCTGATTGCATTGAAACAGTTCTGCACTCCATACTGGAATGAAAAATGCCACTTTAAAATTTACCTCACTTTTAGGAACATATATTTAAAGAACTATGACTCTTAGGCAGTCTTTTGCAATCTGAAATTTCCCTAATGCAGGGATCTGTAATGCCAATGTATGTCTGTATATTATAAGAATTTTCATCTTAGTTTATGCCAATTATATTTGTTGTTGTTCTTTTCTAGTCATTAGAAAAAGAAGGGCTTGAGGAATAGAAAAAGAGAAGTAAAGGTATAGAGGTTGTTAAAACCTTGGAAAAGAAAACCCAGTTCCAAGAATTGTATTTGATGGATTCCATGAGTAGGGTGCCAGCTGAGCTCTGTGGGTGGGGCTGAGAGAAGCAGGATCAGTAAATCAGAAAGGGGTGGGATACTGACATTCAGAGTTACACGGAAAAAGTCTCTCTGAACATGGATGGATCAGTTCGTGTCTCCAGAGCAACAGAACCAATAGGATGGAGATACATGGTATATATTTTTTGAGGAACTGGTTCACATGATTGTTGGGATGGCAACTTGGAATTTGTAGGGCAGGCTTACAGGCTAGAAACTCAGATAGGAGTTGATGTTGTAGTGTTGAGGCAGAACATCTCTGGCAAACTTCAGTTGGCAATGAAGGCCTTTGACTGCTTGGCTGAGGGTTGGCCATATGCAGTATTGGCAATAATCTCTGTTACTTACAGTCAACTGATTGTAGGTGTTGACCACATCCACAAAATACCTTCGCAGCTACACTTAGATTAGTATTTGATAAATAACTGGTTACTATAGCTTAGCTATATACATACATACATACATATATATATATATATATATATATTTTTTTTTTTACTATTAAAATTTTTTTTAAAAATTTTTTGCAATCGAGCACGAGCATGAATGAGCAGGAGAGGGGTAGAGGGAGAGAGAGAGAGAGAGAGAGAGAGAGAGAGAGAACGAGAATCTCAAGCAGGCTCCATGCCTTACACTGGGCTTGATCTCACAACCCTGAGATCATGACCTGGGCTGAAATCAAGAGTCAGACGCTCAACCAACTGAGCCACCCAGGTGCCCCACAAAATGTGTTTTAAACAATCGTCCATATTGCTGAAACTGCTGGGAGTGGGGAATGGGGTGTTTGAGGAAGAGACTCTTGAAAGGTTTCTACAGTGTGGGAGATGGAAAATGGAAATTCATAATATAGTCTTCACTATAAGTGGAAAATGTTATTGAATTGCCTAACTTCACATGCTGTTTTAGTTGTTTATTTTTATGAATATAATAATATTTTCAGTGGCTTTTACAATTTTTCTATAAGGTCTTAATTTTCTCAGCAGTTATTTTTTTCTTTTTTTACCGTGACAGTTTTCAGAAATCAACCATCTATGTGACAAATAAAAAAAGATGACTTACATAATTTTATGAGGTTGTTAATGGCTTTTCATATTTGTCCCCAAAACTTGAGCACAGTGGGTTAATGTTTTGCACCGTTGGTTGTGAGGCATTGTGAAGCAGATAATGATTGTGATTTTTATTCCTGTACTTGCAGGAAACTTAAGGAGGCTGCATCTGAACTGTTGTATAGTTGGCAGGGAAGCAGTGTAGGTCATCTGGTTTTGCATGACCTATTCCCATGGGTCTTTATTGTCTTTATGTTATTACCTGTTTTCACACAGGTATCCCCTCTCCTCACTGCCGCCCAAACAGCTATAGATTCTATATATTACAGGTTCAGGTAATGTTACATTCACATAACGATTGCTACTCTCTATTTTATTTTACTTATGATTTAATATTCGGAGTTTGAATAAGTAATATTTGTACTTTTTACACAGTTCAGAAAAGCACTGATGAAGAGTCTCCCCTTCCTCTTTGAGCCTGCTCTTTTTTCACCTGAGACCTTTGATCCATTTAACCCCTTAGTTCCTGTGCCCATCCACTCCTCTGTCTAGTCCTTCCTCCTATTAGTGTGGTTTTCAGTTTGGATCGTCAGCCAGTCTGAGTTGTGCTGCTGGGCGGGGCAGGGCAGGTGGACACCTGTCTCAGTGTTTCACCTTTTGGGGGGGACACATAAAAAACAATCAACATGTTTTGAATTCTGAAGGTTTACCGCCTGCTAGCTTTAATCCTATTATTTATTAAGTTAACTGAATGAGCAGCTTCCCAGCCTTGAGTCCGTTTTTATTATTTTAGCTTTGCAGGTACCAGATTCAGAAGGATCAGAGAGAAAGGAGAATAACTGGCCCTATAATCTTCTTCTCATGGAACCCTTTGAGTCCTCTCAGAGGGAGATAATGAGCCTTCCCTTCACTGGTGTGCCCTTTGGGACTGGTTATCTAAGTCATTTCTATTATGGCCCATAGCTCCAAAGTTAACCACCTGCAGTCCTCAAAACAGGTTGTCCTTCTCAAGCCAACAGTTAACCTGGAATGTGAACCAGATACTTACGATAGTCTGGAAAGTGATGTCCTGTGAGAGAGCACGTGGCATCGCTCTTTCTCCGTTTATACTTGCACTTTGCTTATAGTGCCAACAGTTCTGGGGGACAGGGCCAGGAACCCCTAGGTGGCCATGTCATACCAAAGAACTTGGAGGCACCAGTTAGGATTGAGCCTGCTGGTGTGTGTGAGCCCCTGTCAGTTTGGGACTGGTTTAATGGGGTCAGTGGGGATCATCGATGCCATTTGCTGCAGCCTCCTTCCCTCCCTCCAAGGGCACAGCTTGGAGACCTACTGATGTCCACCGCTTCAGAGCTGTCAGCAGCACCTCAGCCTCTTTCCGTGCTGGCCGCCAAGATTTGATATTCGGGTCTGAGGAGACTCATCTGTCCTTAGGGTTTCTTGATAACCTCAGGTTTTTGCTTTTCTTTTAGAATTAAGTGCCTTAGTAGAAGAATTCTGTATTTCTTGGGCCTCAGGCCAGTCATAGAGCTTGAGGTTGGAAACCAGTGCCTGACTGACTGTAAATACTTCCTATGGATAATTTAGTGGAACGAGCCCCGTTGTATATAGTGTATTCCATTCTGTAGAATAGTCTTTTTATGTACTTTTTTCCAGGTGGTTTCTAGCTTGTGGTATATTTCAGCCTTGCTCAAAGACCAAAATCCATTCTTGTACTGTTGCTAAAACTCTCAATCATCCTTTATTTTTAAATCTTCAAGAGCTTCTTTTTCTCTAATATTTCCTTCGGTGTTTCAAGTCAGTTCAGATACCTCCTCTCCAGGCGCTGGCTCTTATGCTTCCTGCACATTCTTTTTAGTTTTGGCACCTATAGAATGCAACACAGATTGTGCATTTTCCTCGCTACCTGCCCAGCTTATTATTCAGATATTCCAAAGCGGCCTCTGGTGAATCTGGTTCTGCTTGAATCCTGCAAACAGCTCTGCTCTTTTTGCAGTGGGTCTTCCCTTCCCTTCCCTTCCCTTCCCTTCCCTTCCCTTCCCTTCCCTTCCCTTCCCTTCCCTTCGCATCCTCTTCTAATACCTGTAAGAGATTTTTGCTTCGAAACGGGCCTGGTAAGTTCTTGAAACTTGGTGTCATCCTGATATTTCCAGTGGAGTCATTCATTCCTGAACTTTGCATCTATTCTGAGATCTGGGAAGGTCTCAACCCCATCCCCTGCCTCTCTCCCACTTATGGTAGTCTATGTTTGCCTCTCAGTTTTGAACAGTTCAGTGGGTGCAGTTGGGTATTCAGTGGTATGATTTGATGCAGGTTAAGCTAAAATACCATGCCATGGTTCAGTAATATTAGGTGGTGCTCTGGACAAAAAGTTGTTGTCAGCTAGTTAGGAACTCATGTTTAGAATCCCAAATAACCAGGTAAAACCTGGAGAGTCAAGTGAATTATCCAAATTCTGGGTGATCCTTTTTTTTAAAAATATTTATTTATTTTGAGAGACAGAGCGTGAGCAAGGGAGGGGCAGAGAGAGAGAGAGAGAGAGAGAGAGAGAGAGAGAAAGAGAGAGAATCCCAAGCAGGGTCTGTGCTATTAGCATAGAGCCCATCATGGGACTCAACCAAATCAAGAGTGGGATGCTTAACTGACTGAGCCACTCAGGTGCCCCTGGGTGACCTTTTTATAAGAGAAACTAAAATCTCTTTTACTTAATTTTTTTAACATTTATTTATTTTGAGAGACAGAGACAAAGCATGAGTGGGGTAGGGCAGAAAGAGAGGGAGACACAGAATCTGAAGCAGGCTCCAGGCTCTGAGCTGTCAGCACAGAGCCTGATGCGGGGCTCGAACCCACAAACCGTGAGATCATGACCTGAACCAAAGGTGGACCCTTAACTGACTGAGCCACCCAGGCACCCCCAAATCTATTTTACTTAGATACAAATTGATTTCTTGCTATTAAACCTTAGGAGAAAAGTATCTACAACTTAGTAGAAAAGTAATCTTAGAGCATTAGGAAGACAACGAAACAGGGCTTAAACTTTGCTTTTTAAAAGTCCATGCTCTTATTCTTTTCTTCTATTGTGTTTTTAATTTTAATTTTATTTATTTATTTTTTAATTTACATCCAAGTTAGTTAGCATATAGTGCAATAATGATTTCAGGAGTAGATTCTGGTGATTCATCCCCTATTTATAACACCCGGTGCTCATCCCAACAAGTGTCTTCCTTAATGCCCCTTACCCATTTAGCCCATCCCTCCCACCCACAACCCTTCCAGCAACCCTCAGTTTGTTCTCTGTATTTAAAAGTCTTTTATGTTTTAACCCCACTCCTTGTTTTTATATTATTTTTGCCATATGTTGCTGGGCCCACTTCTGGGTTCTCTAGAGCTCTTACTCTTAAGGAGCTTGTGGTCTTGTAAGGGTTTCAGAAGTAACACACTGTAGGATGCACAAAGTATGATGAGCATAGTCAGCTTTACCTGTATTATTATGACTTAATGGCATTTAAAAAGTTTTACATTTGTTTATTTTTCTGAATCTGTTGCCTTGAGGATTGATGAGAACAGCTACATTTTTTATATCAGAGGCTAGTGGCATTACCTAGTGGCATTTACCATCAGAGGACTATTGGTCATTACATTCTACTAGGTAGCTGCATTTCACAAAATGTAAAATATCAAATAATCATAGTTCTTTTAGATTTTTGTTAGCAGAAAAGCTTTTGTACCTCTGGGTAAATAACATGTTTTCTAAAAAATAGCTATAGAAATATGATTATAAGATTTGCAGGTGTTTTGTAAGAATTATTAATCTCCTACAGTTACAGTGAATTATTATTTCAAAATACAGTAAATGTACATACCAGGTGAGCTGGGGCCTGTTCTGTGATTGGTCTTTATTTTTTTATTTTTTTTTTCCAATGTTTATTTATTTTCGGGACAGAGAGAGACAGAGCATGAACGGGGGAGGGACAGAGAGAGAGGGAGACACAGAATCGGAAACAGGCTCCAGGCTCTGAGCTATCAGCCCAGAGCCTGACGCGGGGCTCGAACTCCCGGACCGCGAGATCGTGACCTGGCTGAAGTCGGACGCTTAACCGACTGCGCCACCCAGGCGCCCCTGTGATTGGTCTTTAAACATGGTTTGTTTTGGGCAACTTCTTTCCCAACCCCCAGGCCTTAGACACTGGTGATGTTTCCTAATTAATAACCCTTCTCTCTATCTCTCTTTGGTTCTAATCAAGGAAGAAAGATAGGAGCCAATTGTAGATTAAAATATCTATCTCATTAAGTCAGATAAAGACAATTACCATATAATTTCACTCCTATGTGGAATTTAAGAAACAAAACATTTGAGCATATGGGAAGGGGAAAAAAAGAGAGAGAGAGAGAGAGGGAAACAAACGAGAAGAGAATCTTTACGATAGAGAACAAACCTGAGGGTTGATGGAGGGAGGTGGGTGGCAGAGGGGCTAAATGGGTGGGTATTCAACTTGTCATGTTGAGCACTGGGTGTTATATGTAAGTGATGAATCATTAAATTCTATTCTTGGACATTATTATACTATATGTTAACAAACTAGAATTTAAATAAAAATTTGAAAAAAAAATCTATCTCATTAATGAGAGTACAGTGACTCTAAGTTCATGGCTCTAGAAAAGCTGGATTGGAGAATGTGATTGGGGCCACAGTCAGAGTGAGGACTTTATACTCTGCTTCTTAAATCTTGACCTTTGCACCAGAAGTGTACAAAGTGGGGCCTTTATACTTTGTGCTTTAAATCTTCACCTTTGCAGGCAACAGTTGGGCCTGCAGTGTAGATTCTCAATATATTTGCCCATTGATTGCATGGAGAATTGTGGCCTGACTCAGACATAGCTTGCAGCATAATCAGAATGGAGGATATGAGAGGGCCTGGAGAGAGACAGACAGGTCTTTAACCTGCTGTAGAAGGCACATTTTGAGCCTGAGGGAAAGTCTACTTACTAAAACAAGGAGTTGGGCATTGAGAGGAATGACTGTGAGGGTTTCAACAGTCAAATGAAGGGAAGGAACCATGAAAGAGAGAAACCCAAAGTGACTATATCTCTGATATACCTCTCTCATTGAGGAGAAAGTAAGGAAATATGAAGAGGGGGGATTAAGAGTTTTGACTAAGAATACATATAGAATTAGTTTTTCTCTTTTCTCATACTGAAAAGCAATATAGCCACAAAAATAGGCATAGCAAGTGAAGCATGATAGAATGAGGAAGGATACCAGGGTCAGGAAATATTCAATCTGGCTTTACCCTGAGGATAAAGCAAGGCCCTTATTCTCTTGGGACTTATGTTTCAGTAGGGAAAGTTAGACATAAATCACCCCTATGAAGTAATACAATGATGGGGCTCCTGGGTGGCTCAGAGCCCTGCATTGGGCACTGTGCTGACAGCTCAGAGACTGGAGCCTGCTTCGGATTCTGTGTCTCCCCCTCTCTCTGCCCCTCCCATGCTCATGCTCTGTCTCTGTCTCTGTCTCTCTCTCTCTCTCTCTCTCTCTCTCTCTCAATAATAAATAAACGTTAAAAAAAAAAAGAATACAAAGATAAGTAGTCATGTGGATATAAAGAAAAAAAATAGGGCAAGAAAATTTACGTCAGATAAGAGCTTGAACACATTGATAATACTGCTGAGATCTACAAAGACAGATTTGTGTAGGGCCATCAGAACTGTTGTAGCAAGGAGTACTGCAGTGTCTGAGGCTCCAGAGAGGAGAAAACTTGGAGAGGTGAATTGACAACCTGCAGCCTGTTTTCACTTGGGAAAATGGTCAGACTTTTGCTGAGTCTGGATTATGGGCAAGAGGCTGAAAAAATCTGATCTCAGCCCATGTAGAGCTGAGAGTGTTTGAACATAGCAGAATAGGTAGAGCTTTTGGCAGACTTGTGAGGTTGGAATGACAATGTTGGAGATCTAAAAGAACTAAAAACACTGCTGATTCCTCCTCAACACATTTGCCAAATTATGAAACTGTGTGGCAGAATGCTAAAGGTAAGCCACACACTTTGGAAAAGCAGAGTGTTCTGCGGTCTCATGTTGCTGAGGAGGGGCCCTCAGTGCACACTGCTTTCAGTTGGAAGCACTGGAGGGCTATGAGGTAGGAACTTGGTCAACTGAGGCTGGCTGAAGCCTGCTACAACTGCAACCCAGCCTTGAATCGGCTTATTCCCTAATTAGTTTGTGATGAATACTTTCTACTCTGCCTGGCCAAAGTCAGGGTGAGCCTACTCTGGAGAAACATAGTATCTGGATTCTCTAAAATGTCTTAATATACAGGGTTCAGCACTTAATTAAAAATGACTTGATGCTAAGAGATAAGACCATATGATTAAATCTGAGAGAAAAGCTGGACAATGGAAACTGACAGATGACAAATAATATGTTTCAGATATTGTATTCAGATATTGATTGGAATTAGCAAATGAGGACTTTATTTTTTTACATGTTTGTTTGTTTGTTTGTTTGTTTGTTTGTTTAGTGCGAGAACCAGTGGGGAAGGGCAGAGTGAGCGGGAGAGAGGGAATCCCAGGCAGGCTGTACACTCATCCCGACATGGGGCTCGATTTCATGACCATGAGATCATGACCTGAGCTGAAGTCAAGAGCTAGATGCTTAACCGACTGAGCCACCCAGGTGTGCTGCAAATGAGGACATGATTGGGGCACCTGGGTGGCTTAGTCAGTTAAGCATCTGACTTTGGCTCAGGACATGATCTCACAGCTCATGAGTTCAAGTCCCATGTTAGGCTCTGTGCTGACACCTCAGAACCTGGAGCCTGCTTCAGATTCTGGCTCCATCTCTCTCTGCCCCTCCCCCTGCTCGCTCGCTCACTCTCTCTCTTTCTCTCAAATATAAATAAATGTTAAAAAAAAGAGAGAAGAAAAATTATAAAATGATCATGACTGATATGTTCTAGCAAATGAAGGTGAAACAGATGAAATAACAAGATGGATAATTTTACACCAAAATTTGATGTGTAAATGTCAAATGGACATTCTAGAAGAGAAAAAATATAATAACTGAAGCTGAGAACTCAGTATTTGAATTATATATATTACAGAGCAAATAACAGGATTAATGAAGAGGAAAAGAAGTTGATAGAAAGATTGAAAATGAAGCATAGGAACTAAAAATAGATACATGAGACAGTGAAAATATCTAATATATCTATAATGTTATGACTTTTTAGCATTTGAAGAGCAAGAAGAAGAAAATGGGACAGAAGGAAATTTGATGAAATAATGGCTGAGAATTTTCCAGAACTCTGTATTTTATTTATTTATTTTTTTGTTTAGAACATTTTTTTGGTAGTGTTTATTTATGAGAGAGAGAGAGAGAGTATAAGAGAGAGACAGAGTATGAGCAGGGGAGGGGCAGAGAGAGAGGGAGACACAAAATCTGAAGCAGGCTCCAGCCTGTCAGCACAGAGCCTGACGTGGGGCTCCAATTCACAAACCATGAGATCAGTGACTTGAGCCAAAGTCAGACACTTAACTGACTGAGCCACCCAGGTGCCCCACAGAACTCTTTGAAAACATTACCTGAAAAACTGAAGAAACTCTGTGAGCCTTAAAGCAGCATCAATTAAAAAACAACAACAACAACAAAAAAAACCCAAAATGAAAAACAACCCACCTACCTATACCTTAGTAAAACTGCTGAAAACTAAAGCAATCTTCAAAGCAGCCAGGGAAAAAAAAAAAAAAAAAAGAAAGAAAGAGAGACCTTACATTCAAAACAGCAACAATAGCTCCAAAAGCTGGTTTTTAACAGAAAAGATAGAAAGGTAATAAGGATAGTCAACAATTGAATAACATCTTTAAGGTGATAGAAAACAGTTGCCAATCTAGAATTCTATATCTAGCAAAAATATGAAAAGGTGAAGGCGTTCTTTGAGCATCTTCAAATGTGAATATTTCCCTATGTGAATGGTTCTTTGGATTTTTCTCGCAGCATTAGCCCTAACCTTAAGTCTTCACCCTCTGCAAATGAGCAAATCAAGACTACTTCCAAATCCCAGCCAGAGGAAATACTTGCCACTCTGAATTCACTGAAGGGAGGGAAAGAACAATCGGAAGCATTTGCATGCACAGATGTGTACATTGGAATAGACTTTACAAAGAATCTAGCGAGGAAATTTTCAAAGTAGAACAAAAGTCTAACAAACTTTGCAAACCATTTGAAAGAGTCATATTTGATCTCCCAGATCCCAAATTTAGGGGTAATTAATGTTCATCAATCATGTGCAAATGACTGCGTTGCTTGCGGATAAGGAGGAAGAGATGCTGAGCTATTTTCTCGAAACTAAAGTGACAGAATTTAAATATATTGAGTCATATTATAAAATATGTTTTTATTTTGCTGAAAATATTTACTTTAAAATACATTTATCTCAATAAGAGTGGGGAACCAATTTTGGTGTTGACTGAGATCAAATGGGAAGTTAGGAAGGACTTGATGAAATGTTCATGTCAGACACAAAATAAAGTTTTCTTGAAGAGGTACCATCACAAATCTCTGACCTTCTTCACCTGGTTCACCAATCATTTGGCTGTGGAGCAGGTGAATTAGGAGACTTCATCAAAGATACTATTTAGCTAGATCTATTAAGTGATAGTTTAGCTCCTTATATGGAGGATAGAGAAGGGGAAGGAGAAGAAGCTGACTTCATAATGATGAATAAGACTTGGAAAATATTGATAATGAAGAGGATGAAGATAAAGGGGAAGAAGATGAAAATGGTGATGATGTGGAAGAAGGAGAAAGGTTGAACAGGAAGATAGCTAAAAGAATATGAATAGATTCTAACCTTTCTTTAGTTTCTTAAAATTTTATATTTTCTGGAAACAAGTTGCCATCTCCTATTTTTTCCTTTTGTGCTCAATTGCTTTGTTCTAATCTTTATGATATGATTCTCTACTTATTTTGTGGGAGACTATCTTGAACAATCAATGGGAAAAAATGTATCTGTTTTGGATTCAAGTTACTTATCCCTTTTTGTCTCAAAAATGTGAATGCAGTGATGTGGATATAACATCGCCATGCACTATGGGAAAGAAGAAAATTTGTTCTGTTTGCTCCACTGGAAGC
Organism: Herpailurus yagouaroundi; assembly: GCF_014898765.1. Taxonomy (NCBI): domain Eukaryota; kingdom Metazoa; phylum Chordata; class Mammalia; order Carnivora; family Felidae; genus Herpailurus; species Herpailurus yagouaroundi. The sequence continues at coordinate 65,752,347 of NW_024412376.1, forward strand.
TTGAAGATTGCTCATCCTTATGCTTAAAATCCTTGACTTTGACTTCCTTTTCCTAAAGGGCTAGGAGATTCACTATGTCTCTGTATAAATATGGACATTTAGCACTATCAGCATATACAAGCATTTTGTTAAATAAAAAAATATGTATAATAAAATGGAATTATATTAAACAGGGAAAGGACAGGTTTGAGATGTTTGGGTATTTTAGTGTTAAAAGGAGAGAGAATGAGAAGAAGCAAATTTGAAAATATAATGGCATTAGGTGGATATTTAGACACATGGCTTGTCCTTGGGTATGCTTAATTAAAGTTTAATATTATAGCTTTAAAGTAAAATTTTCTTCCAATGATGAGTTCTACCACTTGATGAAGAATCACCCAAATTGTGCAAAATTTTTTGGAATTGACACTTTTTGTTATACTTTTGTTCCTGTTTATTTATAAATTTTGTTTTTCTTTCATGGAAAAGGAAAGAAAATAGCTCTAAATCTTAAAAGTATATATAGATTTCCTTGTTACAGTAAAACTAAATGAATGTATAAAGAATTTGATGCTTTTCACTTAGAACAGGTAAATTTCAGGCCTTCCAAATCTGATTTGCTTAGTAAGTAGTATTGCCAATAAAATGAAAGGGAAATAAAGATGTGTTCAGACAAGAAAAATCCAGCAGACCTGCACCAAAGAAATACTAAAATGAGGTAGCTCTTCTGGGAGAAAGAAAAATGAATTCTGATGGAAACATGGAAATGCAGAATGGAGTGAAAGCAACAGAGGATAAATATATGGGTGAATAAATATATATGTGGATGGTACTAAATAATTATAATAATGTTTTATGTGTTTGAAAATATATACAATTTATATAGTGATAAGAACAATTCGAAAGGCAAGAGGGAAACAAAGGGAATTTAAGAGTTCCAAAGTTCTAGCATCATCAAGTAAATTTAACTAAATTATATAAAATAATAGTAAAAGATTATTTTAACTAACAAGTTAATTAAAGGAAAAAGATTGGATAATAAACGAATTTTACTAATGTAAAAATCAGGCATGAAGTGAGAAAAAAGAAACAACTGGGTCATACATAAAGTATATATGTATGTATGTATATTTCATACACTAGAATATATATACATACATACATATATACATATATATGTATGTATGTATATATATTTCAACTGTAAAAGCAAAAGCTGAAAGAACTAGCAATAGAAATAGACACAATCCTAATGGAAGACTTAAACACATTCTACTCAGTTGTAGAGAGAGTAAGCAGGAAGATAAAACTGGAAAGTATAGAGAGATAATTTATGGGTGCCCTAAGTGACATACATAAAACATTACTCAGTGACAGTTGATCAAATAAGCCATGGAAAATTTACCACAATTAATCATATGCATAAAGCAGAAGTTAGTAGATGAAAAATGAAAAATCGGGTACCAGTAAAATTAAGAACTGTTCACTAGAACATACCATAAAGAGAATGAAAAACACATCACAATCACAAAGGGGAAGAAATTTGTAATGATTAGTCTGAAAAAGGATTTATATCCTGAATATATTTATAATTTGATTAAAAAAATAAAAAGAAAAATGGACAAACACTTGAATAGGCACTCAAATGGCTAATAAACATGAAGTGATGGTCAGCTTCATTAGTCATCTTGGAAATGCAAACCAAAAACATAGTGAGATGCCATGATATATTCAACTGAATGATTAAAATTAAAAATATAATGTCAAACATTTGCAAGGATTGTCTGAAATTCATTTACACCGATGCTGGGTTTTTATTTATTTTTTTTTACTTTCTAAAAGTTTATTTATTTATTTATTTTGAGAGAGAGAGAGAGAGAGAGAAAGAGAGAGAGAGAGGAAACTCATGCAAGCAGGGGAGGGGCAGAGAGAGAGAGGGAGAGAGAGAATCCCAAGCAGAGTCCAGGCTGTCAGCACAGAGCCTGATGTGGGGCTCAATCCCATGAACCATGAGATCATGACCTGAACTGAAATCAAGAGTCAGATGCTAAACTGACTGAGCCTCCCAGGCGCCTCTGATGCTAGGTTTTTACATCAGCATTTAAAAACCATTTAGTGGTATTGTAGTAGAGCTGAATATGATACAATGTGGCAATTCCATCAGGCATATTCCCCGCAGAAATATGTTCAAATATTTACTAGAAGTCTTGTATAAGAATTTTCTTAGCAGCTTGATGAGTTATTTCTGAAACTGGAAATAACCCAAATGTCCACCTATAAGTAAATGGCCAAATGCATTCCAGTATATTATAAAGTTTTATGCTACAACTGTCCTTAACAATAGGGTTGAATCTCAAAAAAACAACATTGAGTGAAAGAAGCAGGAGACAAAGTACTTACTGCATGATTTTGTTTACATAAATTTCAAAAACATGTAAGGCTAATTTATGAAATTATAAATCATGACTGCAGTTTCTCATTGTGAGCATGGTGACTGGGAGCAGGGACCTGGGAAGGCATCTGGGTGCGGTTTCTGGATCTGCCTGCTCCTCATATTGGTGTGTTTACTTTGTGAGATTCATTGAGCTGTACACTTAAAGTTTCTGCATTTTCTTTCTTTTTCTTTTTCTTTTTTTTGTATTTGCATTACAGTTCAACAAAATGTGTACTTTAAGAAATAGAACAGAACAGTGAGCTAAAATGCGAAGCTCCTGAGTCTCTACTTTCTCACTCCAGCAGGGCTGGCAGGCTGTGCTGTGATCCGAACATGGAGAGTACAGCCATATGAAGAGCATCTGGGTCAAGAACCCAGCGAGGAACAGAGATGTCAATGAATTTGGGCTGCTCAAAGGCCAGAAACAAAGAAAACAATGAGGCTAGTGTTTACTGCATGAGGGACCAGATGGAGGGCATAGGATTAGAGAGGTAGTTATAGGTTAGATCACACAGTTTATTCCAGCAACCAAAGGATTTGATTAAGAGAATGATATGATCCTTGTCATGTCCTGAGAAGAGCACTGTGTCCGCTGGGTGGAGAACAGACTCTTGGAGGGAGGCATGAGTAGAACTGGGACACAAGGTAGGAAGGAGTCTGTTGCTATAGCAGGAGTGTTGTGCTGGTGGCTTGGACTTGGGCCTTGGCAGTGGAGTTGGTGAGAAGTGGTTGGCTTCTGTGTGTATGTTGTTGGAGGTAACTAACACTGATAAGCCTTGCTGATGGATTGTGCGTTGAAAGGGAAGAATTCAGAATGACTTTTAAGTGTTTGGCTTGAATCATATGGGTGGAAGGTGGTGAAGGGTTTGAGATAGGGCATGTGGACAATGAGAGTGAGGGGGTGGGGGATGGGTGGATTACTACACTGTAAGCTTTGGAAGACCAGGCATTGTCATATTAATCTGTATCCCTTAGGTCTAGCACAGATCTAGAACATAAGTATAATTGAATAAAAGTTCAATTCCTTTCATAGTATTGAATAAATCATTTATATTCCATAAATATTTTTATCGAGGTATAACTAATACATTATATTAGATTCAGATGTATAAACAATGATTTGATATATTGCAAATGATTTGTATATTGCAAAATGATTACCTTGGTAAGTCTAGTTAACACTGATACTCAATAAATATATTGAATAAATGTATAAACTGTTTCTACCATTGGCATTCTCAGAAAATACATAATTTAAAGTTTAAAAAGAAGAGACTTACTGGTTTCCTTAGTGTTTTACTGTGTTGAGTTTGCCTGCTTTGTAGACATTTTGATTTTCATTGTTGTGAAGACTTGACTAAACTGGTTTCTAAGGAGCTGATTGGTTGGATTTTAAACTGGACATTCTGTTTAGATGTTTTTTTTCTTTCTTTGCAGTTATTTTGTGATTACAGCTGTTCTGATGTTTGGGAACTTGATTCAGCACCAAGTTTCCAATGTGTTTTAGTTTTTGGAAAAAAGTGTTTTCAATTGTTTAAAATCTTTTATTTTTCTTTAATGTTTATGGAAGTTCTTTTAGGTGTTTAGAATAAAGAAGTCTCTCTACCAAATGTTTTTCTCTTGTAGATGATAACATTTTGTCTTAGGTTCCAAATGGAACCACTTAGTGTAGCCATTAGTGGGAGGATACCACCTGGGAAGCCTTGTAGAAATGAATGCTGGGAATCCTGGAACAAATGTCATTCTGCATCCCTTCTGATACTAGGCCTCTAATAAGGGGTAAAGTGCAGCAATTGAATGTTATGTGTTTTCTGGGAATTCTACTTCCGGAAGTTTGTTCTGTGGTTGTCCTTTGTCTGCCCTTCACAAGTTGACTCCTACCTGAGCATATCAGCCAACTTATGGCCCTTCAACCAAACCTGAGGTATGCTTAGAACAATGTTGGGAATCCAGGCTGAGTAGTTTGGTTAAAAAGTACCAAAAACTTCAATATCTGTATTGTTAGAGTATTTTTGCCATACTTGTGATTCTGATCAACTTATAGCACCACAGGAATTTTATCAGATAGTTGCATTTCGCTACAAACAACAGCAACTTCAACTTATTCAAATAATGAGGACATTTCAGTAATAAGAGGAGATTCAGTAATTAAGCTGCAGGGATGGTTGATTAATTAGCTTGCTGATGTTACCCAAGTACCTTCCCCCTCTTGGCTCTCTGCTTTGCTGACCTTCGTAGTGGCTTAGTCCTCAAGCTGGTGGAAGGTACGAAGCAGGTTTCAGACAGGGAATGTCCATAAGGAGCAAGAACACCTTTTCAAGAACCCTCTTCTGGTAGCAGATCTCTCATGTGTCACATATTCTTTCTTGAACTGGCAAAGGAAATGAGATTGCTCTTACCCAGTCAAGCATAACCTGGAGCTGGAGTAGGTCAGCTTTTTCATAGACTTCATAGGGGAGGGTGGACATTGGAACAAGTTTAGTGTTCTTTGAGGAAGGAAGGTGGACAGAGTGTACATTCCTCACGAGACTGACCACATTCATTATTGGTTCATTCAACAACTCTGTCTTGAATGCTTACTCTGTTTCAGATGATGTATTAGGTGCTGGGTTTACCTAGAGAGAGAGAAAAAAAAATACCTGGCAGAGAAGGTAAAGCTTAATGTCTGGTAAGGAGTACAGTATATGTATTTTCCATTATTTTCTTGTTCTCCAAATGTTTTGAAGGGGGAGCATAGAAAGCATACTTAATGAAAGTCTTTGGTTATCAGGATTCTTATAAGAACAGTTCTAGAATTTGGGACAAGTATTTCAAGTAAAACGTATAAAGGAAGGGAGGGAAAAATGTAAATGAAGAGAGATCATATATCAACCAGGTTATTATATTTTCAAAACATTTATTTTTCATTATACAAGTCATGTATGACTATGTGATATAAAAAATTAGAGCAATATACATGAAGTTAAAGTCCCATATTATCTTTTTTATGTGTATCCTCTCTTGTAATTCAGTTTGTGTGCATTTCCATATATATGTAAAACCAGTAGGAATTATATGAGTTTTTGATGTCTGTCTTATTTCAACATATGCAATAGTAATCTTGTAGATCTGAGATGTGATTACTGAGGAAGACTTGTCTTCTTCACTAATAGTTTGCACATAAATGTAGGAGGCAGTTGTGAATGTTTGTGTAGCAGCTTTATTGAGATATAATTCACATACCATAAAATTCATCATTTAAAATATACAATCCAGTAGTTTTCAGTATATTTATAGAATGTGGAGTCATCAGCACTGTTTGATTTTAGAATATTTTTATCTCCCCAAAAAGAAACCTTGCATCTATTAGCAATCATTTTTGAATATTTTATGTACCCATCAATATCTTATGTAAAATTACATTTTAAAGAGCCATGTTTTTCTAAATAATTTTCTGAACATTTTATGTCCTTATACTGAATGCTTCATTAACTCCTTAGTTTCAGTGAAAATATTTCAGATCCTTAGAAACATCTCTGAGAAATGAATATATGTATTTATGGAAATAAAACCTTTAGCAGTACAGGGAATTTTATTGGGAATTGACATGTTTTGATATTTATTGCATAAATAAAAATAAATAAATTTCATGAAATTTGTGGTAATCACATTTCCTATGTTTTTAGATGTCTAGCTGTGTAATAGAAAAAGAAGGTATTTAGCAAAATAAGAGAAAGTCAACTTTAAGAAAGTACAGTGCTAAGGGGATTAGAGTAACAGATCTTTGTTACCTCCTAATCCTGTCATAGTTAACAATTCTATTTTCTTTATACTGAGAACTAAAAAAAGTAGGGCCAAGGGGGAAAACCTGAGTAACATGCTTACATTCAAATCTTTCTTATCTCTTCTAAGATAACTCTTTCAAAGCACCTTATTTAACCTTAAGTGTATAGATCTCCACTGTCCAGTATGATAGCTACTAGCTGTGTGTGGCTGTGAGCACTTGATATCCGGCTAGTCTGACTGATGAACTGAATTTTTAATTTTACTTACTTTTAATTAATTAAAATTTAACTTACAAAACTAAAGCGGTGTAAAATGTTTTTCAGTTAAGCACTGCTTCATTTTGTGATAAGACTACATTTTACTTTTCTGTTGCGTCATGTGAGATACCATTGTATTGTAGGTGTGTGTCAGGCACGTGCATATTGTTTTTTAATATTTTACAGAAGCAGATACCCAGTTCATTTGGGGTCAGTGGAATAATTCAAATGGTTTTCTGAAAATAAATGATTTTTTTCTACACACCCATATAACATTGTAATGTGTTTATTTGAATTTTTTATGTAGACAGCATGAGTTATAATGATACTTTTGTAACTGGTAACTACATGGAAATATTTGTTACACATTATTCATATATGGTATGTGTTTTATATTTATTTATAGATATAATAATGGTTATTTTAATTACTATATCATTACATTAGCTCCATAGTGTAAAAACGAAGTATGGAAAATATTTAAGCATATGCAGTATGTAACTGATGCAGAATTGAGTAGAGACACAGAAACTAGTACCACAACTAGAACAAGAAAGGATGGAATGAGAATGGAAGAACATATGCCCTAGATTTCACAGTAATGACAATTCTATTTTCTGTGCTGAGGGGGGAAAAAGTGATTTGCTTGGAAAATACATAAAACAAATTAAAGGTCATAAAGATGACTGCCTTAAGAGACATTTTCAGCAAATACAGAGTGAATTTGATGACAGGTTTCTTCTCAATATTAAAGAAAGAATTTATGAAATTGGTTGCCAGAAATCAGAATTAAATGTACAGTAAAAAAAACATGTATATGATTTCAGCAGTATCTGAGAATGTAATTTTGGCCACCTTGGTTCTTCTAAGAAAAAAAACTTTTAAAGTTTATTTATTTTTGAAAAAGACAGAGACAGCATGAGCAGGGGAAGGGCAGAGAGAGCGAGAGAGAGAGAGAGAGAGCGAGAGAGAGAGAGTGTGTGAGAGAGAGGGAAAGAGAGAATCCCAGTTCTCTCTATACTGTCAGTGCAGAGCCCAGTGTGGGGCTCGAACCCATGAAACCGTGAGATCATGATCTGAGCTGAAACCAAGAGTTGAACGCTCAACCGACTGAACCACCCAGGTACCTAAAAAAAAAAAAAAAAAAAAAAAAGAACAAAATATTTTAAGTTGGAGAGATTATAGGAGAAATTATTTTGGAGAAGTTATGGGAGAAATTATTTCAGTTATCAAAATTTTGTTGGAAAATTATGAGGAAAAGTCTAAAAGTGAGAGATCAGACAATTGCCTGTAGAATACATGGCTATTTTTTTTTTTTAATTTTTTTTTTTCAAGAATACATGGCTATTCTAACAATTAAAATCAATTGAGCCAAGTTTGAAAATGGCAGGTATTTTTCTTTGGCTTTAGATGAGTCATGTGACATGAGGCGCCACCCAGTGAATGCTTTCCACACAGTTTGTTTCAAAGGATTTCTAGATTTACAAAGAAAAATCAATACATGCCCTAAATAAATGAACTTGCGGTGTAGACTTAAACGAAAATGTTTACATGGTTAGTTTTTCATGGAAGATGGTATTCCAGGTATGGTAGAAAAATACCAAGATTTATGGAATTTTTTAAGAGAGAGATGAATGTTTCCCATATTGCCTCATTCTACTATACAATACATATTGAAAATATTTGCATTCAATTTTCTAAAGTAGGCTCTACCAAAAGTATCTTGAAATCAGTTATTAAATACATTCATTTATGTGTAAATGGTTTTAATCATTGCCAGTTTATGCAATTATTATAAGCAGTAGAAGACAATGAATTTAATGATCTTGTGCTCTTTGCCAGTACTCAGTGGTTGAGGTGAAGAGTTTTACAAAGATGGCTATACTACTAAATCTGGAGAAAGGAATACTTGATAAATACTCAATAATCAAAGACAAAGAGCAGTTTCATTTTGATTTACTTTTTCTCACCAATATCACGCTGCATACACATGAGCTAAATTTGAAGCTCCAAGAAAGCAAAAACATTTTTATAACCTAGCTGATTTTGAAATTGACACTTTCAATAATACAAATCAATAGCCATGTCTTTATACATCTTTAAAAAATGAATAAATATACAGGTGATTTTAATTATAATATGCCGTGTTAAGTAAACTTGCTGTGAAGAGCCACAGGAACAATTTGATGAATGCATTGCTGATAATGATAAATTTAGAATTGCTTTTTAATTTGTACCATCTCTTTGAATTCAATTTGATGAATACTTTGTTGCTATAAAAGCGAATTCATTTACTTAACTTGGATAGATGTAGTTTTGAAACTGATACACATTTTCTTCAAAGTCAATCAATTCTTTTAAATATAATGAACCAGTTTTGTTAATGTGGATGTGCATATATTAAAGATCAGTGAATTTTTGGTACTTGATTTAATTATTAGAAACATTTTAAGTATCTTTGGAACAACTTCCTTTGTGAATCCATTTTTTAAATTATAAATTTCATGAAATCTAAACTGAAGTTAAGTATTTCTGATTTAAAATATAGCATACAAATTGGTAGGTGACATGCTGTTAAGTGTAAAATACACCCAAGATTTCGAAGAGTTTGAATGACAGAAGATGTAAAATGTCTATTAATAACTTTTATGTTGATTACATGTTGAAATGATAATATTGTGAATATGATGGGTTAAATTATATACATATTATTATAATTAATTTAATAATTTGTTGTTCAATGTGACTATTATTAAAATTGCACGTGTGGCTTCTAATATATGTCTAATGGGTAGTAGTACTGGTGTAGACAGTGTCAGGAGTAACCTGAGCTCCTCCCTGGGGCTTAGCTCATAACAGAATTGGATGGCAGCATAGGTTATAGTTATAGAAGTTAACTTTATAGTTTTAGTTCATATATCCTTTACTTTGGGATATACATTTGGCACTTGATCTTAGCTTCAGCTTTTTTCTTTTTCCATTTTGTGTGTGTGTTTTTAAATTAATAGACCTTACTAGAGAAGTTTTAGGTTACAGAGAAATTGTCAGGAATGTAAGGAGAGTTCCCATATATTTCCCCAGCCCTGACACACACACACTTTCCTTTATTATTCACATCTTGTATTAGCATGGTTCATGTGTTACAATCGATGAGCCAATATTGATACACTATCATTGAGCTCTTTATTTTACATTTGGATTCTTTTTTTTTTAAATTTACTTATTTATTTTAAGAGAGAGACAGAGAGGGAGAGAGAGAGAATCCCAAGCAGGCTTCTCACTGTCAGTACAGAGTTCGATGGGGAGTGCTCCAGCTTAGGAACCATGAGATCATGACTTGAGCCAAAATCAAGGGTTGGACACTTAACCGACTGAACCACTCAGGTGCCCCACTTTCACTTCTTTGTTTTGTACATTCTTTAAGTGTTCTGACAAAGATGTATATCTTTGTATTGTACATTATATGTGTTTGGACAAATGTATAATGACACTTGTCCACCATTATAGTGTCATACATATAGTGGCACTGTCCTAAAATTCCTCTGTGTTCTGCTTATTCATCAGTCTCTTCCTTCCCCGAGTCATGATTGTTTTACTGTCTTCAGAGTTTTGCTTTTTCCAGGATGTCATATAGTTGGAATCATATGGTATGTAGCCATTTGGGGCTGGATTTCTTCATTTAATAATGTAAATTTAGGCTTCCTTCATGTCCTTTTGTGGCTTTATAGCTCGTTTATTTTTAATGTTCAGTAGTGTTCCATTGTATAGATACACCACAGTTTATCTATTTACCTTTTGAAGGACAGGTTGCTTCCGAATTTTGGCAATTATGAATAAAGCTGCTATAAATATTTGTGTGCAGGTTTTTGTGTGGACATAAATTTTTGACTCATTTGAATAAACACCTGGTAGCATGATTCCTGTTTGTATAATGAATATGTTTAGTTTTTTTTAATGTTTCTTTTGAGAGAGAGAGAGAGAGAGAGAGAGAGAGATAGTGAGAGATAGTGAGCAAGTGGAGGAGAGGCAGAGAGAGGGAGACAGAAAAATCCAAGAGGAGCAGGCTGCTGTCTGTCAGCACAGAGCCTGATGCAGGGCTTGAACTCTCAAGTTGTGAGATCATGATCTGAGCTGAAATCAAGAGTAGGCTGCACAGGTGCCCTTAGTTTTCTTTCTCCTTCTCCCTTCTCCCTTTTCCCTTCTCCCTCCTCCTTCCTCCCTCCTCCCTCCTCCCTTCTCCCTTCTCCCCTATGCCTACCCCTCCCCCTCCCCTTCCCCTTCCTCCTCCTCCTCCTCCCTGTCGTCCTCCTCGTCGTCGTCTTCTTCTTCTTCTTCTTCTTCTTCTTCTTCTTCTTCTTCTTCCTGCCAAACTGTGTTCTAAAGCAGTTGTGCCATTTTACATTGCTACCAGCAATGAATGAGAGTTCCTATTGTTTCACATCCTCCCAGAATTTTATATTGTCAGTGTTTTGGGTTTTGGCCAATCCTAATGGATGTGGAATGGGATCTCATTGTTGTCTTAATTTGCAATTCCCCAATGACATACAACTGAACATTTTTTCATTGCTTATTTGCAAATTGTACATCTTCTTAGGTAAGACATCTATTGAATTTTTTGCTCATTTTGTTTTCTTAAAGTTTTAATAACTCTTTGTATCTTTTATATGCCAGCAAAGATTTTTCTCCCAGTCTGTGGTTTGTCTTTTCATTTTCTTCATAGTATCTTTTTTTTTTTAATGTTTATTTTTACTTTTGAGAGAGAGAGACAGAGAGAGACAGAGACAGAGTGTGAGCAGGGGAGAAGCAGAGAAAGAGGGAGACACAGAAGCTGCAAAACAGGTTCCAGACTCTGAGCTGATAGCACAGAGCCAGACATGGGGCTTGAACTCATGAACTGTGAGATCATGACCTGAGCTGAAGTTGGACACTTAACCAACTGAGCCACCCAGATACTACCACAGTATCTTTTCATAACAGAAGTTTTTAAATTTTAATGAAGTTTTTACATCGTCAGACTTCCCTTTTATGGATTGGTGCTTTTGGTATGGTATCCAAGAAAGCCATCACCAAACTCACGGTCCTCTAAGGGTAACCTTGTTATCTTCTAGAAATTTTATAATTTTGCATTTATATTAGGTCTGTAATCCATTTTGAAAAATTATTCTTTGAAAGGTTTACACCTTTCAAACCTACTTTATTTTTAATAAGTGTATGTCCAGTTGTTCCAGCACCACTTCTCTGATGAAAAGCTTTTGCTCTTCTTTTAATTTAACTTATTTTTTTAATGAAAATTCTTGCAGATTGCTTTTGAATGAAGAAATGACTTCAATGAATTTGTATCTTATGGAGTCATAGGTCCAATGAAGTATAGAGATAACATTTTATAGAAGTTAGCTGCTCAAAAATTGTATTACTTTTGTTGAAAAAAATTGTATTACTTTCTCTGGAATGTTTAGTTACCGTCATGAAAATTGTAAATAAATAATATATGGTTTAATATAATACAATACAATAATATAAATATAATTTTTGTAAATAAATAATGTTTGAGATTTCAAATATAAGTGAATGACTTTACTGACATCCAGTCTGAAAACAAGTTTGTCAGTTTTTTTCAATAATTAAAAATCATTTCCTTGTTTTGTACTTCTTTTCTCTCATCATGTGGTGAGAGATTCTTGCATACCATATTTTATGATTTCCTGGGCATTAAACATGAAGTTCATATAAAGATAAGATCATTTTAATTGAAATCATGCAGACAGCCTAGAGTTAAATTTGGTACCAGGAGTGGAAAAACAACTGAATTGCTAAATTGGAAAATTATCTCAGGAACAGAATATGGTTATCACAGCAGCTGGCCACATAAATGATTGCTAGGCTAAACAAATGTTATCTTGATTAGTTCACTGGCAATTCCAACTAGAATGATGTGGTACTTGAAAGTCGCCATGGTCAGAAATGTGGGTATTCGGGGAGAATACTGTTTGCTACTCATACAGGTCACTTGTGTTTCAGGAACAAAGTCTTCTATTTATTTGGTGCCAGAAAAATATAGGTCAGATCACCTCATGCTCTCTTATTTATTAAGCTTATGACTCTGAACTCTGACTTGTTGAAACTACCTTGTCTCAAAGTTAGGATTGGAGTCATTTTCAGCAAGCAAGTCTTTATGCTTCCCATAAAAAAAGCATTTTTCATTTATAATAAATTATACATGATATTTCTCAGATGACGTTTTCTGGATAGGTCTTGATGACACAACTATTTTGAGTCTTAGAATGAATGTCCTGTAAGAGTTTGCTTTGTTTTGTTTTTAAGGCTTCCTCTAGATTTGATGGATCCCACATGACATTGTAAATTTCTGTCCAGTATTTTACTAAAGTTTTATAAAGCAGAATACATCCTAGTTCCTGTAGCAATAGAGAATGAAGGTGGTTTTTATTTTTCTAAAATTTTACTTGCATTCCTTCATGTCCTGGGGATTCCAAAGACTTGTAGTAGGTAGAACATCCTTGGATTTTTCATCATATATATCTCCACTAAATAAATCTTATAAAATTTTAATTTTATCCTGAAATGTACATCAGACCTGGAATTTATTTCATGGTCTTAAGGGTTTTCAAACTTTTTTACTTATGTTTTTAGACCTTGTTTCTTTTTAGCTATTTGGCTACACAGTCAATCCTGCTATAATGTGATATGTGTGTTCCTCAAATTCAACGTGCTATGCAAAATTGCTCAGTAAAAACTGAGGCTTATGGGAAAAATGGGGTTAGGGACACGATGTGAAAAATCTTCAGTGGCGTATAAAATAAAAGAACCTAATAAAAATGGTAGTAGTTTTACACATATTAAATGGTTGGGAAATACATAAATACTGTAATAAATATGTCAATTTAGTTTTAAAAAGACCTAAAACTTGCTTGTTGGAAGTGTTTGTCAGAAGGGTTGTAACTTGTGTGTTCCAGTGAGGTAGCAGAAGGAGGGTTATCTGAAATTGGATGGAAGGTTGTAAAACACAAAATGGGTGGGTATGTCTCATAACACACATGGTGAACTGAAGTAGGTGGTAGATATTTGAGGTGGGTGTGTTTTGTGTATTTCTGTGTGGCTCAATTCAACTAGGTGCAGTTTACTTCATCCACTTAGTGTTTCTGGAAGACAATATTTGTGCAAGCGGTTGCAAAATTGGTGTTATTCTGAAATTGTTCCCTAGTCACATTGGAACATCAGAACAAACATCATAGCAGAACAAACTGTATACACTTGAAATACTGATGCCTTTATAGCTTTATAAAAGTGTAATTTTTCTTAAATTCCTTATCCAACCCAACATGGTCCCTACCCTTCAAATACCTGCCATTCTCTGCAAAAAGACATATCTGGACATGTTTTCGTATTTAAGGAGTAGGTGCCAAAATGCTCACCCATTTATACTTTGCTCTTTGTCTACTACTTTTTACTGAATCTGTTACTAACTTCATTGATCTGTCCACATCGCACTTTCTTCTTGCTCTTTGATTAGTCATTTCCCAGCATTTCCTTTGACATTTAACTTTGGCTCACCCTTGCCGTATGGCCAGTTTTCTCATGGCTACTTGCAATAGGCCTATTCTAACTTGGTTCGGCCTGCAGAAACCATGCTTGGCCTTCCTGGTTGCTCTGCCCCCTGGGCACAAGTGAACCTGTGGTTTCAGGCGTTGCCCTGTGAGGTATTTGAAGTGTCCGATTGGCTGACACTGGCTTGGGAAGAAACCCCAGCCCTATATTTCTGATTCTATACCTGGTGATGATAGTGTGGCTGCTTTATCCCAGAATCCATCTCAGCACAGTGCTCCAGGCAGCCACTGTGGATCTGTTGGAATTGGCATACAAGTTGAAAGCTTTTCCCCATCTCTGTTTTAAACTGTTACCTGTGTTTCTGTGGTACGTGGCTTCCAGGAGGCCCCGAACCAGGGCCCTAGGTAGGTTAATAGGTAGATGCAGGAGGTTGGCCACATACATACCTTAGGTCATCAGTTTTGGTCAGCGGTTCACTTGAGATATCCCCATCAGTTCACCAGGCCAGTCCCTCTTGTCATCATCATAGACAGAGAACACTGTCCATGGTCTGCCTGGTAGAGAAGAGAGCCCATCCACAGCCCAATAGGGTGATCTGCTGCCTGACAGCCTGGAAGGTGATTATGCCGCCTGCACCACAGGCCATGCTCAGAGCAGGAGGCTTCTCCTACCTTCTCCTTACAAAGCACCACCATTGCCTCATGAGTACTGGCTGTAGTCTCAGGTCCCAGGCAGTAGGTATACTTCCTGTCAGGGCCAGAGACTCCTGTGCTTCAGACAGACAGAGAAACCTATAGCCAGGGACTAGCTTTATCAGGTATACCTACAATGCTTAAGTACAGGATAAGGGAAAAGAAGGCTTTGTTTTTGCATTGGCTAGAATTTTCAGAGGACTGTTAAATAATAGTGGTATAAGAAATTTTGTCTTACTCCTGATTTTATTTATTTATTTTTAATTTTTTTAAATGTTTATTTGTTTTTGAGAAAGAGACAGAGTGCAAGTGGAGAGGGCCAGAGAGAGAGAGGGACACACAGTATCCAAAGCAGGCTCCAAGCTGTTGGCACAGAGACTGACACAGGGCTGGAACTCATGACCCACCTGAACCGAAGTTGGACGCTTAACTCAGAGCCACCCAGGGGCCCCGTCTTATTCCTGATTTTAATGTCAGTGTTTATGTATTTCATCATTAAGTATATTGGCTGTGATTTAAATTGGCTGTTATTTTTATATTGAAATAATATCCTTTATTCTTAAGAATGTGGTGAGAAGCGGGGCATTGAGTGGCTCAGTCGGTTTAGCGTCCGACTCTTGATTTCTGTTCAGGTCATGATCTGATGGTTCTTGAGTTCCAGCCCTGTGTTGGACTCTGCTCTGGAAGAGCAGAGAACCTGCTTGGGATTGTCTCCCTCTCTCTGCCCCTCCCCTGCCTTTCAAAATAAACATGAAAAAAGAATGTAGTGAGAAGTGAAGCCAATCAGATGGAGTTAAGTCAGATGATATTTCATTTTTTAAAATCTTCTCGAGTTTTTGAAGGAGAAACCCCATTTTCAATTCTACGTATTTATCTCTTTTTCATCTAATAAGTAAAGACAAAGAAAAGATAACATTTTACTTCCCCTACTTCCTATTCCTACTTCCCAAGTTTTTTTGATCTGGTATTAAAATCATTAGCATGGACTTCATATGTTAATTTTCTGATTCAATAATAGAATTTTTTACTGTTGGGTTTTTGAGTTCCTGATTTTGATTACTTGGTCAATTGGGAAAATCTTCATCAATGAAAGTAACTAAAAATCTGGATAAGCATTTTATAAAGTGTAGATAATAGCCCAAGATGCCTGAGAAGCTAATAAGAAAGTATGTATTTAAGTTCGTTTCTATCTGTAGTCCCAGAAAAAATAATATACTTGGTGCTGAAAGAAAAGCTGTTCTTGTAGAAGCTGTTTATTGTTTTTTGAGAAGTCTTGGAGAATAGGGCAAATGAAATCCCCAGTGGGAAAAAGGTAGATTTTGGAAATTATCAAATTCTTTAACTACAGAATTTGGTGATGAAATATCAAGACACATTGCTTAAGAGTGGTTAGGAAGGTGGCAAACACTAGAAACCAATAGGGTGTGATAGAGCTTGGGTTTGGCCAGATGTGGTTTTTAATGGTTATGTTAGCCCAGAAGAGGCTTGCAAATCTGAAACTCTGTACCCATAAAACAGCTCTTCATGTCCTCCTCTCCTCAGCCCCTGGTAACTATCGTTCTGCTTTCTGTTTAGCTACTTGAGATACCTCACATAAGTGGAATCATGCAGTGTTTGTTTTTTTGTGGCTGGATTATTTCAGTTTGTATAATGTTTTCAAGATTCATCCATGTTGTAGCATGTGACAGGATTTCCTTCCTTTAAAAATATTTTTTAAAATTTTTCTTAATGTTTACTTATTTTTGAGAGAGATAGAGACAGAGCATTAGCAGGGAGGGGCAAGGAGAGAGGGAGACACAGAATCTGAAGCAGGCTCCAGGCTCTGAGCTGTCAGCACTGAGCCTGATGGGGCTCAAACCCACGAACTGTGAGATCGTGACCTGAGCTGAAGTCAGACACTTAACCGACTGAGCCACCCAGACACCCCTCCTTCCTTTTTAAAGCTGTATTTTATTTCATTTTATGTATACATCGTATTTGGTTTATCCATTCATCTGTTGCTGAACATTTGGGTTGCTTCTGCTTCTTAGTTATGGTGAATAATGCTGTTATGAACATGGGCATGGAAACATTGTTTTTTTTTTTTTTTTTTTGTATCCTGCTTTCAGTTCTTTTGGGTATATACCTAGAAGTGAGTTTCCTGGATCATGTTATTGGATTTATTTATTTATTTATTTATTTATTTAAGGAACCTCCATAGTATTTTCCACAGTGGTTGCACCATTTTACAGTCCCACCAGTGGTGCACAAAGGTTCCAATTTTTCCACATCCTTGCCAACACTTGTTAGTATTTTTTTTAATACCAGCCTCTAATGGGTGTGAGGAATAGATGATATTTTAAGATACACAGTCACACCTAGAGTGATGGAGAAATGCTTATGTGATGAAATTAAATATGGCTAAATGTAAAGCCAATTTTTGAAGTCTGAGATGGGGGATGGATACCAGACTTGATATTGACTCACATGTAATTATCTTAAGCGTTTACTTGATTTACATAGACATTTTGGCTAGCGGTATTACTTGGCAGCTAGATCAAAAACCCAGATCACAATAAAAGAATTGGGGTATTGAGATCATGGGAGAGAATAGTGCTGTTGTACTTTTCACTGGTCAGACCACATCTGGAGGGTCATGTCCCATTCTGGTGTTAGCTGTGAGTGTGGAAATTGGTAAACAGCTGACATTCAACAGACTCAGAGTAGCCATACACAGAAAGGGACTGAAAACTGTGATCTGTCAATCAGTCAGTTGAGAGAATTGGTGCTCTTAACCTGAGGAAGACCAGAATCATAGTTGTCTTCATATAATTTAACATGTTTTCATGAGGAAGATGGTGAGGGCTTAGCTTTCCTGTTTGAGGACAGGGCTAAAAACCAAACCAAAACAAAACAAAACAACATGTGGATTTGGAGAGAATCATGTTTCTAATGAACATGAGAAAAACCTGTCAGTGGGGTAGAGTCACTGTTGTGGGAAGTGTTTGAGCTTAGGCCAGGAGGAAGTAGGATGGGTGCGGAACAGGATATTCATCTGCGAGATGGAAACCCGACAAGATGGAGCCATGCAAAATCCGTTCGGGCCTTCTTCTATGAGCAAGAGAGTCCGAGAAGCTAGACAAAAACCAGTTCCATACACAAAAACCCTGAAATCTAGTAGTGTCCATTTTTGTCTACCCAGTCTCAACCCTGCCTGGAACTCTGAGCTAATAAATTCTTCCCATAGGAAGAGTCTGGACGGCTGAGAATCTGCTCTGAGCTGACGATGAGCTACACTCTTGTTCCAAAGGGCTGTCAAGTGCCATACAGAGCCTAAGACCTAACCCATAGCTGACCTCTCTATGCTTGTTCTCAATATTTCCTGTTTCACACTTAACTTTTTTTATTATCATTTTACATTGCATTCATCGCCCCCCCCTGCCCAAGTGTGTCTTTGCTTTTTGCTAGTCGCTTTACTCAGACTATCCTTCTTTCTCTCCTATTCCTGCCAGGCTGACCTAAGGGCCCCTCCTCATTACTCTCTGAACACCTGAGGCAGGCTGCTGTTCCTGAGTGTACTGCACTTTGGGGTATCTGTCCCCACATGCTGGACTGTGCGCTCCTTGATGGTGACTACATGTTGTTGATGTGTGCACCCTAGTGCCTAGTAAGTGTTTGCTTGACACATGGAGTTGCTTATGGCTTATGGAATAATAGAAGAGCTGAATCTATGTATTGTTTTCAGTTTAGGTCATAGCATTATATTGTTCTAGAAACCTTAATCTGTTGAAATGTGCAGGCTGAATCTTGGAGCAGGAGACCAGTAGGCCCTCCTCTCCCCTCCCCTCCCCTCCTCTCCCCTCCTCTCTCCGGCTTCTCCTCCCTCTTCCTTCACTTTCTTCTCCTTCCCTCCTCTTCCTGCTCCTATTCATCCTTTCTACTTCTTTCCTTCCTCTCTCCTTCCTCCTCCTTCCTACCCCTCTTCCCCCTTACACAGTGTTCTCATGCAGAATTTGGCAGGGTTTTTCTATTCTGTAATTCATGCATCTGTTAGCCAAGCCCAAGTATTTCCAAGACCTCAGATGTATAGATCTTAACAGAGATCCAAGATCACTTGTGTGTTGTTGACACGAGAGGTTTTTTTTTTTTCCAGTATGGCAAATGAGGTTCAAATATACTTGTTCGATTTCTACACATTCGTCTTTTTATTTACTTTTCTTTCTAGTTTTTTGTATTTGTGCCAGTCTCCTGATGCCAACCATCTGTTGATTCTTTAATATTACAGTGACACAGGCTCTGTTTGTATTCAGGGTAGTTTACGTTTTTATGTTTTTGCCAAGACCTTTTGCTGTTATTATGTGGTAAATTAAATGTGAGAACAACAGGCGGGCTAGAAGTCTCTTTATGAACAGCTTGATTTATTTGTATCTGGGCATATAAGCTGTTGTGCGGTTACTCAGTTTTTGGTCTGTTTTAGTAACAGATTGTAGCTCTAATGTATGTATAGTATAACAAAGCAGATTTAATGATTTTTTTCTAAAGTTACTTGTGGTATATTCTACAAGTCAAAAACACTATCATTCATAGGGCACCTGGCTGGCTCAGTCAGTTGAGCGTCTGACTCTTGATTTCGGCTCAGATCATGATCTTAGGATGCATGGGATCAAGACCTGCATCAGGCTTCAATGCTTACAGCATGGAGCCTGCTTGGGATTTTCTCCCTCTCTTTCTCGCTGCCCTCCCCAGTTTGCACTTTCTCTCTCTCAAAATGAACAAAACTTAAACAACAACAACAACAACAACAACAAAAAACCCACTAGCATTCATGTAACTTCTTTGCACACAATGGAGGCTGTCCAAACATTGCTGAAACCTTGCATAAAATTCTACCTGAGAAATTCCATGTTTTCTTTTTAAATGAAGAAGATTAATGTTATTGACTTGAGTAAATTCCATCTAATGATTTGGCCTATAATTTCCTTACTGTATGATAAATGACTATACTGAAAGTACTTTGTTCTTTAAAGAATTTTTAGGACAGCTTAGATAATTAAGGTTCTGCCGTGCATTTTTGTTACTTTGTAACTCTGATTAACGGATCATGTTTTTAATAAAATCTTCCCTTCTGCTAGGCCCTAGAGATCAGTCAAAACACTTACATATTCTTTTGTCTGCATTTAAGTTGGTTTTGTAGTTTACAAATCTCATAGAAATTTCAGAACCCAAAAGAAAGCTATGTTGACATATTGCCCATGACTTGCGCATTGTCTCCAATTTGCGTATTAATAAGAAGATTGGGTGACCAAGAGAGGAATATATTCTTATGTATAGAAGAGGCTGTATCTCCGTATCTTAGATCTTGGTATCAAGTCCTGTTTTTTATCTATGGGCTTTCCTCCCAGGTCAAAGGGAGTGTGGGGGTAGTTCTCTCCAGAGGAAATCTATTTTCTTAAGAGTTGTAGTGCTGAGCAGCATTTTTATAGAATTTTTATAGAGCACCTACTGTCCATGCTACCATTTACAGGGTTAGCACGTTAAGGATCTCTGTTCCCATATGAATTAGCATGTTTTTCTTTAATTCTGTGGCATTGCATTTTCCTTTGGTAACATTGGCAGAGCACCTGTCATCATTCTAATAAATTTGTCACATCTCTGTGGAGAAAAAGAACTCTAATGGGTTGTCTAATCACCTTTTTACCTCTAGATTCATAGACCTTTGTATATATAGAAACCTAACTCCAAAAAGCTCTGAAAACCAAATTTCTTTTGTATGTGTGTGTGTCTATCTATCTATCATCTATCTATATCTTATTTAACAGCAAAACCTGACTTGAACTTATATAAGGCTGTTTGTAATCTTTTGTTTTTATCCTATTTAGCATGACTATTCGTACATTTAGTGTAGAAATGTCTGATTATGGGATGGTGTTCCAAGCTTTGCAGAAAATGTTACATAAATAGTATATGCACTATATTATCTTTCTAAAATAAATCAGCTTTCCAGAATATCATTTGGTTAAAGAATTGTGATGTTGTAGAGGGACATTTCCAATTCCTGTTTAGGTAAAAGCTCAAGAACTATAGGTATTTCTAAAGACATTAAAAAAAATTTTTTTTAGGGGCGCCTGGGTGGCGCAGTCGGTTAAGCGTCCGACTTCAGCCAGGTCACGATCTCGCGGTCCGGGAGTTCGAGCCCCGCGTTGGGCTCTGGGCTGATGGCTCAGAGCCTGGAGCCTGTTTCCGATTCTGTGTCTCCCTCTCTCTCTGCCCCTCCTCCGTTCATGCTCTGTTTCTCTCTGTCCCCCAAAAATAAATAAACGTTGAAAAAAAAATTAAAAAAAAATAATAAAAAAAAATATAAAAAAAAATTTTTTTAATGTTTATTTATTTTTGAGAGAGAGGAGAGAGACAGAGCATGAGTGGGGGAGGGGCAGAGAGAGAGAGGGAGTCACAGAATCTGAAGCAGGCTCCAGGCTTTGAGCTGTCAGCACAGAGCCTGATGTGGGGCTCAAACTTAGTAAACCATGAGATCATGACCTGAGCTGAAGTCTGACGCTCAAGGCGCCCCGAGGTATTTCTATAGGAGAGAACCATTAAAGGTGAGTATAGTAGGCTAACAATATATGAGTAGAGCAGGAGGTTTTAGAGTCAGTAAGGGTTCTTTGTTATTGAAGATACAATGTTACGCATATTCATGAGACAGAACATAATACCCACACATGTAAGGAGTTTTGTCTTAGAACAGCAGTTCATTGCTTCTGACATCCTGATGTCTGTATCACCCCGTGAACACAATTGGAAGATGAAGTCATGGGTCCAGTGACCTGATCATTAGGGTTTTATATTAGAGTTTTTGTGTGTGCGTGGAGCAAGTTTTTCTCATTTTTGTGTTAACAGCTACCAGTGAAGTGAGATGCCCTCGACAAAGAAGGTGTTTTGTTGCTTTGTAATTTTAAATGACTTATCTTTAAAGGTAGTTTGTTGTAAACTTAAAAACACTTCTTCGAGGGAAGCCTAGATTTGTAAGCATGCTTTTAAAAACTCAAACTAATATTACATAGTAGCTTTTGAGCATCAATTTCCTCAACTGCTCTTTATTGTGTTGTACATCTGTGCTTTTAATGGTTTATTATGTCTTTACAAGGTGAAAAAGTAATAGAAAAATATTTATAGTCAATAGTTTCCTTATGTGTTAAATTCTTGATGCAAATTTGATATCTCTATTATACTAGTGAAAGTATACTGGTAGCTGTATAATAAATGTAAAAAAAAAAAAAATAACCCCATAATTGAAGGTTTAAGATTTGGGGAAAACTGATGAAATGGGAAATGTAGAAACATGTTTTTTGTCTGTTTGTTTGTTTGTAATTTTATAAGAGGAACTGATTATCTGTGTAATCCAAGAATTAGTGTTAAAGTTTATAAATATGTAGTAGCCCCTTCCTTATTCTTTTCCTCCCTTCCTTCATTTAGTGTAAGACTGAATCCCTCACGTTAAACATATTTATATTACCCTTAAAGGCTTAAAGGCATATTTTTACATAACTGCTATTGTGTAGATTGTAAATCACAATTATCATCTCCTCCAAAGTGAAAGAAGCAAGAAAATGAGGATCTCCCTTGGTCTGACTGCTTCAAGGAGCTGGAATCTGACCAACACCCTGAATGAGCTTAGAAGCAGACTCCTACATACACTTCCCCAT
The DNA here is from genome assembly GCF_014898765.1 of Herpailurus yagouaroundi. Classification (NCBI taxonomy): domain Eukaryota; kingdom Metazoa; phylum Chordata; class Mammalia; order Carnivora; family Felidae; genus Herpailurus; species Herpailurus yagouaroundi. Next base: position 65,774,719 of record NW_024412376.1, read on the forward strand.
ACACCCTGAGCAGAGGATCCAGTGACACCTTTCCAGACTTCTGAGCTCCAGAACTTTGAGATAAGAAATGAGTATTGTTTTAAGCTATGCGGTTTCTGGTAACTGTTATGCAGCAGTAGAAAACAAATACAGATTTTGGTACCAGGAGTTGGGTGTTAGTTTACTGTTTTTGCCTATAACAAATCACCACAAATTTAGCGGCTGAAGACAGCACCTTCTTTTTTTTTTTTTTTTTTTTTTTTTTTTTTTATCAGACTGTTCTGTAGGTGATGAGTCTGGGTGGATTCTCTGCTTAAAGGTTTTCCAAGTCCGTATCAAAGTGTTGCAAAGCTGGGTTCTCATCTGGAGGTTTTGATGATCAGTTTGCTCCCAAGCTCATTCGTGTTGCTGGCTGAATTCAGTTCCTCGAGGTTATAGAACTTTTCTATTGCCGGCTGCTGGTCAGGTTTCAGTCCCTTGATCTCTTAGGGGTCACTCTCAGGCCACTGTGTAGCCCAATCATCTCAGTCATAGAGAATCCTTCTCATGTCAAATCCTTCTCATGCTTCCTGGCTCTCTGACTTCTGTACTTACAAGCCAGAGAAAATTGTCTTGTTTTAAATAGCTTGTGTGATTAGGTAGGCTCCCCAGGGGTACTCTCCCTTCTGTGATACAGTGTGATCAGAGGAGTGATATCCTATTGTACTCACAGCTTCCACTCGCACTCAAAGGCATTCTCAAGGGTCATGGGGTGTAATTTTTTTTTTAGGATTCTGCTTACCAGTTGGCAACTAGGGACCAAGGTTGTAAGGATATTGAGTTTGTGTAATGTGGTAGATTCTGGAATTAGATTGTCTTGGTTTGAACCCTAGCGTCACTACCTAACTAGCTGTGAAATCTTGGATAAGTTATTCTGTTTTTGCCTCAGTTTCCTCATTTGTTAAATGTGGTTAACATGTAGCACCCACCTCATGGGGCTGTTTTGAGGAATATATTATATATTATGTGTAAAGGTGCTTATTAGCAAAGTATCTGACACATAATAAACACTCAATAGCTGTGAGCTGTTATTACTATTATTATTTGTTTTTTTCTTTCTTTTTTTTTAACATTTATTTATTTTTGAGACAGAGAGAGGCAGAGCATGAATGGGGGAGGGTCAGAGAGAGGGAGACACAGAATCTGAAACAGGCTCCAGGCTCTGAGCTGTCAGCACAGAGCCCGACGCAGGGCTCGAACTCACAGACCGCGAGATCACGACCTGAGCCGAAGTCGGCCGCTAACTGACTGAGCCACCCAGGCGCCCCTTATTATTTGTTCTTTAAAGCAGATCCTTTTATGTTTCAGTTTTCCTAGGATGAATCTGACTAAATATAAAGCATATGTTTAGTAAAAGGAACATGGTACTCATACACATGGGAGACCTGCATCATTGGAGAATCTGACTGTCATGAGCATCTCTCAGATGGAAGTGTGAGTGCCATTCCCCTGCTCTAGGCAGGGAAGTTTGCTTTTAGATGGCCTAGGCCAGGTGTGTGGGGGTGTGTGCCTATGTTTTGGCTCAGTTTCAGCCTATCAATAGTGGTGTTAGACATCCCAGAGGAATGCCTGGGGACATTCATCTAGGTTCATGCCACTTTGTGGTGAGCCCCCCAGAGACATTTCCCCAAATGGGGACATTGTTGTGGTAGGACTGCTCCTTATTTATGGTTCTTAATTATGATTGCAAGATGAACCTCAGCAACAGCCATCAGGGAACTTTGGAAAAATGAGTTTATTACTTATGGGTCCTGGAGGGTATATGGCATGCATGGGACCACACAGTGAGGTCGTGGATAGAGACAGAGGGTAGAGACATGGATAGTGGACCTGGGTTTCTACCTTTTATTGGAGTTGAAGGTGGGGTGCCTAGGGTTTTGTGGGTATCCTCTTTATTGATGAATTTAAAACATATGTGGGGGTAGGAATTAAAATATGGGAAGGGAAAAGCAAGTGGTCAGAAGGTCAGTTATCTATGTCTACCAGAGCTCTCTAAAAAGGGAACTTTATGAGTGTGACAGCCAGATTCTTTATCTAGCTGTGTGGTTGTCAGTGTCTTTATTCAAGATGGATATCTTTGAAGTGGGTGCCAAGCAATCAAAATCTTAATCACAGGCATTGACATTACAGTCAGAAAAACCCAACTGTCAGATACTCACACTTAGACCTAGAAGCCATGCAGTGGGAAGAGGCTGGAGTGGCCTGAGCTGAGATGAACCACATCAGCATGTGAAGGCCTTGTATGTCATGCAAAGGAGTTTGGACTTCTGATAGGCACTGGGCAGCTTTTAAACAGGTACTGGTAGGAGGAGATGCATGAACGACCAAGAGAACTCTGAAGGCGGTGTGAAGGATGAATTTGAAGATAGATTTTGAATCAATGTGGAAAAATACTCAATTATGAGAGTGCTATCTATATTCAGATAGTGGATCATTGTCAGGACGTGCCCCAAATCCAAGAGCTTTCTTCCCTTGGCATCTTTATAAGAAAAGGTTAGGAAGCTCTGCTGGAGGTGAGGCTGGGTCAGACTAGAGAGGTCTGGACCAGGAGGTCCTGGTGGATGCTATTGACCAGGAGATGCAGAGCATCTTGAGCTTCTGAGAGCATCAAGAAGGTCCAGGCTTGAGTGAGATTTGAGTTTAAGAGTAGATGGGAACCCAGGAGATCAGTCTATGAGGAGTGTCTGAATTGGTACCCGGGGAGTAGAATCCACCATTTGGGCTGCATATCCCAGAAGAGAGGGACTGATGGCATGGAGGACCTAGGAGTCCCACCTGGCAGGGACAAGGCCGGCTTTCCTCTGGCCTCGGGCAGATCCAACAGTGCATGACTGTCAGAAAAAGGTTGGGATTCAGGAAAAAGAATCCAGTGAATAGAATGACTGCCCTGTGTGTAAAGCAAGCTGGGTAGGAGCCCAATCACGTATGGACTAGATTGGGAATGAGAGACTGTCCCATGGGAGAACAAATAAAAAAATGCAGCTTTAGTATTTTATGATACAGAGTCAGAACAGAATTAACGCCAGGGTTGACTCAGCGATACCAGACTAAATCATCTCAGTGTCTGCCCATTTTCTTAAACAGGCCATGAACTGGCCTCAGGTCAGGGGATTTGAGAGTGAGGACTAAGTGACCTGAGTGCTGAATTCAGAGGGCCCACCCAGATGGTCCACTTAGTCCCCCATCTCTGGAAGGGACCACATTCCTGAAGGATCTGTTGGAATGTCCAAGATTTCTTTTCTGAAGAGCTCCCCCTCCCGAGTGCGTTCTTAGTTCCAATGACTCCCTGGATATGTAACGCCAGCTGCAAGACAATCAGATCAAGGGAAAGGCTCCAGCTTTCTTTATCAGAAAAGATCCCCTACTGCAATATTTGTATCCTAGGTTTAGATGGCATTCCTTACCAGGCCTTTGTTGCCAGAGCAGTTACTGGTGCCAGACACAGCTTGGTCTGTAACAGAGAGATATTCCTGGTGCAGTGATCCTGCCTCCTGGCAACACAAGACTTTTGGCAGAATTGTCAAAAATGAGCTAAAGTAAGAGAGAAGCATGTAAAACATAGATGTTGTGGCCCCTTTTAAGCCAGTCCTTCTGTTCACATTCGGATGGTAGGAAGTTAAGAGCTTTACCTAGAAATTTGGAGCGAGGAACCTAAATGTTTCAGGGGCAAGTAGAGATCAGCTTCTTGGACAAAACTTCTTTTTCTGCACACTCCTTAACTCAGAGGGTACTCTGCAGATCACCCTTACTGATAATGTTCTTACTGATGAATGCCCATGTGGCATTCATGGGCCTTCTTTAAATTATATATGAGGGTCATATTTTGCCATCTTTCCACTGTGCCATTATATAACTCAAAGATGGAGAGTCAGGAATCATCGGCCAACCCACCCGATGGTCTAGACATGTGGAAGGAAGATTTGAGAATTGTCTCCTTTCCTCTTTGATTGCATGTAACATATATATTATTTAAATTTTGTGCCTATATTCTTCATGTAATTACCTGAAATATGCCTGTCTCTATGGTTTTGTCTGCTTTGGATTCAAAACTTCTAGAGGGTTAATCTGTCTAATTTTCTCCTTCTGTACTCTATTTTTTGGATATTAGGTACCAACATTCAAGGTTTTTATTTTATTTTTATGTTTATTTTTTTTCAATATATGAAATTTATTGTCAAATTGGTTTCCATACAACACCCAGTGCTCATCCCAAAAGGTGCCCTCCTCAATACCCATCACCCACCCTCTCCTCCCTCCCACCCCCCATCAACCCTCAGTTTGCTCTCAGTTCTCAACAGTCTCTTATGCTTTGGCTCTCTCCCACTCTAACCTCTTTTTTTTTTTTTTCCTTCCCCTCCCCCATGGGTTCCTGTTAAGTTTCTCAGGATCCACATAAGAGTGAAACCATATGGTATCTGTCTTTCTCTGTATGGCTTATTTCACTTAGCATCACACTCTCCAGTTCCATCCACGTTGCTACAAAAGGCCATATTTCATTTTTTCTCATTGCCACGTAGTATTCCATAGTGTATATAAACCACAATTTCTTTATCCATTCATCAGTTGATGGACATTTAGGCTCTTTCCATAATTTGGCTATTGTTGAGAGTGCTGCTATGAACATTGGGGTACAAGTGCCCCTATGCATCAGTACTCCTGTGTCCCTTGGATAAATTCCTAGCAGTGCTATTGCTGGGTCATAGGGTAGGTCTATTTTTAATTTTCTGAGGAACCTCCACACTGCTTTCCAGAGCGGCTGCACCAATTTGCATTCCCACCAACAGTGCAAGAGGGTTCCCGTTTCTCCACATCCTCTCCAGCATCTATAGTCTCCTGATTTGTTCATTTTGGCCACTCTGACTGGCGTGAGGTGATATCTGAGTGTGGTTTTGATTTGTATTTCCCTGATAAGGAGCGACGCTGAACATCTTTTCATGTGCCTGTTGGCCATCCGGATGTCTTCTTTAGAGAAGTGTCTATTCATGTTTTCTGCCCATTTCTTCACTGGGTTATTTGCTTTTCGGGTGTGGAGTTTGGTGAGCTCTTTATAGATTTTGGAGACTAGCCCTTTGTCCGATATGTCATTTGCAAATATCTTTTCCCATTCCGTTGGTTGCCTTTTCGTTTTGTTGGTTGTTTCCTTTGCTGTGCAGAAGCTTTTTATCTTCATAAGGTCCCAGTAATTCACTTTTGCTTTTAATTCCCTTGCCTTTGGGGATGTGTCGAGTAAGAGATTGCTACGGCTGAGGTCAGAGAGGTCTTTTCCTGCTTTCTCCTCTAGGGTTTTGATGGTTTCCTGTCTCACATTCAGGTCCTTTATCCATTTTGAGTTTATTTTTGTGAATGGTGTGAGAAAGTTTCAACCTTCTGCATGTTGCTGTCCAGTTCTCCCAGCACCATTTGTTAAAGAGACTGTCTTTTTTTCCATTGGATGTTCTTTCCTGCTTTGTCCAAGATGAGTTGGCCATACGTTTGTGGGTCTAGTTCTGGGGTTTCTATTCTATTCCATTGGTCTATGTGTCTGTTTTTGTGCCAATACCATGCTGTCTTGATGATGACAGCTTTGTAGTAGAGGCTAAAGTCTGGGATTGTGATGCCTCCTGCTTTGGTCTTCTTCTTCAAAATTCCTTTGGCTATTCGGGGCCTTTTGTGGTTCCATATGAATTTTAGGATTGCTTGTTCTAGTTTCGAGAAGAATGCTGGTGCAATTTTGATTGGGATTGCATTGAATGTGTAGATAGCTTTGGGTAGTATTGACATTTTGACAATATTTATTCTTCCAATCCATGAGCAGGGAATGTCTTTCCATTTCTTTATATCTTCTTCAACTACCTTCATAAGCTTTCTATAGTTTTCAGCATACAGATCTTTTACATCTTTGGTTAGATTTATTCCCAGGTATTTTATGCTTCTTGGTGCAATTGTGAATGGGATCAGTTTCTTTATTTGTCTTTCTGTTGCTTCATTGTTAGTGTATAAGAATGCAACTGATTTCTGTACATTGATTTTGTATCCTGCAACTTTGCTGAATTCATGTATCAGTTCTAGCAGACTTTTGGTGGAGTCTGTCGGATTTTCCATGTATAAGATCATGTCATCTGCAAAAAGCGAAAGCTTGACTTCATCCTTGCCAATTTTGATGCCTTTGATTTCCTTTTGTTGTCTGATTGCTGATGCTAGCACTTCCAACACTATGTTAAACAACAGCGGTGAGAGTGGGCATCCCTGTCGTGTTCCTGATCTCAGGGAAAAAGCTCTCAGTTTTTCCCCATTGAGGATGATGTTAGCTGTGGGCTTTTCATAAATGGCTTTTATGATGTTTAAGTGTGTTCCTTCTATCCCGACTTTCTCAAGGGTTTTTATTAAGAAAGGGTGCTGGATTTTGTCAAAAGCCTTTTCTGCATCGATTGACAGGATCATATGGTTCTTCTCTTTTTTTTTTTATTAATGTGATGTATCACATTGATTGATTTGCAGATGTTGAACCAGCCCTGCATCCCAGGAATGAATCCCACTTGATCATGGTGAATAATTCTTTTTATATGCTGTTGAATTCTATTTGCTAGTATCTTATTGAGAATTTTTGCCTCCATATTCATCAGGGATATTGCATTCAAGGCTTTTAAATCAACACTTACCATTCATCTTTCATTCTCTCCTTAACTCTGGTTTTTAATTCCAAAGAGACTTTTCTTTATGTCTTCTTTAAAAAATTTTTTTTAATGTTTATTTATTCTTGAGAGAAGGAGAGACACAGAGCATGAGAAGAGAGACATAGAGAGAGAAGGAAACACATAATCCACAGCAGGCTCCAGGCTCGAGCTGTCTGCACAGAGCCTGACGTGGGGCTCGAACTCACGAACTGCAAAATCATGACCTGAGCTGAAGTCGGATGCTTAACCGACTGAGCCACCCAGGCGTCCCTAGGTCTCCTTTTTATATATGAAAATTCTCAAGTTGAATGCCAAGCATATATCTTCCTGTTTAGTGTTTCCTTCAAATTGACATTGGCTTTTCAATTTCTCCTTAGTATCAATGAGACTGATCACACAGGCTTACAGTTTTGGAGTATTTGCAACTTTCCTTGGCCTGTACCTCACATTAATTTCACACACCCAGGTATTTATTTTTCAGTGACCCACTGTTTTCATTTTTATAGCTGTTACCTCTTTCCAGAACTTACTGATTCACATCTAGGTCATTCATAATATCCTGTCTGGTTCTTTTTGCTTTCACAAAATTTTACCTCCACCACACAGTCCATTCTGCATATTAGAGTTGTTGGCTTATCATCCACTTCCCTTTATATTTCCAGTTTGAAGCAAAATATTGGCGGAGTTTTCATTCTTCCTCCATGCAGTGGTGTTATGATTACCAAGAAGCTGATCCCTGTGGGGGTGGGTCCTGATTTGACTTAACCGTTGACATTCCTGTTAAATGGAGGACAAAGTATCCTACTTGATGCAATCATCATATATTTCTTGTTTCTCTGATTTTGCTACTTGAACCACCAAATTTGAGTCCTGTCATCTTTTAATGTGTCTTCCCAATCAAATTTACAGTATCCTTCATCTTGCCTTCTGTGCAAGTCATACTGTTATGACTAGGCTGCTCCACCTTTCTTTCATTGGTATAATTTTTTTCCAGTGCAGTCATACTTTATGCAGGGCTTAGGTTCTGAAGCAAGTTCTTAAGGCAACTGTCTTATATAGTAAAAATTGTGAGCCATGAAGGAATGGTCCTTACTATTTAAATTTGTTTTCTTTCTTTGATTTTTTTCCTCATTTCTTATTTCCTTTAATTGAACAGATGTAGTTTAATTTGTGTAAGTTAATATGAGTACAGTGGAACTCTTGTTAAGTTTTGAAATGACCTTCTGCCTCTTCTATTGACAAATTTATATCCCATCCATTTAGTCCCTGGACTGAACTCATCTTGTGTACTGGGGATCCCCAAGCCTACCCCCACGTTTGGAGATTCACTAGAAGCATTCATGGGATTTAGCATATAGTTTTACTCATGGCTAAGATTTATTGCAATGACCCAGTAGGAATATACTGTAAAGCCAGATCATAAAGGGAAAAGGCACAGGCAGAGTCTGCAGAAACCCATGAGTAGATTTCCTTAGGCTCTTTCCCTCGCATGAAGTGTCACACAGAGCACACTCTTCTCTCAGTAATGAACTTGCAGCCACACACATGATGTTTCTGTACAAAGAAGCCCGTTAGAAATTTGGTACCCAAGGTTTTTATTGGGGACTTGTAGGCATTTTCTGCATCACATGTAAGAAAATTGCAGATTTACAGAAGAAAAGCAGGTGTTGAGCATAAACAAAATTGTTTCCACAGTCTAGGCACAGTGAACCACCCTTGTTCACTATTGACTGGGGACACTCTGAGAACCCGAGTTCCCACATGCCAGCCAAGGGCCAGTCTTACAAGCAGACTTTCTAAGCCTGGTGGTTTCCAGCCTGCTGGGTTTACACTTTTTGCACACCTCTTAGTTGGAAGCTTTTTATAATGTACTCTTCGGTGCTCTGACATTGACTTTTCATGTTGGTCCATCCAGGGGACCTGGAACTGTATGTTATTTTATACGCATGTGTACTAAATGTTTTTGAAATGAATCAAGTTCATATATATATACCACTTTATAACAATCAGTACATTGTTTTGTGAGTTAAAAGAAGTATTTGTTTTCTGCTTCTTCATTAATATTGAAGATGTTGAGGAAAGGAGCTGTTTTCTAGAATTTCATTTGTAGCTTTTCCTAGTACGTTTTAAAATAACCAATAAATGTACAGTAAATGTCCAATAAATGTTGTTTACTGATAACTGTTGTCACTTTTTAGAATTCTTCATCACAGAACTATAGTTGTTGGGTGATTATGAGAAGGTAAAGGATGAACTTCAGTAATTGAGAAACATTGTTGTCTTAGGTGCATTTTATGCAAAGATAACTCATTTGGTCTGTATTGAGTTATGTACATTTTGAAGATATGAATGAAGGGAATATAATTAATTTAAATGGATTGGGTAGATTTAATTTTAATGGCCTGTAGAAAAACTATGTACTTCACAAAAAATCTGAAAACACGATGACTACAACAGTGGAATTTGGGTTAGAAGATCAGGATCAAAGGAAAAGTAGATACTTTTTTTCTCTTTTTTTCCTCTCCCTGTGAACTGCACACTGCTCTTTGCTATTCAGTGTTTCCATAAACTTTGCCTAGAAGTTTTCAGATACAAAGCATCTTATCTAAAAATACCATCAAAACTGTGCTCTCTGGATCTTGGAGATTATCATTTTTTATACAACCAGCTCTTTCCAATGATTTCATGTCTGAGAATTAGAATTTTGCTACTCAAATTTGCTTATTATTATTTGGCACATTTCATATACTCTTTTTGAAAAAGTTTATTTATTTTGAGAGAGAGAGAGAGAGTGGGTGAGGGGCAGAGAGAGAGGGAGAGAGGCAGAATCTCAAGCAGGCTCTGAACTGCCTGAACTGAAGGGCACAGGTAACCCTTTTAATATGTCATAGGGAATGTTCTCCAGAAGCTGACTTCAAGGCTTTACATTTGTATAAGTTTCAAATATATATTAAACAATTGGGCAACACTATAGTCTCATAGAGCTAACTAGATTTAAATTTTTGTTAATGTTTATTTATTTTTGGGAAAGAGGGAGACAGAGTGCAAGTGGGGGGGCGTGGGCAGAGAGAGAGAGGGAGACACAGAATCTGGAACAAGCTCCAGACTCTGAGCTGTCAGCACAGAGCCCGATGTGGGGCTCGAACCCACGAACTGTGAGATCATGACCTGAGCCGAAGTCGGACACTTAACCAACTGAGCCACCCAGGCGCCGCAGAGCTAACTAGATTTAAAGTTTTGTGAATTATTTCTGCTGGACCTGATGGATGCTACCAAACTGTCAGGAGACATGTTGACTTTATTAATATGGTTTTCTAATTTATTAGTGAAGTAACACATATAGAGAAATCAAAAAGTAAACCACTAAGTAGTCAAAATAGATGCACACACTAAGCCTTGTGTATCCTTCACAAAAAACCTCTAAAGCAATAATATAATATGCTAATGTCAGCAGAATTTACTTTTTATGCAATAAAAAACTTTTCTGTCCAAAAGTGTCACTGACATTTGAATACCTGAACATGTTTGTAAAACCATAGAAAGGGATGATGGCTACACGGTGAAGGCTATCTCATCAATTTCCTGTGGAAAACAGGATACACTTTTGACTTTGTCTTTCAGTTTATGTTAGTTATTCCTTCTTTTAAAAAAATAGCCCAATTTTCAAAATACTTTGAAAGGCAAGACTCAAAAAAGGAGTGCTTTTAAAAGTTGTACATTAAGTCTCACATTACCTCTCATAAAATGTTTTTGAACTTTAAAAGGAAATAAAGGCCATGACAGTTTTAAAAAAAGACACAATAGCTGAGCTTTTAGTGCATAAAATATTTATTGACACCATTACCAAATAAAAGGTTTCCATCTCTGAGTGGTCAGCTGCCTAAGCATAGATAGATAGGATTTACTTAGCTATGTAAACTTGACAGAGTTGCTCAGTTAAATTCACCTTTGTGTCTGACTGTATCACGAGAACTTGCTTTCTACAGGTTACTTTTATATAAAGGCAACCTCAGTTAAGTGTAAGATGTGGGGCCAAAAAAGCCTCTTTGATTTTAAGTTGCATCACTAGACATGCTGCCCAGATCCTGGGTCATATAGTCCTTTGTATGCTGTCTTCTGTCCTCCATTAAGAGAGATCTGACAGATGGGTATGCATCTGTAGAGAACAACCAGGATAGCAAAAGAGCCTAAATCACATCAGACAAGGAGAGAATGATTTGTCTTGTAGAAGAGAAAACAAAGAGAAGAAGGGACTCTTGCCTTCAGGAACTTGAAGGCCTGTGTGTATAAGAGAAATTAAAACTACAGAAGAGGACAGAGCTGGAGTTGATGGCAGGTGGTCATAGAGCAACGTGTCTCAATTTGGCAGAAGGGAGAGTGTCAGTTCTGTGGAAATGGCATCTAGATTTGCTACTATCTTATAATGGCACCTGCTCTTACTGCACGTGTCCGAGCAGAGGCTCTTTGAATGTGTGTTTGATGTGAATAGAGGAGTTTAGCATATCCTTCATGTCCCTTCCTTGGAAAAAGTTAGCATGTTTCTGGCTGTGCCATTGAAAGTATTGTTTGTCTTTAAGGTGTCTGTTAGCCACTGTGAGCCTTGGTTTCTTCAGTTTATTAATACTTGGTGATTGCAGATATCATTGGTATAATGTACTGTCCTGCATCTTATTTCATTCTATGCTCTTACAGTTTCTGTGAGGTCCCAGGGCAGAGATTATTATCCCCAAGGTCAGGAGACCGTGGCTCTGCTCCGTGACAGGGAATGATTCACTCTAAGTGGTACAGTCAGAGTTTGGGTAACACCTCGCTTTTTGATTTCTAGTTCAGCATTTCTCCCGCTTGGGAATACTTTACTGAGGTTCCTTTCAGCTTGACATATTTAGGGCACTAATTATTTGTAATGAAAAACAGATTTAACTTTTCACATCAATCCTTTTAAGTTATTTAACTTCCTGGGCATAATATTATGAATGCTGTTCAGTTAAAGAGACAGGGGTTTGTAAAAGTCTGTGTTTTCTCTGTCTGCTTTCCCATCTGAAGATGGGAATCTACGGGTCGAGATTATTCGATAATATGGAGGAGGAGATACAAGCAGATATACTAGAATGGTGTGTGTGTGTGTGTGTGTGTGTGTGTGTGTGTGTGTGAGCACAAAACAAGAATTTTAAACAGAATCTTTTCGAAAATCAACAGAAAAGAAACCCACACCCTTTGCTTAGAAACTATAAATCACGTTTCCTAGTACAATCCTTGCTGATTTCTGAAAGTATGTCTCTTTGGTTTAAATCTGACCACAGTGTGCTGTCAGAACTGATCACTTGAGCAAACTTCTGGTTTTTAGACACTGAAGGCAGGGCATTTGGCCTAACTTCAGTTAAAAACAATCACAGAAAAAAAAATTGCTTGTCCTTTGGATCCAAAAATATGATGACATTGTATACTCCAAAGATATCCATACCTTAAATCTTAGTGCTTGAAACTACGTTCTTTGAAAAACCTTGTTGAAAGACAGGCAGGGAAGTGTATTTTCTTTACTAAATAAATCCTACAGCATACTGTGACTTCTTGTTAAGGACATTACTGCTGTATTTTTTGGAACTGACTGTACTTCACTGCGTTAAATTTTACCTTATGTTAGATAAGATTCTATTGGTTATATTTTGCCATGTTCTGGAGACAAATCTGGCTGATTAGCCTTGCCCTGATGGCCTGTTATGTATTGAGTGAAAAATTCCTCAGACATTCAGAATAATTGAAAGAGAAAAATAGAGTAACATTGTAGATTTTTTTCCCTGTGAAAATTAACTATCCGAATATTAAGTAAGCCCTGCTACCCAATTTAACACAGAACATACTTATTTTTAAGGAAAGAGAATTTGTATTGGTTACCTGCTGCCAACTTTTTCTGTTACCTACAAGTTAGGGTTTTCTCCTACTGAGCTGAATCCTTTTTGTAATTTCCTTTGTTCTTTACTGGGTGGGAAGACATCAGCTGTGACTTCTATTTAATACTAATCTTTCCTCTGGAAAAAGGGACAGATCTAAAGTGGCACGTTCTCTAGATCACTTCAAAAGTGATGTCAGTAGCATTTAGCAGAGGCTAGAACCTGCCAAATTCCTACACAGTGATAATCTTCATTTACTATAAAGTGGCAAAGTCATAAACAACTGTATTGAAGTGTGAATGTTTTCATTTTTGCGTGAGGGTTTCTTCCCCTTCCCCACCTTCTCTAACTTTTTTTCTGTAACTGGCTTAGGAAGTCTGTGCAAATTAAACAGAGTTTGGGGCTGAGATAGTTTTTACTGCAAGATGAGAACATTTACTTCACTAGAGGGCCCCAGGCATGCGGAAGACTGTTCTCAGTAGGACAGTAACCCATACACTTCATTTTCATGAAAATTCAAATAAAAGATGATGGTATTTGGAAGACTAGTTTTGATGGAAAAAAATACACTTTGGCTGCAAAGGTTAGTTAGATGCTGAAACATGATACTTAAGAGGAGTATCTTCTTTATTTGTTGGACTTTAAAAATGTTCAATTTATTACCTCAGGGTTCAGTATCAAATTAAAAATAGATAAATGGAGACTTTAATAGTAGCCATCTGTCTGGAGAGTTTTTATTTGGTTTCTCTGGAGAGAAGAAAGATGGCTTAGATTATCTTTGAATGTCTCTTTTAGATATTTCATGAGGAGAATGCTGTGGTCAGGGGAGCAAGATAAAAGTCATGTGAGCAGATAATCTAACAGCTTTAGTGAAGTGTTGAAGACAGGGATAGGGGAATGAGGAAATGACCAGGCACTTGAAAGTTGGGGAAAACAGGTAGCCTGCAAAGATTGCATAGGAACGTAAAAGTCATTTGGGTAAGGGTGTCTAGAATAAAGTAAATGGAAAGTGGGTCTATTAATGAACAAAAAAAATGATTTCGACTATGAATATGTAAGCAACCATAGTAACATCACTGCCTGTGATAGTGTTGTTATGAGAATATAAGTAATAGTGAATCAATATATAAGTTTGGATCTATTGAAAGTATCATGTTTCATCAAAATTTTAATATAAAATTAAATTGTGCTTGTCCCTTAAGCTGGAATGTAGTGTGAGAAGATTATGGGCAACCAGAGAGTGCATATATTTAACGGACTGGAAGTGAGTCAGTAATACTGAATAATTGGATGTATTTGGAGCCAAAGGGCCTGGGAAAAACACTGAAATATATGAAGAACAGACAATGCCCCTGGTAAAATGTGCTTACTATAATAAGTTACAGAGCAATCTTTGTTATGTTTCACATCTTTGGGAAAGAATTCCAAATATCAACCACATCTAATATATATTGTTCTTAATACTAGGTGACAAATGTATGACTTAGAAGGGCCATTGACTGGTTTCTGTAAGTAGTTATATCCTCTCAAACTGAGATATGTCACAGACAGAGCCATTGGTGTTTCCCTAAATAAACTTAGCTGGATTTTGTGGATTTCAACAGTAGTTGTGTTACTGGTGGGAGAGTCTGTTGTGTGAATGGAGGTCTTGGTCCTTGGATTCTCCACAAGAAGATTTACATGGGGATCCCTGCCCCTCAAAAAGACAGTCAGAAGGAAAGTAGCAAACACAAAGCAGTTTATTAAAGGGAAAGTACACTCCTAAATCAAAGTGGGTGAGCAGGCAGATTCCCCTGAGGTAGAATGGCCCCTAGGTTGTTTTGGGATTGGATATTTTTGGGTCTCTGTGGGCTGGGAGGAGCTGTGAGGTACAGTGGCATGGTCTCTAATGGAGGCTGCTTCTTTTCGTTTGGGAGACGCCCCCTACAGGTTGGGAGGAGGAGGAGTTTGAACCTACAAGATTTGTATATGAACCCACAAAGCAGCCTTTCTCCATGGGGGTGGGGAGGCTGTACCTGCAATGCAAAGGCATTATAATGAGTCTAGGGGTTACCCAGCGGCGGAGGTGAAGAGAAGAACTTATGCTCTGCACCTGTGGCTCTTGATTTGCCAGTCCCAAGGTTTTGGAAGCCACAAGGTGAGACTGTTGTGCCTCCGGGCATTTAACATGTTGCTTATTTTTCACCATCCTTGCCTCCAGCTCAGGTCTGTACCATTCCCCTTGTTGGATTTGGGACTCTGCCTCTGGGTGTTCCTTCCACTGCTCCTGTCCAGCTTCTACCTAACAGATGTAGGTTGTTAATTTTGGTCTTGAGAAAAATATTTTTTTCAAGCATCTAATGGCATTGCCACTTGTTCTGCTTAATTTAGCTGTTTGTCAATATAGTTTTGTTACTGTAGCTAGGGAGGAACCTGGCAAGGAGAATTTATACCCAAGTATTTAAAATTATTTGCCCTGTTTAAAGAAAGGTGGGTTGATGTCCTCTTTGAGGAGAGGTGTAGAAGGTCCTTTCTATCTATCCTAGCAGTGTTTCTGGATATTTCTGATGTTACCTGTTGGGCAGTGAGGGTTCCGGGTTGAGGGTAGGAACGTAGTACAATTTTTAAGTACCTGCCAAAAGAGATCTTCTCAGCATGAGTTTATTTAGTGGGAAGTTACAGATTCCCATAGCTTCACACCTAAACATGAGATATAAATAGTAGGTGTTTATACTCCTAACTTCTTCTTTTAGCCAATTATAATATTGAAAATTAAATTCCTCCTCAGTGAGGTCTGGCATTTCATTAGCAAGATTTTTAAATGATTATTGAGAATCCTTGGGCATTTAAGAAAACAGGAATTGTTTGAGAAGCATGGCAGTGAATGTATATGATAGTAGTAGAAACAGGTAAACTGTATTTTTTCTGGACAATATTTGCTGAAATCTTGAAATATTGGTTTTTTCAGTGCATGTAGCAGACATTTATATATGATAGTTTTTGTGGGTAACTTGACCTCTATAGATGGCTTCCTGGTCGCATGTTAGTATATGATTGGGCCAGTGCAGTCTGTCTGATCTCACTACCCATTATTTTCTCAGTTGCTCCTTCTGTTCTAGTCCCATGGCCTTTTTGCTGTTCTTTGAACAAACCTAATTTGTCTTTAACCCAGGGCCTTTCTCTTTGCCTTTTATTTGCTGTTCCTTCTGTCTGGGAGCACTCTTTGGTTCTTCACTGGCTCATGCCTTCCTTCTTCTTCCTCTTTTTTTTTTTTTAAGTTTATTTATTTTGAGAGAGAGAGAGTGAGAGAGAGCAAGTGAGCATGTGCACATGTGCGTGAGCTGGGGAAGGGCAGAGAGAGAGAGAATCCCAAGTGAGCTCTGTGCTGTCAGTGCAGAACATGACACGGGGCTCGAACCATGAGCTCATGACCTAAGCCAAAATCAAGAGTCAGATGCTTAACCGACTGAGCCACCCAGGTGCCCCTGGCGCCTTCCTTCCTTAGAGCTCTTTTCAGATCACCTTGTCAGAGAGGCTATGCCTGACCATGTCATCTGAGACTGTTCATCTCCCCTCACTCTGCTTCCTGCTACTCTTCTTTAGTTGTACTCACAGGACTTATCTTTATCTGAGGTTATATTCTATACTTGTTTGTTCTGAAGTGCTGCGATGCCAGGCCTCATCTATCCTGTTCACTAAAAGATTCCCAGTGCCTTAAGCTGTACCAGGCACATGGTAAGAACTCAATAAATTATGTTGAGTGAATGCATGATTGTCCAAATATACCATGAAAATACATATCTTATTAGGCTGGTTGTGCTTTATTTTATTAAATAAGATTTTGGAAATGTAGAATATGTTTATCCCCACCCCAAGTCTGCAAAGGTGAATTGGCATTCTTACATTTGTGTTACTTGGTGTTAGGGATCTGAAGTGCTAATCACTCATTCCTTCTTTCTTCTCCCCTGGATTCCAATTGAATATAGACACACAGTGAGTTGGATAGAGATTGATATATGTATTATTAAACTGAGCAGTGCCTGATAATCTACAATGTGGGGGCTTCGGAGAAGCTTGGTTTAAAGGAACTTGGGTTCAAGAATGTCCAATAGATTACACACTTCTTTGGCAGTTACCTTCCTCCCTCCAACTGAGTGTTGAGTGGTTTTGACCAGAAGGGCTTATGGCATGAAACACAAAGCAGAGGGCCCACTGTCCTCAGCAAGCCATCAGCAGTCTATGAAAAGACAAAATGGGGCACTTGGGTGGCTCAGTTGTTTAAGCGTCCAATTCTTGATTTTGACTTGGGCATGATCCCAGGGCCATGGGATTGAGACCCGTGTTGGGCTCTGTACTGAATGTGGAGCCTGCTTAAGATTCTCTCTCTTTCTCCCTCTGGCCTTCTCCCCCACTCATGCGCTCTCTTTCTCTCTAAAATAATTTTTTAAAAAAAGACAGAATGGAACTTGTTTTATTCACCTACTAGTTAAAAATGTGAAAATGTGGCTCAATGGATGTTAGATTCTACTGGCTACATTAGCAAGTCCTCCTCATATGGAAATGATTCAGTAAACAGGTGGAGAGACAAATTGAAAGGATTGCTCCAGCTCCACCCCCTCAACTGGGAACCAAGCAGTATCACCCTCTTCAGTGGAAAAAAGGGGACGGGTTGCAATTATGGTTATCCCCTGAGTAATTGCAGTTGCAACACATATATTGAAATATACCTACAAACAAATAATTTTAACCAGAAAAGAGCTATCAACACAGGATGTTTCTGAGAGTTGCTTGCAGTTGTGAGTCATCTAGACATCTGCCAGATAAAATATTAGGCTCTATTTGTATGTGTGTTTAAGGGAAAGAATGGATGTTAATCCAGCATCTATTCAACACCTGTCAATAAGAAAGGTATATACTTATGAAATAATATCATATCCTACCCTTGATATGTTTAGTATGACTAATACTGACTTCAAGTGCAAACTCAGGAGCTTTTTATATTTCAGGTTCGTGGGAGTAAGGGAGAAGTTCTATACATTTTGGATGCTACCAATCCACGACACTCCAACTGGCTTCGCTTTGTTCATGAGGCACCATCTCAGGAGCAGAAGAACTTGGCTGCCATTCAAGTGAGCTTATTTGCTTCTTATTTGTACTATGTATGCTCTGTGAGGGGAATGAACTAATTTCTAACTGCACTCCCTGTTTTAGATTTATTTCCCAATGACTTGCTTCAAATAACAGTAACTATCTCATAAAGCAGAGAAGTCTCATCTAGTCAGCATATGCAGGAAAGGGCAAGTCTAGTTGTAAATTGACACCAGATCACTCACTTTATGGGAATTTTTGAGGGAACGAATTACATAGTCTGATATTGTCCTTGGCAGATCTTGTTTTCAAGTACTTTTAATTCATTCAGTGGATATTGATAGTTTCCTTAGTTTGTTGGTTGTTTGGCTCATAGTAGGATATTCTGTGTTATTGTTTGGGAAAAGCTTCATGGAGAAAATTTACTTGGGTATATCCCCATGACTGGACTTTGAGCTTCTTGAGTGAGGATAGTGTATTACTCAGAATTTTCCAGAGAAATAGAACCAATAGGGTCTCTATGTCTATGTCTATGTGTATATGTGTGTGTGTGTGTGTGTGTGTGTGTGTGTGTGTACACACACACACACACACACATATATATATATGTATATATATATTAGAGAGAGATGGTGGGGGGTAGAGAGACAGAGACAGAGACACACAGAGAGATTTATTATAAGGTATTGGCTCGTATGATTATGGAGGCTGGCAAATCCAAAATCTGCAGAGCTCAAAATCCCACTTTGAGTCTAGAGGCCATAGAACAAGGAAGCTGCTATAGAATTTGAATTTGAGAACCATCAGGCTGCCATAGAATCAAGAAGAACCAGTGTCCCACTTCACATGCCGTTAGGCTGGAAGAGCAGATATTACAGTGTGAAGGTCATAAAGCAGGAGAATTCTCTTATTTGGGGGAGGATCACCTTGTAGTTCAATTCAGGCCTTCAACTGATTGGATCAGGCTTACCCACATGTGGAGGGCGATTTGCTTCACTCAAGTCCATTTACTTAAATGTTAATTTCATGCCAAAACATCCTCACAGAAACACCCTGAATGATGTTTAAACAACTATTTGGGAATCCTGTGGCTCATTTAACAAAATTAACCATCCCAAGTGGGAACCGTATTTTATTGAATTCTGTCTGTATCCCTGTATCCTAGTATAGTGCTGCATGTAATGTTAGGCTCTGATACAAACTATGAGTTGAACTTAGGTGATTCCACAGTAGAAACTCAGCCAAGAAGAGAAAAAGTTAAGGCAGTAAGTTCTTAGAGGAGTTCTCTAATTAAAACTCACTGATTGGATGATTAACAGAACAAAAAAACATTACATTCTATTGGGGAATTGACTCATTTCATGGGAAAACCCAGCTCATGGATCCTAAACTACAGAAGAAGCAGCAAAACAATGGTTAGCAGAAGTAAGAGAAGGGAAAATAATAAGGGAACTAGTATTTCTTTAAGTATTTACCATGTGTGCTGTTCTAGAAGCTTCATATACATCATGTATTTATTCATAAGAACTGTGAAAGTTTAATAATTTGCTGAGGGTTATCTAATTTCACTCAATTCTGAGTGTAATACCATTGGTCACAAGAGGGAAAATACATAGAATTAGGTTTTAAAGTAACCAGAAAGATAGTCATCTAGACTATTCCACTTCCTGGTATTTTTAGCTAACCAAATCTTTTCAGTACACATAAGTATTAGATATAACCAATGTGATTACTGTCTTTTTTTTTTTTTTTTTTTTTTTGGTATGGATCAATGAGAGATGCCTCTTACCGACAGGCTAGGGTGGGATGAAAAATAAGATCCTCCAGCAGTTAGAGATATTCAACCCACTTTTTAGATTATTCATGACATGCTTTTGATCCAACAACAGATTTAAACTGATCTCTTTAAATGTGTAGACATTAAGTTATTTCAAGTATTTTGTTTTATTTTTTGTGGTTTCTGGAGGCAGTCATCTCATAGCAGCTTTGGTTACCTCACAATTTTCATTTCCAGACTCAGTTTAAGTGCTTCCTTGTGAATGTTACCAATATCAAAAAGCCCATGAAATTTACTTTAGGCAAAACCATTGTTTTGTTTTATTATTGTGTTTTAGATAGTATTATTGTATTTATTTATTTATCTATTTATTTTAAGTTTATTTCTTTATTTTGAGAGAGAGTGGGGGAGGGGCAGAGAGAGAGGGAGAGAGAGAATCCCAAGCAGGCTCCACACTGTCAGCACGGTGCCTGACATGGGGGCTCAATGTCACAAACCATGGGATAGGGCCTGAACCAAAATCAAGAGTCAGATGCTTAACCAAAAGAGCCACCCAGGTGCCCCAAGGAGGTTATTCTATTTAAAATAGATTCTTTCCTCCTTATGCTTAAATAATGATTTTAACCTTTGCTCAGATGACACCTTTTGTTTGAGAATTTCTTCTTATTGGCTGTTATTTCTGTAGCATCAGTAGCTCTCTCCATTTGCCTGAATTTCCAGGGTGTGCTCAGTTTTGAGTTTTGTCTCAGACTCCTTCAGATAATCCTTGTTTAAGTATTTCCTCTAACTGTACATTTTGCTTGTAATGACCCCTTTAGGTAATGGAGTACTATGTCAGTATTTGTTCTCTATGCCCTAGTTATTTATTTCATTACATGGTGGCCACCTGCATATCTGTCTTTCTTAGTAACCGTGGTTGCTTAGACTTACAAAATTTTCATGTTCATTCTGTACATTCATTGTAGAGCTTTTTCTCTATATTAACCATCTTTCTTTACTTGAAAGACAATAGGAATCCACAAAACATTATTGTTGCAACTTTGATACTCTAAGAAATTATTATTTGGTTGAAGAGGAGGTGAAGTGGGGGTAGGATTAGAATAGGATTCATAAACTAACTAGAGGCTCTGTGAAGTTTCATACTTGAATTTAATTAGAATCTGTTCAGAGGCCACTGTGAGTATCTTTGGGTGCACAAGTGATGACAGTGCCTTTAATTCCTTTTAATGTTGTTTTGGCCTTTACTTAGATGGGGGTTTAGTGCACTGTTACCATGTTTCTTGCCATGGAGCACAGTATGGATCTTTGTTAGCTCCCTTGATGGAACCTCTTTTCACTTGAACAGTAGCTGGAGTAGCAGATTGTTCAGGGTTCAAAATCACATCTGAGCTGGGGGCAGAGGACATAATGCTTGGGTCGCAAGGCTGACAGTGATGTCAGCCTTCTAATTCGTTGGGATAATCTCCTGAGGGTTGCATTCCAGAAACATTGAGTTGGTAGGAGAAGATCATAATGTTTCCTGCATAACATTATGAATCACTTACATTCCAAATTGTATCTGAAATTTGGGGTATTCAGGAAATTTTTTATTTGAGCTGTATGTCCCAGGAGTGGAGTAAATGAGAAACATTTGTGGCTATGTGGCTTGCTTGGTGGAAAACGTCAATACTTGGTCCAATTTTTTTGGACTAGGGATTAAGAATTTGAGGTCTGTTTTGGCAGTGGATTGAAACTCCTTTTTGGAGACTTAGTTTACTTGTAGTTTTGCAATTTATTTGATTTTGGAAAATTTGCTTTGGAAATGATTTAAATATATGAATTATTGAAGGATCTCTTCAGCAAAAAATTCTTCCCACATGCACACATTTTAGAATAATTAGTTGAACTGTATGTCCAGACTTATGAAAAATATTTCCAACTGAACCAGACAATTCAAAGTGTGAAAGATGTGGCTTAAAATGAACCAAAAGAATTTTTAGGCTCCATAAAAAAAAATGGGTGATTCTTATTAAGTATTAATTTTGTTACACCAAAGGAAAAAATGTAATATTTGAAAAAAAGATTTGACCTACTCAGTGTTTTGCAGGCTTTAAACATTTTCTGATCTTTTCATAGAAAACTATTTAAGTACAGGATTATGCATTTAAAGTTGAGACTTTGAATTCTTGGGACATTTCAGAGAGAGTGCTACATCTCATGTTCTTAAGGACATATTTCCAGGCATCGCTTCCCTGGGACTTTTTGCAATATATTATCAACATAAATGAAAAGGTGTCTTGGTGTTATAAGAAAAAGGAGCATATGGAAAAACATTTGGGTTTTGATATACCTCATAAGGGATGTCACATTGTGGAGATGGTCTAAATAAGTTGAGAGAGCACTAGGTATTGAGCCAAACTTGTGACGTCAACACAGGTTGGTCCCAATTCTGATGTCAGTTTAGTTGTCCCATTACCAGGAGAGCTATTCTATTACATGTTCTTTTCTGTCCTTCCTCTGCCTTGTTTGAGGATGGACAGACACTCTTACTTTATCCTGGAGTCTTCTGGTGACACATGATATTTCAAAATGGCAGAGCTGGGGATCAAATGTAGATTTCCTAAGAGTGAAGCAATTAGAATATTTTTAAAGCATGGATAAGACTTTATCCATTGTCATCCAGACACTTATCAAATAGTGTTGATGTAGCATTCGTATAGCAGGTACAATTATAGCAACCAAGCAACCAAAAAATAAAAAAAAATATATCAAAAAGATTTTTCATTTCTACACCAAATTAGTTTTCTCTAATTTAGTTTCTTCTCTATTTCTGTTTCTTCTTATCAGATTTATATAAGTGGCATTTTTATAATATTTTCCAGAATCTGTTACAGAATATTAAGGTACAACTGTCTAATGATTTTCTTCAGTAATACCATAAAAATATCAGTTAAATAATATGCAAATCTTTTAAGGGATTATCTTACAGCAAAGTACATATTTGCCTTTCATGAGGTAAAAGTTTAAATAAAGTACAATTACAAGTACAATTACAAGCAGTTGGTCCTCTGAAGTTTTAAATTCTAGCTCTGCTGTGGCCACATATTCCTGTAGGGAGCAGAGGAATTGTTATATTGTTTGTCAACTTATTATTCTAAGTAAGAGTATAATTTATTGACAAGTCAAATGAGTATTTATAGAAATATCCTTAAGTGATGCATAGCGATAACCTTGAAATATATGTTAATCCTTAGTAATGATGATGAAGATGGCAGCTAACACTTACTGAACACTTACTATGTGCCAGTAAGTGCTTCTGTGTATTATAACCCTGATCCTTACCCTGACCCTATGAGGAAGGTGCTATAATTGTCACCAACCTTTGTAAGCTGAGGATGTTGATACACAGACTCTAAGTAACTTGCCTGAGACCACACAGCCAAGAAATACTGGCTAGGAATTGAACCCAGGTGACCTGTCTTCTCTTCCCACCCTCTGGACCTCTGTGCTCTAAAACCTTAGAGTTGAGATAATTTATAAAGGAGTAAATTCAGATTTTGAGAACGTTCCATGTTTCTGAACTTGCTACCTAGATATTTTGAAACTGCTGAACATTTGCAAAATTGTTTGTTTATTTATATAAAGTTTTTATTTAAATTCTAGTTCCATTTATGGTAAAAATGGTTTCAGGTATAGAATTTAGTGATTAGTCACTTACATATAACACCCAGTGCTCATCACAACCAGTGCCGTCCCCAATACCCATCACTTATTTAGCCCATCCCCCAACCTAACACCTTGCAGCAGCCCTGTTTGTTTTGTATAGCTAAGAGTCTCTTATGGTTTGCTTTTCTTTTTTTCTCCCTTCCCTATGTTCAGTTTAAAAATATAGATATTTTAAAGTTATTTACATCATATATTCCTTTATCTTTTTTAAGTTCTCAAGCTATCCTGAATTCAAGCATTGCACCTTCTTTTCCGTTACATAAAGGTCATGCTTAGGTAATATCTGTCCTTGCCTCTTCTCTCCTTTGGTTCCTTTCTCCCCAGCTGCTAGCTAATGTGTTAAAAGTGTGTTACAGTTAACATTTAAATCTCTTGATATTAATAATAGTAAAATTCTAGGATCTGAGCATGGCAGGTTGAGTATAGGGGAACATTTTGAGTAGGTGGGACTTCCTGGGCTTTTGAAGCAAGACACCATACAGGTAATTAATTTCTTCTACTATCTCCATTGAAGACTACTCCCACTTGCCAGTGTCCATGTCTCATCCAGCAACAAAACAGACCGTTGTGGCACCTTTGACTATGAGGATTCTGTGAATCACTTTTATTAGAGAATTTCTTTTGAATAATTTTTCAGAATGATTTTCATCTAGCTTGTCTTATCTGTATCTGTTTGTGATTGCATTAGTTATCTATTGTTATGTAACAAATTTGCCTCAGATTTAACAGTTTGAAACAACGAACATTCATTACTTCATACATGTTCTGAGGATCAGGAATTTAGGAGCAACTTAACTTGGGTGGTCCTGGAGTTGTAGCTCAAGGACTGCCATGAAGTTGTGATCAAGCATTAATTATCTGGGGCTGTTTGAAATCTCCAAAGACTTGATTAGGGGTGGGGATTCTACTTCCAGGATCACTCACATGGCTTCTTTACCATGTAAACATTCCCGGGGGTTCCTTATGACATGGCAGTTTGTTTCTCTGAGAGTGATGCGAGAATGAGAGAGAGAGAGAGAGAGAGAGAGAAGGAGAGAGGTGGGGGGAGGGGGAAGAGACAAGCAATCTTTTATAACCAAGGTTTGGGTTATGACATACTTGGGTTTTATAACCCAAGTATAATCTTTTATAATCAAGGTTTGGGAATGACATACTGTACCATTATTGCTGTGGAATGCTACTAGTCACATAGACACAGACCAACCCTGGTATAGTGGAGGAGGGGACTACACAAGGGTAGTGAATTCCAGGAGGTGGGTCATCATTGGGGGCCATCTTTAAAGCTGGCTCTGGCAATGGTCAATGAGGAAAATTTGCTTTAGAGCACAACAGGGAAAGGTTAAAGTTCATGGACAAAACAAGGACTTGATACAGACTCAGAGGAATGCAGAACCAGCCCAGTTTGATATTATTAAGAAAGGCAATTAAGGCAGTAGATTCCTGGCTCTGACCCTTGCTGGCTGAGCAGTTCACTTAATGCATTCATTCACCTGATAGCTCTCGAGGATCTGCTGTGTGCCAGGGCCTGTCCGGAATGCTGGAGATACTGTAGTTAAAAAGACGAGCTAGTTACTGTCTCCATAGTGGTCAAAATAATCTTTGAACTCTTCCTTTTTGTGAATTAATGATAACAATACCACCTCATTAGATTTTGTGAAGATTAAATTAAACAAGGGTAACATATGCCAAACACCTGGCCCCTATGTGTGCCAATATAAGTTAGCAACTATTTTCATGATCACAGCTCTGCCAGGTTTATAGTTTTTGTCTTTATCGTTTTGTTTCTATAGAAAACAGAGCAAAATCTACTTCATTTCTTCTAACATCTTCTCGATGTAGCAAGTATAAATTCCAAGCATGTAGAAGACTCTTTAGTAAGTATTCACCACTCAGGGAACAACCTGCTATGTGGAATGACTAAATCCTAGCGGGCCTGCTCTCAACTATGCAGCGGCAGCCTGGTTGCCTGCTCCTGAGTGTCCTGGTTGCTGGATGCACAGGGAAGCATGCGTCTGCCCAGGCCAGTTGAGTACTGCTTGCTGTGACTCTGTATTGGCTGTAGCTGTGTGGCTTGTCTTCCCTTTGGAAAGATAACTAGGACTTTGTAAATGTGAGAAATGTCCTGTGGGGAAGGTGTCCTGTTGTACTGTGCAGAGACCTTTATCAGATACAGTGATTTGGACAACCTTTAGAGATAGGTTTAAGATCATTTTGATTGTGCTAAGACACTTTTCAGCTTTTTAAAAGAAGCAGGTTTTGTGCAGGCCGATTGTCTCTTAGCACATCGACATTCTGCCTGCTTTCAGGTATCTTTCAGAATGGGGAATGCTGGATGTTCGTAGGTATTGTCTCTAGAAATCATTTAAAAGGCTCCTGTGCTTTCGTAATTTGTAACCCAGCAAGGTCCACCTCTGTGGCATTAACCAAAGGGAAGCTAGAGGGCCAAAGAATGCTTGTTTCCTAATTGATTTGGGGCCTTTGTTAATAGGATTGGTGATAGTGTATCTATGAAGGAGAACTTAAAATAGGAATTCTGTGAAATTATTCTTCTGGGAGGAAAAGCGTTGAGTCTTATATTTAAACTTAATTTAAATTTATTACTAATTTAAAAGTAAATTCTATTTAATTTAATTTAATCTAGAATTTTTAAAATTTAAAAGCAAATTATTTAATTTAAAAATTTCCCAATACCTCCAGAATAGAAATCCAAACTGCCTAATATGTCCATGGGCTCACTTGGAGAAATCATTTACTGATACATGTGTTTCTGTCACTGGACTGAGATTGTCAAGAACAATCTGTATTGGTTATGTTTGTGTTCCCGCTGCCCACGTGGCCTGGATGTATCTAGTCGGGGCTCAGCGAGCGCTCAGTGACCTGGCCTCACTGCTCCTTCCACTGCTCTTTCTTTCCTGATGTATACCTAGTTGGTTGTGCCTTGTCAGTTTGGAAGAAAGCTTATGTCTGTTTCCTTTGAAATAACAGAAAGCAAATGCTTCCACTTGAACTCTGGTCTGCTGTTTATGTGTATGTGAGTATTTGGTCTGGCAAGGTGTTACATTTTTACTCTGTGAGTGCTGAGTATGTACTGGTATGTGTGTATACATTTCAGTCTACTGTGTGAGTATTTTATCTCTTAGATGACTGTGTGGCCAACAGCACCTTGTTGTTAAGTCAGAGATTTTTTTTTTTTTTTTTTTTTTTTTTATAGATATTACTACAGATAGTCTTAAGTTTAGATACTCCGTTGATTAACAACCCAGCAAGCAGTCCACTCTGGACTAACTCAGAAACCTAGGCTATGGAATAGGGAAGTGACAGAGGTTCGTGGGAAAGATGATATTTGCTGTGAGCTGGTTCTTTGAAATTATACTTAACAAATGTAATAATCAAAGATTAGGATTTGAAAATTAATCAGCACTGTATTAAATACACTGGAACTGTGCTTTATAATTACAAGGTTTAAGAAGAGATGTGGTAGAAACTAAAAAGAAGTTTAAAATATTGTAGTTGCTAAAAAATATAATGTAAAGAAGAGGCATTTGTGTTAGATACAGTGAAGCAAATAACATGAATACCCCATATCAGAGGAGGAAATTAAAATTATGTATATATAATTATATATATAATATATTATTATATGTATATATATTATTATATGTATTATATGTACATATATGTACGTATATGTATATATTATATATGTATATGCATTATATGTACATAGATGTAATATATGTATATATTATATATTATCATATGTATATATATTATATTATTATATATACATATATATTTAAGTGTTAAATCTAAAATATAGACAACAAAAATATACTACTTGTTTTCAAGCAAGATTTTTTTGGGTATAAACATAAAGAGTAAAATGGCTTTATTTTTGTTTTTTTAAAATTGGAGATACATTTTATGATGAGTTTTAGATTATTTTTTAATGATTGATATTAAATACAGTAGTCAGTAAACTGCAGAGTGAAGTTAATGCATATAACACAAAACACTAGAATTAGCCACATTTATTTCTTTATGAAGGGAAGTTGGGTTTTCTAGGGAAATTTTTATTTAAAGACATGTGCTCCATTCAGTGCATGCGTGGATTCTCATAAAAGGTTCAGCTACTACTTAGCAACACAAAGTAAAATGTGAAGTTCTACATTATATCACTGAATTAATAAAATATTCAAAAGAAAGTATAAAATTTATGTTATAATTTATATATCTTTCAATTAATGTAACCTGCAATAAAGTTATACTGTATCCAGGTAAGTATATTAAATTCTGAGAATTTGAGAAAACTGGCTCACAAAACCTTAGGAAAAATGTTTCTTAGAATCTAATCTATCATCCTTAATTGTGTCTTAGTCCTCTTTGAAAATCTCACATGATTCAAAAAAGACATCTTGGGGAAAGGAAAAAGGAAGATTAGTTACTGAGTTGTAGGCTACTGTTTGTGCTGCTTTATTGCATCAAGAAGGTAGGTACAGAGTTGAATGGGAGGGGAATTCTAAGATTTGAATTGTGACCTTCCCTTTTACTTGGAGTTTGTTTAGCAAGAATCTGGAAAGTAATTAAGTATATCATTATCATGGCTGACTTATGTCAAAACTATACACACTTTTTGTTCTGCTTAATTAAATGCATAATCAGTTGAATAATGCATCTATTATTTCTTAAGTTGGGATTTAATATACATTTTATTTAATTCACCTCAGTGGGCAGAGATTAAAGCAATATTTCCTGGTTTCTTTTCTTGCGGTTAACTAAGTCCTTTGAGATATTGCTGTGCACACTTAATGGTTGTTTACATATCTGTCTATGCTATTAGTCTTTTTTTCCTCTCTTTCGTTCGTTCATTAGTTCTATTAGTTTTCCATACAGGAAAAAGGAACAAGAAGGGGCATGGTCATTCTTGCCAAGAGTTAACCTGACTGTTCTTCTGGCACTAGCATGTAAACCCAGCTAGGCTTTTGAGAGCTTTCCTTCTGTGACTTAATTCAGTCCGCCCATTTCTAGACTTTGGAGCGTAGTGTGCTTGTAAATAGCTTTTCTTCCCTTTTCTCATTTTTTTTCTTTATCAGTTTTATTTAATTTTTTTTTCAACGTTTTTTATTTATTTTTGGGACAGAGAGAGACAGAGCATGAACGGGGGAGGGGCAGAGAGAGAGGGAGACACAGAATCGGAAACAGGCTCCAGGCTCTGAGCCATCAGCCGAGAGCCCGACGCGGGGCTCGAACTCACGGACCGCGAGATCGTGACCTGGCTGAAGTCGGACGCTCAACCGACTGCGCCACCCAGGCGCCCCTCTTTATCAGTTTTAAATGCATATTATTGGGCATTTGTATGCTTTTATTAAACTTCTGTAAATATATTCTGCTTTATTTTTTTAATGTTTATTTATTTTGAGAGAGAGAAAGAGAGAGAGAGCCTGAGCATACAAGATGGGGAGGGGCAAAGAGAGGGAGACACAGAATCCCAAGCAGGCTTCATACTGTCAGCGCAGAGCCCAATACAGGGCTTGATCCTATGAACCATGAGATCATAACCTGAGCCGAAGTCAAGAGTCGGATGCTTAACCGATTGAGCCACCCAGGTGATCTGATATTCTGCTGTATTTCAATTCATGGTAAGATCGATGCCACATTGTATAAAAAAGTGATATATGATAATCCCTTGAAATACTTTGCACCTTGCTATTCAATAACACATACAATTTTTAACTCTGTTGAGATCATCTAAAACCCGTAGGAAACCCTATCATAATTTTAACCCTAGAAAATCAGTCACTAAAACTAAAAACAAAACAAGACAAATGAAAACTGATTATCCATAGTTATGAAATGAGATTTCAAATTGTGCCACTTTGGGCCATTATAAAAATTTGTCACATTTTTGTATCAACATTATCTTACTTAATTTTAACAGTCCGCCTCCCCCAAATGGTAGTATTATCCCATTTTGCAGATGAAAAAGCTGAGCCTGAGTTTATAGAGCCTTGGAATAGTGGAGCAGAGCTTCCCATCCCATATCCATATTCTCCCAATCAGAGGGATGATGAGCACTGGAGTCAATTTTTATCTAGAAGAAACAGAGGAATACATGTACATTTAGGAGCAATTCTGAATATATGCTTCAAATACATTTTTTTGGTCACCATGCTGTATATGATATTTTCAGGACCTATTTATTTTATAACTGAAAGTTGGTACCTGTTGACTAATTTCACCCATATTACCAATAAATGCATTTTTAGTAAATGAATTGGGGTGATAGTTACAACTGACCTATTGCCAAAGCTAGTGAAATATGTAACTGAGACTTAGAGGAGAAATCACAGATAGAGGTCACTGGGTATTGAGGACACTCTATTTAGAGGTTCAGTGGTTAAGAGAATATAACTAGCCTGTTTTTTTTTTTTTTAATTTTTTTTTTCAATGTTTATTTATTTTTGGGACAGAGAGAGACAGAGCATGAACGGGGGAGGGGCAGAGAGAGAGGGAGACACAGAATCAGAAACAGGTTCCAGGCTCTGAGCCATCAGCCCAGAGCCCGACGCGGGGCTCGAACTCCCGGACCGCGAGATCGTGACCTGGCTGAAGTCGGACGCTTAACCGACTGCGCCACCCAGGCGCCCCAACTAGCCTGTTTTAATGTTTGGAAATACATGAAAATTAAAAGATATTCTAAGAATATATATTCACCATTTATTTTGGTGAATGTTAACAAAGGTGATATGTATAAAACTTGCACATCCATCAGCTCTGACAGCAAATGTGCACACCTACTTACAAGCCCACTCATTCTCTTTCCTTTCTCCCAGCATAAAGAAGTGTCCCCTCCTCTTTCCTGAGAACAAGTCCTCCACCTGTGTACCTCCTTCTGATGAACACTTCTGACATAGAGTATCCCTTCTCTTCACTCGATACTCACCCTCTCACACTCAACAGGGTTCTTGTCATTGATTTTAAACATTCACACTTCTCTTTTCAAAATCGTTTCCTCTTGTTTCTACATCCCCTTGCAGCGGGGATCCTCTCTCCTTACTTGAATTGTCTCTATGCTGGGTCTCCGGTTTTCTCACCTCCGGCACACTCCTCAACCCACACTGACCTGGCATCTGGTGGTTCTCTTTCAGGCTACCAGTGCTCTCTGCATCACTAAAGCACTCCAGGCTTTTTGGACCTCCTTTTGCTAGATCTGCTCAGCGGCATTAGGTGTTGTTGACAAATACCTTCGTCTTGAAGTGCTCTCTTCCTTTGTCTTCTTTGAAACCACCTCCTAGCCACTCATTTTCATTCCTTTTTTTGCAGCTTATACTTTTTTTTTTTACCCAGCTATTGAATATTTGAGTTCCTTCCACTTGCTCTACACATGCATGTTCCCTTTTGCCTTTGCTAGATTCCTCTGTTTGTGTCCTGTAGATCTAAGCTAAGTCATCACATTGCCAAGAGGCCATCCTTGAACCTCAGATGAGATCAGCTCTCTCCATTATATACTCCATTAGCACCATGTTCCTCACTGTCCTTGCATTCATCAAGCTGTTTTCCATTTTTTTGGTGGTATCAGTGGCTTACTCCTAGTCTCTAAGCTCTTTGAGGGTGGGTACTGTGTCTGTTTTATTTCACTATGTTATACTTCATCTTAGCATAGCTCTTGGCACATACTTGCTTAATTTTTTTTTTCAAATGAATTACTTATCTCTATCAGAAGTGTTTCTTTGTTAAAATGAGAAAAAAAACCAGTAGAATTAAAACTATTCATATTGAAAGCTTACTGCTCTGAAATTATCTGTAGGTTATTCAATGTTCCCTTTTTGTCTAGGTTAATATATTTTATTTGGCTAGAAGTTATTTCAAATGTACTTTAGTTTTTTTATCAGATAGATTCCATTGTAGTGGTATAACAAACATCTTACATTTCGAGTTTGATTGTATTAGTCAGTGTTCTCCAGAGAAGCAGAATCGATAGGATGTGTATGTATATGTGTAGGTACGTGTGTGTAAAGAGACTTTATGAAAAGAATTGGCTCATATGATTATGGAGGCTGACAAGTCCCAAGATCTGCAGGGTGAGCCATCAAACTGGGGACCAGGGGCACCTGATATTCTACTTCTAGCCTGAGTTTGAAGGCCTGAGAACCTGAAGAACTGAGGGTATAGTTTAAGTTCGAAGGCCCTCAGGCTTGAGACACAGCATGTGTTTTATCTCAAGTTCAAAGGCAGGAAAAAACTGTTGTACCAGTATGGAGGAAGTCAGGCAGGAGGAATTCTCGTACTCAGTGGAGGGTCAGTCTCGTTCTGTTCTGGCCTTCAACTGATTGGATGAGGCCCACCCATGTTGTGGAGAGCAGGCTCTTATAGTCAGCCTATGAACTGACATGTTAATCTTATTTAAAAACACTCTCACAGATACACCCAGAATAATGTTTGACCAGATATCTGGACACCCTGTGGTCCAGTCAAGTTGATACGTAAAATATACCATCATATTGATCAAATGAACAAAATTTCTTACATGTTTCTACTTTTCAGTCTTTTTTTTTTTTTTCCTGTCTCATTAGTCTGAGGTGGTTGCCTTACAAACACTGCAATTCACAGGGCACGTTTCATCTGTGCCTGACTTCTCAGTCACTCCACGTATTAAAGTGGCTTTGTCAGTCTACTTTTCTACAGTTTTTCTGTAATACCCAGTGTTACAGCTCGGTTTGCTTTCCATAACCTAATCTACCCTTTGCAGCACTGTCAATTTGCTGATGTTGTGTTCCCTATTTTAAAAAGCCCACTCCCTTTCAATCTTATTATCTTTTTTTTTTTTTTAATTGTAACATTTATTCTCTTTTGAGAGATGAGACAGAGTGTGAGCAGGGGAAGGGCAGAGAGAGAGGGAGACACAGAATCCGAAGCAGGCTCCAGATCTGAGTTGTCAGCACAGAGCCTGATGCGGGGCTTGAACCCACAAACTGAGATCATGACCTGAGCTGAAGTCAGACGTCCAGCCAACTGAGCCACCAAGGCACCCCTCAATCTTACTATCTTGTCTAAAACTTATCCAGCCTATAGGGTTCGGAGTGAATTTCAAAGGCTGTTGTGAAACCGTCTCTAAAAATTCCATAGCTGCTGCTGTCTGTACAATTGTCTTGGCCCTTGTTGCTCCATTTTGTAATTTAACCGGTTTGTTCTGTTTCCACCAAGAGTATGTAAAGGTCTGCAGAGCAGAAAACGGTATGGGTATTCTTGTGAGTGTGGATGTTCTGCAGTGCCGTGCACATTATATATGGCAATAAATGCATTCAATGGACATTCAGTTTCTCTCATGTGTTTTTGAATTGACTTTTGGTATGTTGAGTGCAGTTCTCTTTCCAGGAAGCACATCTGCTTGTCTAATCTGTTCTCTTATTTCCAGTTGGTTGAAACACTCTCAATTGTTGGCTAACTTTTGAATTCTTAAGAATTTGTTGGGAATGGGAAGTTGATTCCCCAACCCTTTTTGTAGCAAATTCCACTTTCCTGAGTGACTCTCTTGCTTTTACAGTCTTATTAATTCAAAAGGAAATGACAATTATTTTTCTCTTACTTAGTTCAATTCAGTGGGTCCTTTGTGGATAGCCTTCAGTGAACAAGGTGTTGAGTCAGGTATTGAGATTTACACATAGTTGGATATGACTTGGTGCCTGCCCTCAGGGAACAAGCAATCTTTGGAGAAAGGAAGAGGCAAGGGGAAGGAGAGACCTGTGTTTAGCTAATTCTCATGCCATTTAGAATAATGAATATTTTGGGAATGATAGTTTATATATAATTTGAGGATATAATCCCTTTCCTCATGGAGTTTCCAGCCCATTTGGGGGATGCAGCTAAATAAATGCAGATCAGGGTGGTAAATACTTTGATGGGGACAGCATAGACAGTTAGGGAGGCATGTGTGGGGAACCTGTTGTTCAGACCTGTTAATATAATAATTTGGTGGGAATTCTTTTTTCCAATGTGATAGGGACCAGTACTTGGTCAAGTAATAGAAAAAGTTTGTTCTAGTAGGGATCATAGAATTGGTATTTCAACCATTTTATTTTAATTTGTTTTATAAATATACATTGATTCTTTATTTTTTATTTTTATTTATTTATTTTTTTTATTTATGACCACAGCCTTCTTGATACTAAGTATAGGTATTCTCACTAGAGTTTGCTACCATATTTTTTCATAACCACTCCTTATAGTGTTCAGTTTTGCTATTTTTAAAGTAATATGAGTAAACTTTCTTTCTTGCAAAGCAGCCTGAGTGTAGAATCCTTCCAGATTTATGATTCCCCTCATATTTTGTAATTGCTTTGCCTTCTGTAATTTGACAATCTTTTTACACTCACCTTTGAGTCTTCAAAATGTACAACTGATTTTCTTTGAAACGGTTGAATATTTTCTTCCTCATATATCTTTGGTTTATGTAATACTGAGGCAAGTTACTAATTAAAACGACTTGTACAAGTGACATTAAACAGGTGTGGGAGCAAGCACAACAGACAGTTGGGACAGAAGCACACAAGTTAAGTGGTGAGGACAGAGGAATGAGGGAAAGCAGAGGGTAGGCTGCTGAGAAGACTTCTCTGGGCATCAGTCAGCAGACTTGATGTAGAGTGTCAGGTAAATCTGGGAATGAGTTAAGTGGAGGCCACTTAAAAGAGTTTCTGATGTTAAATAGAGCAGATATGCTGTGAGAACACAGTATTTCCTCTAATTGCTTCTATGTAAAATAGCCGCTCTGTTCTCCATAGCATGATCTTACTCTAAGATTGCTTGGCCCGTCAGTATTGACTTATAACTTATATCTAAGTAAAATAGCTGAGCTGTAGTTTTTTTTTTTTTTTTAATATTTGTTTGTTTGTGAAGAGCCACTGTTTCTTAGGATCACATCATGTGTTTTCTATGTAACAAATTTTTCTTTTTATTCTCCTCATCTTTTCTGTTGACTCGTTTCTCCATGGTGTCAGATTTGTTTTGTAAGATGCCTCAGAGATTACTATCTTTGCTTGAGCCCCTCAGAGAAAGATAGCATATATGTTAGTGATCTGTAATTATCGTATTTTGTTTATGGACTTGGTTTTTTTGTCTAATATAGTACTCATTCCTAGGAATCATATCAAACAATCTCCTTGATGTGTGGCTGATTATCAGCTGTGATTAGAACAGAAATTATTTTATTTACATTTGTTTGAAACTTCCATTTTTTTAATAGGGCTTGACTAATGCACTGTAAACATGAAATTAACTTATTTTGCACCATTCACTCTTTTAAATATACCTCTAATTTTCCGGCTTCACACTATTCTCCTTGATGTTTTCTTCTTACTCACCAAGAAAATAATTTTAAAAGTATTATTTTGCTTAAATCATTGTATCAGTCAACTTTTGCCAAGAAGACTGTCCTACGAGCCTTAAAGTCTTAGTGGTTTATAGCAACAAGGATTTAGTTATTGTCCATGCAGGTATGGGCTACTGGAGACTGTGACTCTTTCCACCATTCGGTTCCACGTGGTGAACCATGGTGTCTAAAGTAACAGCACTGACCAGGGACATGCGTTTTTCTGGCAGAAGGGAAAGAGCAGTGGCCCAAACATGTGACGACTCTTAAAGCTTTCTCTTGGACATGGTTCACTTCACTTCCAGTCACATTTCATGGGTCAGTACAAGTCACCTTGTCAAACCTGATACAGTACACGCCTCCCACAGATGCCACTCTGAGCCACATCACAGGGGTGCAGCCCCCTCCTCAGAGGGGAGTAAATAAATAGGAATGCAATGTTCTATTATAGTTATGTCTCATTTTATTTATTTTTAATAAAGTATTTTTGTATTTTTTAAATGTTTATTTATTTTGAGAGAGAGAGAGAGAGAGAGAGAGAGAGAGAATGTGAGTGGGGGAGGGGCAGAGAAAGAGGGAGAGAGAGACTCCCAAGCAGGCTCCATGTTAGCACAGAGCCCGATGTGGGGCTCAATCTCTTGAACCATGAGATCATGACCTGAGCCTAAATCAAGAGTCAGATGCTTAATCAATGGAGCCACTCAGGTGGCCCAGTTATATCTCATTTTAAATGTTTTTATTTTTATTATTAGATCACTATTAATAGATATGCTTTGTGAATTTCACTATGGAAATGATTATTTTTTTATATTTTTCAGCTTTGTATATTGAGCTCTACAGAAATGATGTTGATACACAGGTTAAGACTGAATCAGGGTTTTTGTAAAGAAGAATTAATTGAGAAGATATTAAATATGGAATTCTTCCTATTTCATTACATTTTCTTTTCTCCATCTTTACCACTTGTCTCCTACTTCTGTTGATAATCGAATAGGAGTCCAAACTTTTCTTCCTCCACATTGGTATAATTTCAGTTTGTAACCTCAAGCATTTTGAAGATGATTTCCTATCGTGTTGATTGGTCATTAGTTGCTTGGCTGGATAATCTGAATTTTCACTACTTACTACCTTTTCAATACAATGAATTGTGCCTTTGCCAATGTCACAATCATGACTTCTTCTTACGTTGTCCACATGTATCCTCCTAAATCACCACTATCTGGATTATGGTAATAGCCTACCACAAAAAGTAAATAAAGGAAAATATCAGTAAACTTTTTACTAATAAGTACTTTTCTTCTGTAGACACGGCCTTTTAATATTCTTTTTATTATTTTTTTTCACTATTCATTATTTGTAAAATGGTGAGCAAGTGTTATGAGTAAAGCTTACACTGTGGGGGATACCTGGTAATTCTTGTTTGCTGCCTTGAGGAAATTATCTTTGGAGAGATAAGATCAACATGTATTAGAATTTTACTGGTCATATGAATTAAATGACAAAAAACACAGAAATAAATTGCAAGTGCCCAATAAACTTAAGGCATTATATATGGAGAAAACTCCTGGAACCTAATTCAGTAGATTAGAGAGTTTCATGGAGAAGGATGAAAATGAGGTGTGCCTCAGATGACACTGAGGAATTGTAGCAAGGAGGCTAGGTGGCATCTTTGCAATTGTACTAACACAGGAATAAATTCAGTATTTTCTGAGAGCAAGTATACCGGTTGGACTGAAGAACAGGAGGCAGGTTCATTTGAAGGATAGTTGAGGATGAGAGGACAAAGTGGGTTCAGATTATGGGAGTCTATTTGATAAGCCTTTGGAGCTGTACTTGAGGATGTGACTGGTTCTG
This sequence comes from Herpailurus yagouaroundi, assembly GCF_014898765.1. Taxonomy (NCBI): domain Eukaryota; kingdom Metazoa; phylum Chordata; class Mammalia; order Carnivora; family Felidae; genus Herpailurus; species Herpailurus yagouaroundi. The sequence continues at coordinate 65,811,046 of NW_024412376.1, forward strand.
TATGTTGAGAATCCTGAGCTGGGGCTGGAGACTGTGAGAGTTTAGAATTTAGAGTTTAGAATTTGGAGAGCATGATGAGTGTAGTTAGGGTGACCAACTGTCCTAGCTTGCCCCCGACTCTTTCAGCTTGAGCTTTGAAAGCCTCATGTCTTGGGAAACCCAAGTCACAGACAAAGCAGATGGCTTGTCACTTTTAGGTATAGTTCAGATATAGTTTAGTATGTTAACAAGTGAACAGAGTGTGACAATCAGAAATCCAAAGCAGTTCAGAGCTCTGGTAGGCAGGCAGTGGAATTTAATTATATTTTGGCTGAGGGCAGTTTGGCCACATGGAATTTAGTCAAAAACAGCAATGTCAAAGCAACGTTATGTGGCAGTTGGGTTGAAATAAATTTTGAAAAAAAATATTTTAACCACTGGCTTTCAAGTTTTGCATAGTTATAATAGTAATGATAATAATATCTGCTACCATTCATAAATGCTAATCATTTATGCCAGGCACCTTACTAGGTTTTACAAATATTTTCACTTTTATCCTTACAATTAACCTATGACTTAGGAATTATTTTCTCCATTTTACAAATGAAGAAACTGGTGATTCTAGAAATTAAGCTTTTTTGCACAGTCATACAGCTAATTCATTAATCATAGAAAGAGACTTTGAACCCTGGCCAGCCCAAAAAAGCCTGCGCTCTTAGTCATTATGCAGCACTGCTTTCTGTTATCAAGGAACCAGGTTTGTTTATTATTTATTATTTTATTTTACTACAAAAGTAACACTTATTGATTCTATGGACTAGCAGAAGAGATTCTGCAAAATACTTAGAATTACCTCTACTTAGAAACAAGTTCTGTTAAACATGTTTGTTGATATATTTTTCTTTTTGGGGCACATTATCTATCTACCTATCTATCTATATATTTATTTAACTATATTGATACATATATGACATGTTATTTTATAGAAATTACATTTGGTAAATTTTAAAACCAATTATTAGGCACTTATTTTTTTCCAATTTATATTATTGGACATGTAGGCTGCAACATTTTGATGGTATAAACAGCTTACGGTAGAAATAATTAGCTGAGGGGCATCTGGGTGGCTCAGTCTTTTGAGAGTTTGACTTTTGATTTTGGCTCAGGTCATGCTCTCACAGTTTGTGAGTTCAAGCCCTGTGCAGAGACTACTTGGGATTCTCTGTCTCCCTCTCTCTCTGCCCCTCCTCAACTGTATCTCTAAATAGATAGATAGATAGATAGATAGATAGATAGATAGATAAACTTTAAAATAAGAATTAGCTGAAAATAATATACAAATAAATAAAGCAAAATGAAACAAGACTAAAAAACAAAAATTCAAGAGCTGAATACAAATTGTAAAACCACTCACTCTATGTTGTATCCCAACACAATGAAAACCACTGGCTGAGGAATATTTGCTTTTGAACAGATCATCATGTTGAACAGCCTTCTTGCGGCTAACAGGTTTTCAGCAAAATCACCTGGAGCCCATAACAGGAACCATAAGCAGGACCCCAGAACCCAGGCAGAGTCAGGGAAGGCACTAACCTCTGAAATGTAAGGAGTTATTCTCTTACAGAAGGAACTGTATTCAAGGGAAAAAGCCACAAACCCGAAGATGGGAAATAAGAGCTGTAATAAGAAGTAAAATTCAGGATCAAAATATTAAAACAGTCATCAAAGCTGGAGCACAAGGTTAGAATCCCAGGACTTTGAGTCAATACCCTTTATGTCCTTCTTGCCAAATGGCAGGCAATTGGGGCTGGGGTGAGCCTACAGGTAAGGAATATTGGAGTTCAAGAGAACTCCAGAGATTAGGAATCTGGCAGGGTCTGCCAATGGGAAGTTTTGAAGAGAATAATATAATGAAGAGTTGTGATTAACTTAGTGAAGTGTAGGCAAGGAACAATTTAAGAGGATACTTCTTAAAACTATTGTGGTAGCAAATTGGCTAGGCACTGGTAAGAATTATATAATAAAGCTATCTAGATATTTCTATTAAATAAGTAGATTGGAGTAATACCATGACATTCCTTTTACCATATTTTTGGCATATAGACAAAACATGTAGTTGGTCCTTGGTGGGTATAATGCTATTGCTTTTATTAAGTCAAGGTTTTTTTGTTTTTTTTGTTTGCTTGTTTGTTTGTTTTTTTTCCAACGTTTATTTATTTTTGGGACAGAGAGAGACAGAGCATGAGCGGGGGAGGGGCAGAGAGAGAGGGAGACACAGAATCGGAAACAGGCTCCAGGCTCTGAGCCATCAGCCCAGAGCCCGATGCGGGGCTCGAACTCACGGACCGCGAGATCCTGACCTGGCTGAAGTCGGACGCTTAACCGACTGCGCCACCCAGGTGCCCCTTAAGTCAAGGTTTTAACTGGTATATTAAAATTTTCTTATGGAGCCCCTGAATGGCATGCTGTGTCTTATGACTGAAGTTTAAGTTAATGTTATGTTTTAAAATTAAAAATGACTTTTTCTTGGTGCTATGAAAGCCATCACACAATTGATTATTAATATTCTGGAAAGATGCTTCAATTAAATTTCTTGGATATTGATCAGATAAGCACTAAGATTTATGATTGTGTTCTGAAATCTTCATTAGGTGAGTCCTTTGTTGCTTTTGGTAACTATTAACAAGTGGTTTCCAAACCCTGGAAATTACCACTTCTGAGTTCATTTAAAAAGAGACCTCTCTTTTGCTGAATGTCTGCATAGTTTTTGTTGGTTGGTTTGTTTATTTTCTTGCACAAAGAGTAACAATTGAATAGAAGTTAATTGTGTTCTTAATTAGAAATCACTTTAGGTTTCTGGAGGTTTGAAGTTACAAAAATTGCAAGGATGCTGTAAATATAGAAACTTCCTTTAATTAACTGTAGCTGATGGTTAGATTTGCTTCAGTGCTTTGAACTTTTGAATCAAACCTTTCTTGCCCAATAATGACAAATTTAATCATTTTTGTCTTTTCCATGGAATTTTCTAATGTGTATATATATATATATATATATATATATATATACCGTTTTAAAATTTTTTTTTTCAACGTTTATTTATTTTTTTTTGGGACAGAGAGAGACAGAGCATGAACGGGGGAGGGGCAGAGAGAGAGGGAGACACAGAATCGGAAACAGGCTCCAGGCTCCGAGCCATCAGCTCAGAGCCCGACGCAGGGCTCGAACTCCCAGACCGCGAGATCGTGACCTGGCTGAAGTCGGACGCTCAACCGACTGCGCCTCCCAGGCGCCCCTATATACCGTTTTAAAGATTACAAAGATTCTGTTTGTTGTAAAAAACAAAACAAAACAAAACAAAACCTGAAACAGTGGACTATAAACTACTCTTTCTCCCAGCCTCCAAATGATAACTGTATAATAGTTTGCTGCATCTTTTCCCAGCTTTTCACAGGGGTTCTGCTTGTGTGTACATAATATACACATACACACATACAGGTGTTACACATTCCTCGTCCTCCAGTTTCCCTTCTCCAGCTCACCTTCTCCCTTCCCCCTCCTCCTCTGTCTCCTCCTGCTTAACGCAAGTGCTGTGGTGATAATGCCAGAGAGAAGGCTTTGTTCTATGTTCTCTCCCTTACTAAATTTCACTCCTTGGTGGAGCTCACTGTCCTTGTCCTCTTCTCTCCTTGCCTACCATCAAGGTTCAATAAATTCAGACTATGTTTTGCTTCTCTTTATCCTCAGCAGCCAAAGTAGGAGCCGTCCCAGAACAAATCCTCAGCTATGTAAGAGACAGCAATTCTGGGTGTTTCTCTTGGGGACAGCGAGCTAAGCAGCCCCAGTTCTGGCTTCCCTGGTGATTGGCCGAAGGCCCAGAGGGGCTTTTTGTACCAGTTCATTCCAAGTGTGAAGTTCCTCTGGGGTTTCCTTGGGAAGTAGGTTCTTCTTTGTAGTATTTTTCTTGTGTCTGTTATGGGTTGAGATTTCTTCTGCAGTAATTATCTATCATTTCAAGCCTGATTTCTAATCTCCTAGAATTTTCTACAGATTTTTTTTGTGTTGTTAGTGGAACTTGTTTTCTTTTCTTCTCTCTTCTGTCATTTTAGTGGGATTTAGGTACACATGATGATTCAGTTAATACTTTGAACTTCCCAGGTGCCTGGTTGTTTTTTCTTTTTTTTATCTTTTCTTTTTTTAAGTTCATTTATTTATTATGAGAGGGAGAGAACATGAGTGGGGCAGGGACAGAGAGAGAGAGAGAGAGAGAGAGAGAGAGAGAGAGAAAGAATCCCAAACAGGCTCTGCACTGTCAGCGCAGAGACTGACTCAGGGCTCGGATCCGTGAATCATGAGATCATGACCTGAGTTGAAATCAAGAGTTGGACATTTAACTGACTGAGCCACCCAGGTGCCCCACCTGGTCTTTTTTTTTCTGTTTCTGGTCTAGGGTTTTGGAAGTTCTTTCAGGGTTTGTTTGCAGTTCCTATGGCTTATGTTATAACTTGAAAGTTTTTTTTTTTCTTCCAGTTTTGGATTTAATATTAATCGTAGTTAGATCATTGATATCTCATTGCTCTCTGTGCAGAAATGACACCATTACTTAACAGACTTCTTTCTGCTGCATTTACAGGCATCCCCAAAATGTTACGACATTAGGCAAATTAACAATGTGAAATTCAGTTTTAGTAATTTTTTTTTTCAACGTTTATTTATTTTTGGGACAGAGAGAGAAAGAGCATGAACGGGGGAGGGGCAGAGAGAGAGGAAGACACAGAATCGGAAACAGGCTCCAGGCTCTGAGCCATCAGCCCAGAGCCTGACGCGGGGCTCGAACTCACGGACTGCGAGATCGTGACCTGGCTGAAGTCGGACGCTTAACCGACTGCACCACCCAGGCGCCCCTCACTTTTAGTAATTTAAGTATGCTTTCATTTGATATATATAAATGTCACTATCTGTAATATATATTTGTACTTTATTTTCTGGGTGACTGAATACTGTCAGTTTCCTTTTTCAGTATCTGGATCTGTTGGAGATATATAAAAAAAAAAAAGAATAGTAATTTTTAATGGGAACCTGGTACTCAGTGTATCTTAAAATTATTTCTTAATTATTATTAGAAACAAACAAATGGTTCAACATTTTTTAAATTATTGAGATATATTTGTAATACAATAGCATATTTTTTAATTTTGTCTCAGGAAGGAGAAAACATTTTCTATTTGGCAATTGAAGACATAGAAACAGACACAGAACTTCTGATTGGCTACCTGGACAGTGACATGGAGGCTGATGAGGAAGAACAGCAAATTATAACAATGATCAAAGAAGGGGAAGTTAAAAATTCTAAAGGACAATCAACAGCGGGCAGAAAAGGTATTGCCTCTAATTGGTGATCTGAGACCATAGAAGTTGTAGAAGAAATATAGTTTGAACTGCAGTTGACTTATAGTTGTGTTATAATAAGGTGTTCTCAAAATAAAGTTAGCTTTTGTGAAAACTACTCTCAGAGAGTAGCCAGCTGTAAGCACATCTTTCTTCTAGCAGAAGGAGAATGCTGGGTATGGGTGATCCATGTGCCCTGTAGAGCTGCCAAGGTCAGCACCAGCTCCTGACTCTCACTGCTCTCACTGGTACAGTGGGTTGGCTAGGAATGAGGATTTTTGTGCTCCAGCCCCGCGTCTGCCACTCATCAGTCTTGTACCGGGCAAGTCACTAACTCTTTGAGACTTTACTTTCTCATCTGCACATGGGGAAAGGCAAGTGCAGAGGTGTGCAGAGGGTACTGCTGGACCCTAATGGACTCTTCCTGGGCCTCCCTCTTGTTTGAGATCCTTTGAGAATCTGGAGCTTCTGGAAATCTCTTTCTGTTCTGAGCATAGAAGCCTGTAGGATTGTTAGGTTGTTCTAGTTGGGTAACCAAAAATGTGTGTTGACGGGAGGTCTGATCTGCTTAGATCAGTCCTGTAATCCAGGAGATGTCGCTTGTTTGCCATCTGCTGGGGAATAATCAATTATTATTGGGGCTTGTTTCTATTTTATTGTGTTTTACTCCTGATGGGATTTGAAGGAAATATGAATGATGTTAAAGGTATTCATGTTTTGTAATAGATTGAAATTTACCATAGAGTATTTTTTTCATTTTCTTTAGCAAATCTGCTTCAAGAAGTGACATTGATTTCTTTAGTCACCATGGTAGTAATATCTTTCATATGAATTTTCTACTCCAACTATATGTCACTGGCTGAGAAAGTATAAGCATTCCTAGCATTGCTAGCTTATGCTTCTGTTTCTTTATTTCAGTTGGATTATTTAAGGGAAAGATGAGGACAGGCTTTCTGTTCTTTCAAATATGTATTTTGCTGTTTCAAATTTCAGACTTTGGGTAATAGGTATTATTTTTGTATTATTCTGTATTTTCTTTTTGGGGAATATTTATTTATGTGAATTACAATATTATTGACTACATTCCCTATGCTATACTTTTTGTATTTATTTTTTAAGGTCCCTCCCCCCACCTCCAGGGCATATTATTACTGTGTCCACTATTTTAGCTTAAAAATGGGTCTCCTGCTTATTTATTATCACCCTGATTTTTCTTTAGTTAACAAATATCAAATTGCAAATTGTTTTTACTTTTGTAAAAATAACCAATAGAAACTTAAACAGATTTTGAAAACATGTGAATCAGGTACATACATTATTGCTATTTTTATTTTAGAAATCAGTTGTTATTTAATAAAAGCACCCCTTCCCCCAAAAAAGGCCAGAACACAAACAGCAACCAAACCACCAGCAAAAAAAAAAAAAAAACAAATAATCCACTCCAATGTCAAACAATGGAGAGCTTAGTAAATAATTATGTTTTTTTTTATTTGACTTGGGAAAATGTTAAATGGAAAAAAAGAGCAACAGATGAAATTGAATACAAAGTATGATCATAAATGTAGTTATTCTTAGACTATAAAATATGAATGGACAAAAGGCAAATCAGGCTTGAGAATATATTAAGTGGTTGTCTCTTCATTGTGGGATTATTGGTAATTTTTATTTTCTTCATATTCCCTGAATTTTCTAAATCTAATTTTATTTAATATTCAGAAAAAAAATGTGATGTAAATAGTGCACTTTGAGAAATTTCGGTGGATCCATGACAGTCCTTAGGGACTGACAAGCCAGAGAGACCATGGAATCTCACGACACCTGCTGTAATGAGTTCTGTCTTTATGGCCTCAGTCTCTTTCACATGTACGTGAGATTCCCCTTAGTAATTCCACATAGTTTTGCCTTGGTTGGATTTTTTCTCTTTGTGAACTCAGTGAACTCAAGATGACCTGTTTCAGGGAAAAGTTTTGCTTTCTCATTCCACATTTGCAATAACTCTTTCATGTGAAAAGTTAGCATTATAGGGTAAATTAAAAATTGATTTTGATTTTGTATTAATTTGCTGAAACACCAATGAAGTGAATTAAAAGATAAGGTACTTCTAGTAACACTTCCTATTATTTTTCATGGACAACATTAATAATACTCAGAGAGATAATACGAATTTATTCTTCTGATACTATTAAACACAATTTTGATTTTAAAATGAAGATAAAACTGAACAGTTCTTGGCTCTTAATTTTTGTCTTATAAATTTGCTTCCTTGTAAATGTACAGATTGCCTTGGCTGTAAAGAGGACTATGCTTGTCCCCAGTGTGACTCGAGTTTTACCAGTGAGGATATTCTTGCTGAGCACCTTCAGACATTGCACCAGAAACCTACAGAGGAGAAAGAATTTAAGTGCAAGAACTGTGGGAAGAAATTCCCAGTTAAGCAGGCTTTGCAAAGACAGTGCGTACAGCAAAGAATATCTTTAAAATTATAAGCTAACACTTTTGTTTTTAACTATTCTATTTGATTTGTTTTATACGTGTGTGTGTGTGGGTGTGTGTGTGTGGGTATCAGTGATGGAGACAGGGGGTGGGGAGGAAGAAAGTAAGCATTCTATATTGTCATTGTCATTAACTTATCTTTTCTTAGTATAATATGGTGATTTTTGAAACATTCTGATTATGAACTTCCAACAAGTAAACATTATTTATGCTAATAAGTCTTTGTCCATTTATTTACTTGCCATTAAATATCAAATCAAGCTCATTGATTTACTATTCAGAAATTCATTTATGCATAATTTAGTGCTCTGAGATCACAGATCAAGTTTCAGTTGTCTGCATTTGATATTCCCTCTGGAATCAGTGAAAGAAGAGTTTTAAGAAATGAAGAGAGTTTAGAGAATAAAGAATACGGGGACACTTGGGGAAGCACTGTTTATTTCTTAGCAACTTAGGAGGAATAATTTAAAGATGAATAGATATAGGCTGTCACATGAAGATGAATTAAATGATCCCACACATTGCTCGGTACCCTTTATTATTTTGACTCTTTATGTTAACAGCATATAAATTTATCTTTTTACTTAAATATTTTACAGGATCATTAATTATTAAAAGTGAGAAATTAGATACGTATATTTTTTATTTTAAGAATGTCACCTTGTATATGAGCAAGAAAGCTTTCATGTTTACTATTTTAATATATGCATCTACTTTTGCATATGAAATTTGAAATGAAAAATTTCTGCTCAAAACTTAAAAAACTTATAATAGCAAGAGATTAAACATTTGGAAATTTTGTTATAGGCTCTTGAAAAAAAAACCAAGCCAGGGCTATATACTTTTTAGAGACTAGATGTTAAAACTGCATTCTAGTCAGCTTTTATTGAGTCTACACCAAAGATACTTTTGCTTAGCCGGGTCTTATAGTTAAATTAGGTACTACCAAAAATTAAAGGGACAAAAAACAAAATGAAAACAGAGATCACCAACAGGATTTTATTTAAAGTAGAGATATTTTTCATAAGTTTTTGTCTTACACATCCAGTTTTTATTTCTTTTTGTTTTTTTCTATTTCCCCCTCAGCGTTCTTCAGTGCACAGTGAAAAGCAGTCTGAAGGATTCTTCACGAAGTTTTCAGTGCTCTGTTTGCAATTCTTCCTTCAATTCAGCATCGAGGTTTTGTGTCTGAGTTATCACACGGCTGTTATATAATTGTGGGTCATTTTTGGCAGGCATGCTTTTTATGCTTCTTAGTGATTATCACATGGCTACAAGATAAGTGCTTTCCTTTTTACCTGCCCAGGTAATGCATGAAATGACCCAGAAACTCTACTAGAGAGCATGCATTGCAAAAGCCTGCTGTGCTGTTAGACTTCATAAGATATGTCTTCACCATTTCTTCTCCCTGTTCCCCTCTCCTGGTTGTTTTGTAGTTTTGAGCAGCACCAGGAGACTTGCCGGGGAGATGCCAGGTTTGTGTGCAAGGCCGACAGCTGTGGAAAGAGGCTGAAGAGCAAGGATGCCCTCAGAAGACACCAGGAAAATGTCCATGCTGGTGAGAAATCACTGGAGGGTCATTTTTAAAGGGGCTTCCTCTCCCCAGGCTGCTGTGATCTGTTTTTAATTCTTGCTCTTGAGGAGAGAGCTTGCTTTGACATTATGCTCACACAGATGTGGAGCTCTTGCAGTGGACTTTTTCTTTCTCTGAGCACCATTTCTTTTTTAAGTTGATTTCAGCAGTATTTTTCATTTTTCGGATATCTGAATTAATCATAACTGGAAACCTAAGCTAGAATCTACTTGAGCTTGGTAGTCAGGTGTATTAAAAGTTAATGTTTTTAAATAACAATTTAAGTGTGAAATATGAAATTTCTCTTTTAGCAGATACGTTTTAAAACTATTAAATGATGCTCTTGTGCCTTAAAGTTTTGTAGTAAAAATCTATTTTTTAAATTTATATTTCTCCCATATTGGAGAAAATTACTGCATTTTGACATGGGAATTTAATGTATCGGGATTAATAAAGCAGATATTATTTGAATTCCTTCTAATGGCCAGCTAAACAATAAAACCCATATAAAATTTGACTGTCACTTAGATTTTATCTGTTTAGCACATGGTAAATGTATTTTGGTTTAGGGATCGAATCTGTTACACGGAGTTGAACAGATGGCTGTATCGTCAGAGTTAACTTTTCACTTCCTCAGTGTCTTTTCCTTAAGAGAGGCTGAAGCTCATGGAACTCCTCATATGCTTCTGTGCCTATGCTTTTCGCATATGTTTACATTTGCGCTTTGCTTCTGGGAAATGTGTGGAAAGATGTCTTTCTGGACATGAGGAAAGTGGATTTCTCTTCTCCCATCTTGTTTATTCCCACATTCAGAACAGGATAATCAGTACTCAGCTTCTGTATCCTATGTTTGTTCATTGTCCAAAAAGTATCTCCTTTACTGTTAAAGTTATAGCAGCTAATATGAGTGTGTCTACTGCCTCCTATTTTGCATCATTGCTTGGACTACATATTTAGGGTAAGCTGTCTGTGAAAGTTCTGGGTGGTAGAAAGTATGGCCATGCAAAATACAGCTTCAGGATGATTATCAATAGGACTTTACATTGTTCTGATTTCTTTCTTTCCTTTTGAAGAATATATGGCTGATTTAGGGAGGATGGCATTTTCCTGAATTCATTAAACTTGGGCCTTCACTATGCTTACAAAAGGCAAGCATAACTTTTTGATAGACCTGTCTTCATAGTTTTTTTTTAAGCTGTTATGTTTAAAATGCTGTTCTTAATTTTCTCCATCTTTGTCTGCAATGTATTATAACAAATCTTTCATGTCATTTTTAAAGTTAACTTTGCTGAACTAAGTAAAAAACCAGATGCATACTGAAACTCTGGAAACTTGCATTCTTTTTATTTGGGCATGTGGTCTTCAGGCTGTGCTATAAGCATAATTTCTGTGAGGCTTCTTGTAATTGGCCTTGGATATTATAATATTACTGATTCTGGAAACTCATGTTGACTTTGTAGGAAATAATTTATAAAAGGAAGTTTTTTTTTTTTTATTTTTCTGTGTTGTGGAAACATACAAAATATGGAATGTAGAATATTAGCCAAAGGTCACTATGCACAATTTTTGTTGAGATTGGTATACAATCTGTCTTTCATTCATAGCCCCTCTTTTGTCTCTCCCTTTTCTTCTATGAGATACATAGACATTTGGAGAAAGAATATTCCACATCAGAACAGCAAGCAAAGCAGTGTTCACACATATGATTGTAGAATCTTCTATACCTGAAAGCACACTTAACCCACATTGTACTGAAACTTGTGGTACTTGGGTGACTGTGTATTCAGTAGGGTTGTGTTAATTTTTCATACATCTCCTACTATTGTAAATAATGTGTTCCTGAATGGTTTTGAAAGTTGAATCTGAAAGTAAAAAAAAAAAAAAAAAAATCAGACTTACCTGAATATAGCAAAACTAAAATAGTATAAAGTCTAGTTATGGCTTTGTAGATACTGTTGTCCTTCAACCTAGGGAAGCTGGTAGAGTGATGACGACCTTCATAGTTACCCAAGAGGAAACAGAGAATGAAGGGCCTGACTTCCTTAACCCACTTCCATTTTTTTCTTTTGTTTAGAGTCTATGGATGCTAAAACCAAGAAATTTTGTATTTGTGGGAGATAACATTTGTCTGCACTCTCGGACGAATTGTTATAAATTTTTAAAATATTTTTTTTTCTTCGGGCTCCAGGGTGTCATAGTTGGTTAGGCATATAGCTCTTGATTTCGGCTCAGGTCATGATCTCATGGTTGTGAGATAGAGCCCCGCAGAGCATGGAGCCTGCTTGACATTCTGTCCCTTCCTCTTCCTCTGTCCTTCCTTCTGTCCCTCCCTTGCTTGCATGTGCTCACTCTCTCACTCTCTCAAAAAAAAAAAAAAAAAATAGTTTTTTTCTCAAAAGAGCTTGGATTCCAATTCTAGGATGAAGAATAGAAGACGACAGGAGGAGGGAAAAGTTTGGAGAGTAGGGATGGGGGTATGCTGCATTGCCTGTGATTCCAGCTGTAGGGACAGTAGCAGTAACATGAGGATAAAGTAAGAGGTGTGGTTGGGAATGTCTCAGTTCTCTCTCTCTTCTCTCCCTCAGGGAAAGGATAGGGTCTAGTCTTAAAGAACAGCCGGTATGAGGGATAAGACAGAGCAACAAAAGATTATGAATTGAAAGAGGGAAATGCCAGCTAGTGCAAGCTAGAAAAGAAGGAATATTCCTCTTCTGTGCCCCCCTCCCCTGCCGTGTATGTAATCTATATGTATAGAGATACTCATTTTGCTGGGGAGAATTTTCTCCTTTAGTAGCCATATTTTTTGTCAATCACTATGGAAAATTTTCTTGGCTGTAACATTCAGCATGCTAAAAATAGTGCATTATATGAAACAAGTAACTTAATAACAAATTCATACTTTATTTTTCTAAAAGTGTATAATCACAGTCCTATAATAAAATAAAATCATCTTGTAATATTTTTTTTTTAATGTCTTGGAGTTTTTTCAAAATAATAGAGAAATGGGCAAGTAGATGGGGTTGAGGTTGAGGCAAGAATAGCCATGGATTTGTCATTGTTGGGGCCAGGTGTGGGTACATGGTGGTTCGTCATATTATTTGATTACTTCAAATATACAAATTTGTGTATTTGAAATTAATTAAAAGTTGAAGAAACCACTCTGTGATTATTTGTGGTAGTGCAGATGATATTACATCATATTTGAAAAAAAATGTTTTATTGAGTCTTCATTTCTATAACCACTGTGAAATTTGAAATATGAAATGAGCTACTGTAATCACTGTAAGAAGACAAAATTGGTCTTGTTTTGATTTGTATAATAATACAAATGTTGATATAATGTTTTGATGTACTTGATTTTGGTTTATTCTGGTTTTTGACATTAATATGAAAAAGTATATGCTCATAGATTTTGTAGGAATCTAGTGCTGGAAAGAATAATCTATAAATTCCATCTTAAAAAACACAGAGGATTAAATGAAATATTCTCTTAAAATTTAGAGCAAGTAGCAAAATCAACTTATGAATTAATAAAGCCATTTTTTTCTTTTATAAACACATTTGATTAATTTAAATTACAATTTTTCATGTTAGTGTGCTTTTTCTCTTTTAATTCTACATTAGTTTATGGAAAGGTGAAATGCCTATTTTATATGTGTAGAAAGTGGTATATCATGCTGAATATTTTTCAAATTTAAAAAGAAAGGGTTTAAATCCAGTTTAATGGCTATAACTATAACATTGAACATTTTGGAATTCTAAGTTGTTAACTTAGAATAATTTAGAATAACTTAGAATAACTTGTATAACATCTTGTTAAGATGAAATACCTGTTTAGAAATTATATATCACCTAGAAACATTGTATCTGATGCTCTTCATATTCTCATTTAAATCATGATGATATTTTATTTGCATTTTAGGCGATCCTAAGAAAAAGCTCATATGTTCAGTGTGCAATAAAAAGTGTTCTTCAGCATCAAGCCTACAGGAACATAGAAAGGTCAGTAAGATGAAGATTAATGCTCATCAGAGTGTAAGACCTTTTAGTCATTTATAGAGCCTGCCATGAAAAATTTTAATTGATTTTTTTATAAAGACAGAGCTTTGTCATCAATTTATACACTAGCGTATTCTAAAATGCAAGACTGATATGCAGAAAAGTGAGCTCTTGTAAAAGTATATTTTGAGTTTCAAGCTTTTTTATTTGCCTTTTGCTCAGGAAATACTATGTATTTGATGGAAACATATAAGTTTTGTGGATTTATAATATGCCCTGCAATGGCATTTAGCTATTAAAATGCATGCATCTTATAGTAAAGTCCGACAAAACAAAGACAAGAGCTCCTTATTTTGAAGAACTAAAAATAATGTGCAAGTATGTCAAAGTGTTGTTAGCAGAAACAAATGATTATATTAGAAGAAAATAAATTTAATGTATTTTGTAATAAACATAAAACTTATTACTAACTTACAAATTTAATGTGAAAGGTTAACCTGAAAAATATACCGGGGTTATTAACCTTAACAACATTAGCACTATTTAATAGAATTTACAATAGAATAGAGCTAAAATAAAATTTAGATTTTTGTTCTTATTGTGACAAATGCTAGAAGAACTCTTATATTATCAGATAAATGATTATTTTTTAATTTCACATCACTTTTCAGAATATCTAGGAGCGTATAATATTTTCTTTTAGTGATTTAATATTGAAGAGAGTATATAATACCAGTGAATATAAAATTTTACTTTTCTTATGGTTTACAAAATGAATTTATCTCTTTATTGTATATAGATATATTCCAAAGTAACCTGAATGGCTTTAAAATTCATGATATTCAATCTGATAGTTCTAACTATGTGCTGTGGGTTTAATCTATAAACACACAAGATAGTTAGATTTCAAAGATGTCCAAGATTGTATTTTATATGTTGGGTGATTTTGATCCTCAGGGAGAAATAACGGAACAAGCGGTGGACTGAGAGTGAGGACAGTGGGTGTCATCTTCTGTCCCTAACACTCCATGTAACATTGGGCCTCTGTTCTCTCTTTTATTAAATGGGTCCATGCTTTTTAATTTTTTCTCCAAGTGCCATGAGCTGTTTTGTTTGTTTGTTTCTAAATGGTTTTCTAATAGGATTGTTTAAACATGTAGAACACATCAAGAATTTGCATGTAATTCTTGTGCACCGGCCATGCTAATCTTCACTGTAACATTCTAATTTTAGTATTTGCACTGCTCACTTCATCCCTATGGCTTCCGAAGCAGAATCTTAGTCTGAGGCAAAAAGATGAAATCCAATTTAGTAGCTATTTTCTAAATATCTTCTTACTTGTATAATTCTATGATTTCTTTCCCTGGTCTATTTACATCTTAAGAAGTTGAAATTTAAGATAGTTTACCAGATTAAAGATTGTACTAAACAGAGTGTTTCAACAAAGTTGCTTGTGGGGCCTATTTCTGAAAAGTGTTCTCTTTTCCATTTATTTTTTTCATAATATAAGAACTTTTTCCCCAAGGAATGTCTTGGTAGAGCCAAATACTACTTGGTGATGGTAGAACACAGCACCCAAATTATCTCTGCAAAATGTTAATAACTTATTAGCTGAATGCAGCACTTCCTTCATTACAGCATGGCTCATCTAATTTAGCCTTTCTGAATCCATAGACAGCTTTTGACTTCCGTTTCTGACTCTGTTCTTAATAGTTGGGTATGTTGAATGTCTAATAGAGTTTGGTTGCAGTATTTAACCTTGCCAGTAGAGGGTGCTGTATGAATATGCCAAATTACATAATAGTCTGGCATAGTATCTTACATTACTGTATACTATTTTATGTTACAATAAGACATATTATAACCCTTCTTGAAAATTGTTTATTTAGGGACTTCAAAATTGTAATTTAATATGCTCCATATCAACTAGTAAGCTGAACATTTTGAAAATTGTGCTTTATTTATCATTAAGTGTAAATAAATAGTATTACCAAATTTGGTTGTTTTATTAAGCTTTTTAAGGATTTTTGAAGATAGCTGTGGCCTGAATTTTCCACTATAAATAATATAGTCAATGCAAAAGTGCTTTCATATACAGTGAATATTCTGTTTTATAATTATGGAAAATTAATTCAACTGAACCTTTAAAAAGTGTTTCATGTTTCAGGAGCTGTGAGAGTTAAGAAGTGAAAAAACATGGGTACTATTCTGCAGTATTTTATTTAACATTTAACACTTTATATATGGATGAATAATTTTAAAAAATTTTATGTTTTAATATAAGTTTTATATTAAAATGAAAATACACTAAATATATTTTCATTGATGTATGGCTCAGAAAGCACATAATCTTTTTTAGGAGATATTGTTATTATAAAAGACATATATTACAGAAACATAGAGTTTAAGAATATAAATCTGTTCTTACTATCTTTAAATAAACAATACACATAATATTGCTCCTTAAGCATAGGTGTTGAACCAAAACCATGTGAAGGTCTTTGATGATTGAACAGACTGTCTTTAAAATGGCTCAGGCTGAAAGTTTTACTTCTAACTGTGTAGTACTTGCTTTCTGAGTATTTGTGTGGGTCCCACATTTTTTGCCTGAGGAATCATAGAATCCTTTGGACTCCATATATTCACTAATTGAGAATAGATGACACTGCATATAAGCAGAGGTGTAAGTCAGACTCTAGTGGAATAACATCATTCTGCTTCTGCCTTATCTACATTTTCTGTGCTTTTCCCAACTGAGTTTTTTGACTCACCAAGAATCAGATCTGACAAAGGCAGAAGGTGGATTGGCAGCCTCAGACCTGCCATGAGGTTGGGCATCGAATGAAGTCCCAGACTCAGACGTGGGACCTGGTAATTTTCCCTAGCTTTTGTTTCCCTGGCTTGTCCCCTCTTTTCAGTCTCTCTGTTTTGAGTTCTTCCATGGCCACTTAGATCGAGGGAGCCAATTACCAGGATACAACCCAGTCTTCTACTCATGACTCACTCAGTTCTTGGCCCTCTGCCTTGACTTCACTCTGCAGTAGCCCTCGTTATTCTGCAGGGGTAATCACAGCACCTTGTCTTTCTGCACAAGGGCCTTTGCTTCTCTGGTGTTTACTATTGTGGGCTTTACCTTTAGTGAGGTTGAAGCAAATATAACTTCACCAGAACTATTTTAGAATCTTCAGCAAAACAGTGTGATGCTCTTGTTCATTGGGGGTGATCAACATTTCTCATATGAGGCTTCTTGCAATACATTCCTCTTAGAACTTTGTGCATTGTTTCTGATAATAAACTGGGCTTCTACTTTTCATACCACCTATACAATTTCTCTGTTTAGTGTCTCAGAGGGAAAGAGCTAAAGTTAATATTCAGTTGTAATACTTATTAGCCAGCTGTTTGATAAAGTCATGTTCCCTACTTATTATAGTTTTTGATCTTTTCTTTTTATTGTGGTCTTCTTATCATGTAAGAATTTTACTTTGAGCTAAATGTTTTTCGGAATCATATATCTTCTTGTCTTTCATGATAATTCATGTTTTTTTTCTGTACTATATACATTTAAATTTAAAATAGTTTCACTACTGTAAAGGGAATATTATCACATACAGGTTCTATATTTCCAAATCTAAATTTGTGCATAACAAAAAGAGTTCGTGTCAGTTAGGTATAACTTTTTACAGAGTGTAGAAATTTAATATGCACTAAATAGGTCAGCTATACCACATATTTCAAGTGTGCTGCAATCTTGTATTTTCTTTTAATTGTTTGTTTTTATTAGGTACCAGGTTCACTGCATTTTCAATTGATATAAGATAGTGTGAATAAAGCAGAGCTGAATTACAATATACATAGATATTGCAATAGCAGCTATCCACATATTTATACCTTACTTGAGCTCTATATAATTTATTTGGCTTTGACAGTTGGCCTAACTGTCAACTTAACCTTTTGCAGATTCATGAGATATTTGATTGTCAAGAATGTATGAAGAAATTTATTTCAGCTAATCAGCTAAAACGTCATATGATCACTCACTCAGGTAAAATACATATTTGTTCATTTATATTGAAATCACTACAAAAGATTCACTTTGTCCTTTTCAGGATCTCCGAGAATAGTAATCAGGAGACCTGGCTTTTAGTTCTAGGTTGGCCAGTAACTAGCCGTGTGATTTTGAACAAGTTACTTAGCCTCTCTAGACCTCAGTTTATTTATAAAGCCAAGGTGATTGGACTAAGTGATATCGAAGCTCTTCAGAATCACCATTTAATTTATTGTCTACTCCTCCTGGAGCCTGAGATTCTGTTCTTTATCTGTGAAAAGGGCCCTACCTTTCAGAATTGCTGTGAAGGTTAAATGAGATCATTATGTACTGTGCTAGCAGGGGGTCTGACTTTTAGGAGGGATTCAACAATTATAGTTTCTGCTTTTCTAGATACTTTCACATTCTCACTAAGGTACTAATAAATGTTAATGAGAATTTTATAAATACATTTTGAGAATATAAGTTTTTAAAGCTGTAGTTTCATTTTAAGCAAGTTTGAGTAATAGGTCTGTTATACGGATTAAAAAGAGTAAGGTCTGAAAATAAATTTTGCTTTATGAAGTCTCCTTCTAGAGTTTGGAACGTCTATAATTTAAGGCCATTGAGGTTAGAATGTTTTTACATATCCACTTTGTTTGGTGATGGCTATATATATTTTGGCAAATGAAAATAGGAGATCAAAAACTGGTGGCCTTCAGATATGCTTTGTTTGAAACAAATAGTATTTTTTGCATCTAGTGGTCAACATTACGTTAACGTTGCATATATATGGGTTCTGTACAACAACCTAGGTATGTAGAGAATTGAAGCTTTCTGTTGAGAATTGAAGCTTTGCCTATATGAGTTCCACTTGTTCAAGTAGGAGACAGGTCTGTCATTTACTTTTATCACTGTCAGAACACTCTTAGCGTTTGAAGTTGTGACCTTGGTTTAAACTCATACTATCAGCACATTTTTCATCTGGAAATAGGATTTTTTTTTCCTTGAATTTGAGCTTCATTCTTACATCTAAGCTACTTTACACATTTAGTTTACAAAAATAAGTCTCTGAAAGAACAAGTTCATATTTCTTTTGTGAATAGGGTCACATGTCTAACAGAAATGGATTGGTAAGTAGATTTTTTTCAGTTGTTTGAATCATGTTTCAGTTGACTAGTCCATTAGAAGTAATATAAGGTAAGGCTGTTTCCCTTTTTATCCTTTACCTTTATATAGATGTGAGATTGTCTCCACTCATTTTTCACAGAAAAGCGACCCTATAATTGTGAGATTTGTAATAAATCTTTCAAGAGGCTTGATCAAGTGGGCGCCCACAAAGTAATACACAGTGAAGATAAACCTTATAAATGCAAGCTTTGTGGAAAGGGATTTGCCCACAGAAATGTTTACAAGAATCACAAGAAGGTAAAAGCGTATAAATATCATTATTATTATTATTATTATTATTATTATTATTATATTCGCTGATTTGACTTCTAATTATTTTATAAGAGATTTGTGTATATCTGGACGTGCTTGTGCATGTGGAATAATTACAGAAGATCTTGCTTTTACTTTCTACCCCCTCACTCAGGCCACAACCCCTTGTGGCCTGGTTTCTGTCTTCCATCGTCTGTTGAAACTGTTCTCACACCCAGAGGGCCATCCACTGTTTCCCAGTGGTGTACTAACTGCAAAGTCTTTATTCTCTCCCTTTTTTTTTCTGTAACGTTTGACACTCTTGTTCACGTTACCTGTTTTGAAATTCTGTTCATGTTTGGTGTATACTTTGCTAGGTGTTCTACCAATTTCTCTGAACACTTCCATCTCCCCTCCCTGAGGAGGTTGGCTGGATGCATTGGCTGTGGGCCTCTTCTGTGTTCTCTGCATCAGCTACATCCATGACTTCTGCTATCAACTCTATACCAACACATGCCAAATGACTTATTTATTTAACCCAGTCTTCAAAACTATATTAATTTTTTTATTTGAAACATAACTGGATATCTTTTTGACCTAATGAATTTAGCATGTCCCAGAATGACTTTTTCATTCTTTATGTCCCAGATAACCTCTCTTTTGGAGTTTCTTCTTTCTGTTAATGACAAAAGCATATGCTTACTCCTGTCTGTTTCTTTAGTCTTAGACCCTTTTTAAAACACTGATTCTTGGGGCACCTGGGTGGCCCAGTTAGTTAAGCATGAGACTTTGGCTCAGGTCATGATCTCGTGGTTTGTGGGTTCAAGCCCCATGTTGGGCTCTGTGCTGACAGCTCAGAGCCTGGAGCCTGCTTTGGATTCTGTGTCTCCCTCTCTCTCTGTCCCTTCCCTGCTCATTCTCCCTCTCTCTCTCTCTTTCTCTCTCTCTCAAAATAAATAAATAAATAAAGCATTAAAAAAAAAAAAAAAAACAAAAATGCTGATTCTTAAAGAATCTACCCTCTACCTTGTCTAGTCACCTTCAGTCATTTGTTCCTTTACCATCCCAACATCCCAATTATTGCTCATTTTCATTGCTTTAATACCCATCTAATTAGATTCTTATTACTTATCACTTCCCACCTTTCCATCGTCCTAAATAAATTGTCTCATAGTGCAACTCTGACATACCACTCTTGTACTCTAATATTATGAGTAGATTTCCGATGCCTGTATAAGTTATAATGCACCTTGCCCTCTCCCATGACCTCAACTTTTCCAGATGTTTATTCTTTTCTCTGCGTACCTAAGACAACTTGACATTTGTCTTCAGTCAGCATGACCTAACTTCCCCTTCCTCTTTTCTTTTTTTTTAAATTTTTAATTTAATTTTGTTTTTATTTAAACTCTATACCCAACATGGTGTTTGAATTAATGACCTTGAGATCAAGAGTCACCTGCTCTACTGACTGAGCCAGCCAGGTGCCCCACCCTTCCTCTTTTCTGTTAGGACTTTCTTCAATTATCATCTCTTAGTTTTGTGTATTAATTTTTGTTTACATTTCCTACATACTACCTTTATTCTAGTTCTTGTTTCAGAATGTATTAGTTTTATCTTATCTACTTTGTGTAGATAATAAATAATGTTTCAGTTGAATTCAGAAAATGGTATTGTTTGTTTTTTTGTTATTGGGTTGTATGTGTTCTTTATATATATTGGGTATTAACCTTTTATCAGATATATCATTTGCAAATATCTTCCCCCATTCACTAGGTTGTCTTTTCATTTTGTTGATAGTTTCCTTTGCTCTGCAGATGTTTTTTTTAGTTTGATGTAGTCCCATTTGTTTATTTTTGCTTTTGTTGTCCTTGTCTTTGGAGCCAGATCTACAAAGCATTGCTAAGACTCATGTCAGGGAGATTAATATGTTTTCTTTTAGGAGTTTTATGGTTTCAGGTCTTACATTCAAGTCTTTTAATACATTTTAAATTTATTTTTGTATATTGTGTAAGTTAGTGGTCCAGGTTCATTCTTTTGCATGTGGCTGTTCACGTCTCTCATCACTATTCATTGAAGAGACTCTTCTTTCCCATTCTGTATTCTTGCCTCCTTTGTCATGAATTAACTGCATGAGTTTATTTCTGGGCTATCTATTCTGTTCCATTGATCTGTGTGTCTATATTTTTCTATCTGTAACATACTGTTTTGATTATATAGCTTTGTAGTATAGTTTTAAATTTGGGAATATGATGCCTCTTTGTTCTTCTTTATCCAGATTGCTTTGGCTATTTGAGATTTACTGTGATTCCGTACAAATTTTACAATTATTTGTTCTACTTTTGTGAAAAATGCTATTGGAATTTTGATAGGGATTGCATTAAATCTATAGATTGCTTTGGGTAGTATGGACATTTTAACAGTATTAATTATTCTAATCCATGAACATGGAATATCTTTCTATTTATTTGTGTCTTCCATTTCTTTCATCAGTGTGTTATCATTTTCCGGGTACAGGTTTTCCACTTCTTTGGTTCAGTTTAGTCCTAGACATTTCATTGTTTTTGATGCACTTATAAATAGGATTGTTTTCTTGATTTCTCTTTCTGATAGTTTCATATTAGTGTGTGAAAATGCAATGGATTTTTGCATATTAATTTTGTATCTTGAAACATAATTGAATTCATTTATTAGTTCCAGCAGTTCTTTTGGTGAAGTCTTTGGGGTCTTCTATATATAGTATCATGTCATTTGCAAGTAGTGACAGTTTTAATTACTTCTTTCTTTCAATTTAGATGTCTTTTATTTCTTTTTCTTGTTAATTACTCTGGCTAGGCCTTCCAATATTATGTTGCATAAAAGCGGGGAGAGTGGGCATCCTGGTCTTGTACCTGATTTTAAAGGAAAACTTTCAACTTTTTATCATTTAGTTTGATATTAGCTATGGACTTGTTATATATAGGCTTTATTATGTGGAACTATGTTCCCTCCACACTTAGTTGAGAGTTTTTTTTTTTTTTTAATTTTTTTTTTCAACGTTTATTTATTCTTGGGACAGAGAGAGACAGAGCATGAACGGGGGAGGGGCAGAGAGAGAGGGAGACACAGAATCGGAAACAGGCTCCAGGCTCCGAGCCATCAGCCCAGAGCCTGACGCGGGGCTCGAACTCACGGACCGCGAGATCGTGACCTGGCTGAAGTCGGACGCTTAACCGACTGCGCCACCCAGGCGCCCCTTAGTTGAGAGTTTTTATAATAAGTGGATGTTAAATTTTGCCAAATGCTTTTTCTTTATCTATTTGAGATGATTATACGATTTTTATCTTTCATTTTGTTAATGTGGTTCATCATGTTGATTGGTCTGTGGATATTGAACCATCCTTGCATCTGTGGAATAAATCCTACTTGATCATGGTGTATGATCTTCTTAATGTGTTATTAAATTCAGTGTGCTAATATTTTATTGAGGATTTTTGCATCTATGTTTAAAAGGTATATTTGCCTGTAAGTTTTTTTCTTCCCCCCACTTCCCCCTCATCTTCTTCTCCTTCACTTTTTTTTCTTTTTCTTTTTCTTTTCCTTTTTGCTTTTCTTTTCTTTTCTTTTTTCTTTTTCTTTCTTTTTTTTTGTGGTGTCCTTGTCTAGTTTGGGTATCAGGGTAATATTGTTTTTGTAAATGGGTTTGGAAGCATTCCCTCCTTTTCAGTTTT
Organism: Herpailurus yagouaroundi; assembly: GCF_014898765.1. Taxonomy (NCBI): domain Eukaryota; kingdom Metazoa; phylum Chordata; class Mammalia; order Carnivora; family Felidae; genus Herpailurus; species Herpailurus yagouaroundi. The sequence goes on from NW_024412376.1 coordinate 65,833,628, forward strand.
TTGGAAGAGTTTGAGCATGGTAGGTATTAAATCTTTGAATGTTTGGTAGAATTCATCAGTGATGCTATATTGCCCTGGAGTTTTGTTTGTTGGGAGGTGTTGATTACTAATTCATCTTCTTACTGTAATTGGTCTATTCAGACTTTTTATTTCTTCATGATTCTGTCTTGAAATATTATTTCTGGGAATTTATCTAGTTCTTCTAGATTGTCCAATTTCTTGGCATAGAATTTTTTTGTAGTTGTCTTGTATGATGATTTGTGTTTTTGTGATATCAGTTTTATCTTTACCTCTTTCTGATGTTATATTTATAAAATAAATATATTAGTGAGTGAGTCCAGCCAAAGGTTTGTCAGTTTTGTTTATCTTTTCAAAGAACCAGCTCTTAGTTTCATTCATCTTTTCTATTGTCTTTTTAGTCTCTATTTCACTGATTTCCACTCTATTCTTATTATTTCCTTCCTTCTTCTAACTTTAGGTTTTATTTGTTCTTTTTTTTTCTTTTTTTTTCTTAGTGCTTGGAAAAGATGCTCGATATGATTTTAGTCTTTTTATTAAGACTTGCTTTATGGCCTAACATGTGATCTATCATGGAGAATGTTTCATGTGCACCTGAGAAGAATATGTATTCATCTCCTTTTGAATTTTTTCAATGTTTATTTATTTTTGAGAGAGAGAGAGAGAGCACGAGCAGGGGAAGGCAGAGAGAGAGGGAGACACAGGATCTGAAGCAGGCTTTGGGCTCTGAGCTGTTCACAGAGAGCCTGATGTAGGGCTCGAACTCCCTGAATTGTGAGATTATGACTGAGCCGAAGTCAGATACTTAACTGACTGAGCCACCCAGTTGCCCCTCAACTCCTTTTGGATGGAAAGTTCTATATTTATCTATTAAGTACATCTGGTATAATGTGTTGTGTAAACCTATGTTTCCTTATTGACTTTCTGTCTGGATTATTTATCCATTGATATAAGTAGGGGTGTTAAAAATCCCCTACTATTATTGTATTGCTATAAAGTTCTGCCTTTAGGCCTGTTAATATTTGTTTGTGTATTTTGGTGCTTCTGTTTGGGTGCATACATATTTATAAATGTTATATCTTCCTGCTGGGTTGATTCCCTTATGATTATGTAATGCCTTTTCTTGCATTTTATTACAGTCATTTTAAGTCTATTTTGTCTGATATTGAGTATAGCCATACCAGCTTTCTTTTCATTTCCATTTACATGTGATACATTTTTCTGTCACTTCACTTTTAATCTGTGTGTCCTTCTGAAGTGAGACTCTTACAGGAAACATATAGCTAAGTCTTTTTTTTTATTCATTCAGCCACTGTATATCTTTTGATTATAGAATTTAGTCCATTTACATGTAAAGTAATCATTGAAAATTGTGGACTTATTCCCATTTTGTTACCTTTTCTCTGGATGTTTTCACAGTTTTCTTGTTATTTTCTTTTTGTCTCTTACCTTCTGTTTTTGTTTTTGTTTTAATATTTATTTATTTTTGAGAGAGAGAGAGAGAGAGAGAGAGAGAGAGAGAGAGAGAGAGAGAATGAGCATGAGAGAGGGAGGAGCAGAGAGAGAGGGAGGTACAGAATCTGATGCAGGCTCCAGACTCTGAGCTGTCAGCATAGAGCTCAAGGCTGGGCTCTAACCTATAAATTGTAAGATCATGACCTGAGCCAAAGTCAGATGCTTACCTGGCTATGCAGGTGCCCCATTTATCTTCTGTTTTGATAACTTCTTTAGTGTTATGTTTAGATTCCTTTTTCATTTTCCTTTGTGTATTTGCTATGATATATTATTTTTGGTTACTTTGAAATAGTTCACATATATCACCCTATGTGTATAACAATTTATTTTAAATTGATAGCCACTTAAATTTGAACACATTCCAAAACTACATTTTTATTCCCCTCTCCGACAGTTTGTTTTTGATGTCACATTTCACATCTTTTATTTTATGTATCCCTTAAGTATTTAATCTTAATTACTTTTGACCCTTCATACTAGCTTTATAAATGATTACTCCACTATTTTCACTATATATTTTACCTTTTTCAGAGAGATTTTCACTTTAATATGTTTTCTTGTTATTAATTAGTGCCTTTTCTTTTCAGCTTAAAGAAGTCCCTTTAATAAATTTCTTTTAGGACGGTTTAGTGGTGATGAACTTACTTAATTTTGTTTATCTGGGAAACTTGTCTCTCCTTCTGTTCTGAATGATAACTTTGCCAGTAGAGTATTCTTGGTTGGAAGGTTTCTCCCTTCAGCACTTTGAATACTTCATGCCACTCCCTTTATCACCTGGAAAGTTTCTGCTGAAAATTTTGCTGATAGCTTTATGGGATTTCCTTTACATATAACACATTATTTTTCTGTTGCTGTTTTTAAGATTCTCTCTTTAACTTTTGACATTTAAATTAGAATGTGTGTTGGTGTGGATATCTTTTGAACTTAGTGGACTTCCTAGACCTACATGTTTGTTTCCTTTCCCAGGTGAGCAAAATTTTCAGTCATTATTTCTTTGAAATGTTTTGTCATTTTCTTTTTCCTTTTTTTTTTTTTTTTCCTGCTCTGTCAGGGTGAGTTCCATTATTTACATCTAGCTTGCTGATCTGTTCTTCTGCTTCATCCAATCTGCTGTTGAGCCCCTCTCGTGTATTTTTCAGTTCAGTTATTATGTTTTTAACTTCTATGGCTTCTGTTTGGTACTTTCTTATATTTTTCTATTTCCTTTGTAAAGTTTTTATCTATTCTTCTGAGTTCAGTGAGAAGCTTTATAATCATTACCTTGTTTTCATTTTTTATTTATTTATTTATTTTTTAGTCTGGCTAAAAGTTTATCAATTCTGTTAATTTGTTCAAAGAACTAGCTCCTGGTTTCATTGATCTGTTCTATTGCTTTTTTAATTCTTTATTTTATTTCTTTCTCCTCCAATATTTATTATTTTCTTCCTTCTACTGACTTTGGGCTTTGCTTGTTGTTTTTCTAGCTCCTTTAGGTGTAAGATTAGTTAGTTTATTTGGGATTTTTCTTGCTTCTTGAGATAGGCCTGTATTGCTATAACTTGTGGGCCCAGAAGTGGGATCCCCCCCAGTCATGAATTCCCCTCCTGCCCAGACACTCAAGAAGTGTTCTCTGTATAGATTGTGTGTGCTCCCTGACTGTGGTGGACTGCTGCTGAAGCTTGGGGCTCAGAGTGCTTGCCCTGCTTGTTGTGACACTACTTATTCATTGATATTGGTTGATATATTTTAGCATGCTGTTAAATATATATATATATACACACACACACACACATATACATATATGTATATGTATATGCATATATATATGCAAATAAATATATGTATATATATGATATCTTTTAAAATAACTTGTTACTTTTTTTTTCTCTTGGACTATTCCATTGGAGCTATAGTTACTTCAGCATTTATTGAGACTTCAGAGATTCATTCTTTCTCTTTTAAATCATCTAAGAAGTTATGATATCTTTTCAGCTTTAGCCTAAACGGAAAAAAAGTTAGATTTACCAAAGAATAAAAAGAGTTGATTGATAGTGTCCCAAATCATCTCTGCCTAATTTCTTGCTGACTGCCTTTAGGTTTTACTCAAGCGTTAAATGATCAGGGGCAGGATCACATTCATTACTGCTGCTTTGGAATTACATGACTATAAAAAATTATCTGGCTAGTTTCCTGCTCAGTCTCTGGAACTCTCTTGCTCCATTCTTTGATGAAACTGATCTACCCACATTTACGAGTTTTTCAGTTTGGCTTATGTTATATGCCATATGGGAATTTAGCACAGGATCTTTGCACCATCTCATACAGTCAGCCATAAATCATATTAAAGTAATAATGATGTCTTGGGTAGGATAGAAACAATGATGCCTGTAATTTCTAAAGTGGAAAGCACATTCAATCCTTCTGCTATATGTGCTTCTTACTGTTAGATCCTAGCATTTGTTATGGTTAAGTGAAAAAGTCTGAAATATTCTCCAAGAGTTATGTGAAAAAGCAATAAACTTTTTCTTCCATCATTATTCATTAATAGCCAGTTAAGAAACTGAAAAATAAGGATATGCAAGGAAATTAGGAAAAAAAAAAAAAACATTTGAGTCAAACTGATCTTCATCCTATAGCATGACCAAGGATTATTATTTTAAATAAATTATTTTTTGGTTTCTTTGGTTATGTAACTTATTCATTTTTATTATACTGACTTCATTCATTTGGGGTCAATTCTTCTCTTATCGTTTGGATTCGCTTGAAAAGGAAATATTATCTTTCAGTGTGATTATGGCAATGACAAACTGTGAAGGGGTGATTTTTATTTCTAAAACTTAATTAGTTGTTTTTATCATTTTGCCAATTATATAGTCTCAGTAGGTCAAAATTGGTTATTCCTGTCGCTAATCCATTCTGACAATTATTTGGCATGATTACTAGTTGAATTTTTTGAATCTACTTAATTATTGTTTATCTGGATCTAACTATATCTCTAAATAACAACTGCACAGACATTTCAGAACTAGAGGTGGCAGAAGCTAGTCAGTTAGTCTTTACCCTCCATTTTGTTCCTTATCAAATTTATTGCGGAGCAAAACCAAGATAAGGTATATAGGGCTTCCCTCCTCCTGCTGTAGGCAGGACGTCTAGATGGACTCAGTCACCTGGATCAGGAAGCTGACACTATGTGCTTGATGATGGAAATGAATACAGGGAGGTTTTGTCCTGATGAAGTTGTAAACAAGCTTCTGGGGACAGAGGTATGTCTCGTCAAATAAAAGACCTTTTCCTGACCCTTTGCATATCTTTCCAGAGATGAACTTTCAAGCCTATGAAGAACTCTAGCCCCCACACTGACCCTTTCTATATCCTTTCAGAGATGAACTTTTGAGCCTATGAACAACTCTGGTCCTACTGTCTCTTGGGATAATTCCACGAGGCCGCCTATACTAATATCTCATCCAGGGATTTCCAAACTCTGGGCCGTGGCCAGTTTTTATATCTTAAGATCAATTTATTGGGTCAAGAATAGCCATTAAAAATATGATTGAAAATATAAGGGTAAGGGCCATTTAATGAAATGATACATATGTATTTGTGCATATGTGTATGTGTGTTGAGTTTCAGTAGAAAAAGTATTTTTTTGGCCGTGGTCTGTTTGACAGATATTGCAGACCAGACTTTGCTCATTTAAAATTTTATTAAAGCTGTTTTAAAGGAAAGAATAAATCTCTTCCTAAATAGATCATGAATTAGATTCTAAAACTATATATGGTGTAAGTTTTACACCATATATATAATATATATATTATATTATATTATATATATATTATATTGCTGTATATTGCTATATGTAATATATTATGTATTTTCAGAGATTTTTTAATTATATATTATATATATTATATATAATAAAAAAATCTCTGAAAATCTCTAAGAAGTGTGTCACATTATAGACTGAACAAATCACTCCATAATTTAATCACAGTTGCTTTTTCCTTCAACTTTGTACCAGGTTTCTCTTCTTCAGGTGTGCTGTAGGTGAAGTAGTGGGTGGTTCATTTACGGTGCTGTGTTGTACAAAATTACCTATTTTTGTGTTCTAGAAGCACATTCACAATGATGAGATGAGCACAATGAGACGCATGCAGGAATTGAACCTGACAGAGGGAAACAAGAGATAGAGGTTTGTCTGAAGCTTATTCAGCTAATGGCAAATCACATATCCTATTTAAATTATTTTTCTGGAGTTGATGATGAGATGTCACTATATAATTTCTTTTTGTAATATTTATTTATTTTAAGCAAGAGGGGAAGGGGCACTGAGAGGGAGACAGAGGATCCGAAGCGGGCTCTGTACTGACAAGTCTCATAGCAGTGAGCCCAGTGTGGGGCTGGAACTCACAAACCGCAAGATCATGACTTGAGGCAGAGTTACTCAACCGACTGAGCCTCCCAGGTGCCCTGACACTATATAATCTCTAACAAAACCACTTGATTTTCCATATTACAGTTTACGGTTTGAAGATAGATGCTGTACTCATAGCACTTATTGAACACATTGTTCTTTGAATGTGGCACATGTTTTCTGAATAAATAAAATCCATGAAGAGATTATCCCAAATGTAGAAGATTTAATGTGCTTAAATCGTAGTTGTAATATGAGAAGTGGTTTTTTAAAAAATGTATATTTGCAGTACATTTTGCCACATTTGCAGGGTTGCTTTTCTGAACATTCTTCCTTTCTTGACTTACGAGGGTATTAGCGGTCTAGTAACACACTGAGAAATCTTTATTATATTCATTCTGTACTAACTGAGTTTACCCAGTCTGAGCTACCTAAGTACTCTTTAAACCCTTAGTTTGAACTGTTGTCATTCTGAACCCTTCTCTGGCTCTGAAGTAAATGATTGACTTGGAGTTCATTTATTACCAAATCAGTGATTTCCCCCTTTATGCTCAGACTTTAATAGAAAAACCTCCCTCCCAGCTTATTCTACTCCCTCTGCCCTCCCCATCCCCAGATGTTAACATAGGAGCCATCAGCTAAAGATTGCCCTTTAGAGCTTCCTTCACCCCTGCTCCTTTGGCCACAGGGCCTTGCCTCCCAAACCTCTGGCCTCTGACTCTTGTCTCTGCCTTAAAGCTTCAGACTCATGCTTATTTCCTGAGCTCACCCTGGGATATCAGCTTTGCTCCCTGCTCTGCTCTTGACCAGCCCAGCCCAACCCAGTCCAGGGATTTGAACTTCCTTCCCTTGACCTGCCCAATAAAGTGCATATTCCTGACTCTCTTAAGACCACAAAGTAGGAAATATTGAAAGAGAGGAAGGTGACATTTTTTAAATGTTTCTTTATTTTGAGAGAGAGATAGACAGAGAGAGAGTACATGAGCAAGCGGGGAGGCGGGGTGCAGAGAAAAAAGAGAAAGAATTCCACGCAGGCTCTGTGCTGCTCCCAGTACAGATCCTAATGCAGGGCTTGATCCCATGAACCGTGAGATCATGACCTGACCCGAAATCCAGAGTCAGACACTTAACTGACTGAGCCACTCAAGTGCCCGTTTTTTAATTTGATTAAAAATTTTTGCCCTTTTGGGGCGCCTGGGTGGCTCAGGTCATAATCTCGCGGTTCGTGAGTTCGAGCCCCGCGTCCGGCTCTGTGCTGGCAACTCAGAGCCTGGAGCCTGCTTCAGATTCTGTGTTCCCCTCTCTCTCCACTCCACTGCTGCTTGTGCTCTCTCTCTTTCAAAAATGAATAAACATTAAAAAATTAAAAAAAATTTTCTGCTCCTTTTGTGTAGTAGATATCTTAAGAAAATAAAACCTTAAAATCATACATGGATGCATGGGTAATCAGTTACGCAATTTAGGTTATAATCCTTGACATCACCTACCTTCTCCAGTCCCCCACAATTCTAGTTTTCTCCCCAGTGGATACTTTTTAGGGCTTTCTCAAGTATGTTAAAGACTGCACACATTATTTGTACAACTTATTTGTTAATTATGACCACATCTTCTACTATATTCAAAGGCTAGTGATCCTAATAATTGGAGGATATTTTTTACACTGAGTAAAATACAATTTTTATTCTCAGTATAATGCCTTTGACATGCTTTGACATACTATTATGGGTTGGAGTATGGAAGATTAGAAATGAGAAGGTGAGAGTTGTTTGCGTTTGGGTGGCAGAATTGGAAAGATGGGGCTTAGGAACTGGGAAAGGTGACCATTGGCTGGGGAAGAGATTCCCATGTGTTAGGTCAGATGGGAATTTTTCAGGTGAAGTGCATACCAGCCATCTCCTTCATCTCCCTAATCAAATCTTTAGCAACTTCCACATTTCCCACTGATGATTTTCTGTAAGATGTTCTTTTGGGTGAAGCTTGGAGAAAAGCACAAGGTTTTAGCTGCCCATCTGGGAGATAAGTATATTTAAATGTAAATGGTTTTATGACATAAGATGTCATTCTGGAACTTACTTCTTTGGTCTAACTTTATGACCTGGAGAGTTTTTCACATGTGTTCATATACACCTGCTCATTTTTTGTAACCATTCCTGTTTTGAAGAATACTTCAGTTAACATCCTTTTACATTAAACTGTATGATTATGCCAATAGTATTGTCTAAAATAGATCTTAATTATGAAATTTATGGCTCAAATAGTAAGTTTTCTTTAAGTTTTGATTGCTCTTGCCCAACTGCCTTCAGAAAAAGCTCTACTTTCACCTAGCAGTGATTCAAGTGTCCTTTTGTCTGTACCATCAACATTTGATTTCGTCAGTCTTTTTTTTTTTTTTCAGTCTGAGACTTGAAGAGTGATACTTCATTGCATTTAAGCAATGGTTAGTGAAATTGTGTTCTTTTTATAAGCTTGTGTCCCATTTACATTACTTTTGAGAGATGCTTGTACGTACTCTTTATCCACTTTTCTATTGGACTGTTTGGCTGTGTTCTCATTGGTTTCTGGGAACTCTGTAGATATTACAGACACTAATCCTTCACTAGTTGTCTTTCTACTATTTGTCCCCATATATCAACTTGCATCTTTTGAATAAAGAAGTTTTGCTTTTTTATGTTTTGAAGTATGACACAGATTATGAGTTTTATGGCTTCTGAGTATACACAGCTTCTGAGTTTTAGGACTTACTTAGAAAACTTTGTTATTCCAACACTGTGCAAACATTTATCAATGCCTGTAAAAGTTATATTAACTTCTTCTTGTTAGTACTTTAATCAATGAAGAATTTGTTTTGAGGTATGCAGTGAGATCCTGATTTATGATCACTCCTATCAATCATACTGTTGAATGCCTCTCATGTAAAACTATGTTTGCATGTCACTCTTTTCCATTTAATGTCTGTTGTCTTGCAGTATCGTAGTACTTTAATAATTGTACTTTATAGTGTGCTTTAATATCTATTGAACAAAAGCTCATTTTAGTTTTTCTTTTACATAATTCTTTTGCATGGTGTTTTGGGAAGATGAATGTTACCAAGCAGATTTCTTTACACTGCTTCCCTTTCATCTTCTTGGAGATCAATATCATATATTAAAAAACAGCTCCTCTTCACAGAAAGTCTTCGTATATACATTTGTTTTTGTGGATGATTTGGAGCAGAATGTTTTATTCTTCCCCTCCTTGGTAGAAAGAACAGCAAACAAAAACATAGCTCATTTTCCTGTATAATTACACATTAATTCTCTACTACTGCTAAATTTCATGTTTTAAAAGCTGTTATTTAGTCATAGCATGGATATCCTTTCTTTATAATTTTCACTTTTACTCTGCCTGAAATCCTACCAAGTTCCATTGACTTATTTCCCAACCCAAAGGACATATTAGAAGATTAAGTGAAGGAGGAGTTACCAACAAAACAAAACAAAACAAAACAAAACAAAACAAAAAAACAAAACAAAACAGGTTAACGATAGCTGGAAGATGTGGTGATAGCTTGTTACAGCAAAAGAAGACAAAAACTTTGAAAAGTAAACTCTGTGACTTTTAGAGCAGAGTATACAGAGCAAGAAGTATGCCTATATGAACCTTCAATGCAGAGGGTAATGAATTTTGAATGATGTCAATAATCTTAGTGGATGGGTAATACAAATTTGGAAGCTAAACTAAATGAAAAAAGAAAGTTATATTTTTGAAAAATAGATACTCTTCTCATAGAACAATTTGTACCACAAATCAAAACCACAATGAAATACCACTTTATACCTATCAGAATGGCAATATCAAAAAAGGTAAGAAATAACAAGTGTTGGTGAGGATGTGGAGAAAAGGGAACCCTTGTGCACTGTTGGTGGGAATGTAAAGTGGTGCAACCACTGTGGAAAACAGTATGGAGGTTTTCAAAAATTAAAAATGGAAATATCATGTGATTCAGTAATTCTACTACTATTTACCTGAAGAATACAAAAGCACTAATTTGAAAAGATGTATGTGTCCTTCTGTTTATTACAGATTATTTACAATAGCCCAAGGTAAGGAAGCAATCCAAGTGTCCACTGATAAATGAATAGGTAAAGAAGATGAGGTATATACATACAATGGAATATTACTGAGCTATAAAAAAGAATAAGATCTTTCCATTTGCAACAACATGGATGGACCTAGAAGGTATAATGCTAAGGGAAAGAAGTCAGGCAGAAAGACAAATACCATATGATTTCACTTACATGCAGAATCTGAAAAACAAAACAAGTGAACAATTTGTATTATACCAGCAAATTCCGTAAACCTGAATCAATGAAAACTAAAAATTTGCAAATGAGAACTACATATTATAATTAAACTATGATAAAGTGTAGTCTTTTCAGCAGAAAATAGGTTTTGAACCTAATATCCCATCTTGGATGTTTTATATTTAAAATTAGAAACTGACCCCAAACTCTGATCTTTTGAGTTTAGTTTGCATCTGTATTATGTTGAAAAATAAAGTTTTTATGATGTTTCATGAGAATATGTCCTCTGGTGATGTTGACACTTAGATAATTGGTTGGTGGCTTAAACTCATACACAGCACGCACACACACACACACACACACACACACACACGCAAACATTTTTCTGTCTGTGTATCTATCTATCTATCTATCTATCTTGTCTAGCCAAATATTTTGAATCCCATTATTTTCTTATTACCTATTAGTTTTTATCCTATTATCGTTATTATCCTATAATCTGTTAATTTCTAGGGACTTATATTTTAAGAAAACTATTTCTTATTCAACAACTGGTATTAATTTTTAGAGAGCGTAATTTTTTGTAGGATTAGAATTGGTCCATTATTGTTTATTTGTCCATTTGTAGTTTAGGTATCTGCACTTGTTTATTTTTAGATGGCCCATAAAGTTCAATGCAGAATTACCAATTTATTTAGCCATCTTGCACAGCAAACAAGTTATTCAGTAGAGAAGCTGGTATAGTTGCTATGAGTTGTTCCATACGAGTTACAAAAATTAGGATGCCTATTTTTATTCAGAAAATTCTGCTTTACAATTCTTGTGATGTGTCTGAAAGCCATATTTTCATGAGTGAAACTACAAGTGCCTGTTATCTTGACAGTTTGTGAGGGGACATGGTTGCTGTTTCCATATATTCAAAGGGCTTTGTTGTGGAAGGGAGAGTAAATTTGTTGTGTATGGCTATAGGCTAGATGTAATAAATGGTGGACATTGTAGAGGCAGAACTTAAAAATTTTTTTTTCAACGTTTATTTATTTTTGGGACAGAGAGAGACAGAGCATGAACGGGGGAGGGTCAGAGAGAGAGGGAGACACAGAATCGGAAACAGGCTCCAGGCTCTGAGCCATCAGCCCAGAGCCTGACGCGGGGCTCGAACTCACGGACCGCGAGATCGTGACCTGGCTGAAGTCGGACGCTTAACCGACTGCGCCACCCAGGCGCCCCAAGGCAGAACTTTTAAATTAATGGTCACATCAGCTAGCCTGAAGGGTCATATGTTTGAAGCAGTATTTGTTAGAAGCATCCTTGGATAGAAATATGAGATACCATGTTTTAGCAGTACTGTAGGGGGGAGAACTCCCTGAGAGTGAGTCTGAATTGCTGCCCTCCAGGGAGGACTTCTGCAAGTCTATGATTATTCCCTCTTTGAACAAATTCCCTTTGCCCTGATCAGGGTATAAACATAAGGCATCGGTGGTTGGCTCCATGGGGTAGCCATGAGGTTATGGCTTTGTACTAATGGAATTGTGGCGTTCAAGCAGTGAAAAGGTTGGGCTTAGCCACAAAAGGCTATACTTCTGTAAGAACATAACCTCAACTTTATAATCTTAACTTATCTGTGTGAAATGAGCTACTTTTTCCTGTGCTGAGCCAATTTCTTTGATATCTCTCTAGTTTCCATTCATTTTTGTGAGGAGGAGGCCCTTTAAGGAATCCAGTTATAAAGCTGACAGTAAAAATTTAATCCACAGACCTTGTAAACAGCCAGATGACACACATTTTATGCAGCTTTAGGTTTATTATATGGCCCAGTGGGATAGTAATATGCTTATGATATGCAGACTTGAGACTTCAATAACAAAACTCTTTTTTTTAGAAAAAAGAATAGTTCCAACACATATATCTCAGGAATATTTTCTCCAAATTTATTTTATCTCTAGTTATTTCCTCTGAATTTTATGATAATTTTGTTGCTTTGCACATGACCCAAAGAAGAAATACCATTTCCAATAATACCATTACTACAAAGCAATATATATTGGTGATAGTCGGTTACGGTTTTTAATTGTGAATAGACCCAATGAAAATTTTATTCTGTTCTCATGAAATTAATTTTTCATTTGAGTAGCTAGAAATGTGCTAATTTGGTGATTATTGTATAAAAATTATGTTAAAAACCTGAAGCATTTTTGAGACATTAGGCGCTATAAATAGTGCAATGCATTTTCTTAACGTATTTTCTCCATCTGTGACAATAATCAGACTTGGTGCATAAAAGTGTATTTTGTAATACTAGTTCATGGACTAGTTCATTTATTGTATCAGCAGATACTGGTGTCATCGGTGACTTGGCATTTAAGTGGGGGAATATTCTACAGCTGAAAGATAATACAATTAATAAGTCAGTGAAAAGTTTGACACCCTTTAGAGATGAAAAATTGAAGGACAAGACACCGTTTAAGAAGCTTGATTTTATTTAGTACTTGTAAAGTATTTTATGTCTTGGAGACAGAGGTTGTCTATTCACAACAGGCAAGCATTTCACTGCCGCCTTACTTAAATGAGTTTGAATGCATGGGTTCTCTGCTGAGACTTTGACAAGTCATGCCGTAACAACTCAGCTGGTGGTATCGATATCTTTTTGACAGAAATATTTGTTCACCTGGCTATGCACTAACAGCTTACTGCTTAAAATAGCTCTTGACTTCAGGCCATATTTAGATGTTGTGCCTTTGGTTTGGTTAATACAGGTATAAGGCATTATGCTGTCCTATTATTTCATAATCAAGTCACTAAATCCTGTCCACACACATGTTGTTTTGTCCTAGATTTAGAAAAAGAGAGAGAATTGCTTAGGGTGGAATGCCATATTTTTGGAAGAGTAAAGCAACCCTTTGTTCCAATATGTATGCTCTAAAAACAAAGGAGTTTCTTTTTGTAACAATATTATTTACTCTTTGTAGAAAATTAAAATATCAAAGAAAGGTATAAAGAAGACAACGAAAACTCTGTCAAATACCACTCTCTACTATGAGAACCCTCCTCAGTATTTTGTAGGACATTTTCTACCCCCATTCTACATGTGCGTGTATTCGCAATGTATGATATTCTACGTATAATGTTTTGCATTGTGCTTTTGACATCAAAATATTTTAGTGGGGGTTTCCATATCAAAATAAACATATAATAGCCACACAGAATTAGTTGACCGAATGTCAGTGGCCATTTAGGAGGCTTTTTAAAAAGTTTTTGTTTATGTAAAAATTTGTCATATATTTCTGGAAAGGCAGTTGGTTAGTCAGAGTACGTGCATTTGCCGTTTTGGTAAATAGCGCCACATTGCCACTCAGAAAATTGATATTTCCAGTTACAAGACACGAGGGCTCTTGTTCTTACCTTTTAGTCAACAATGAATAATATCCATTTTCTTCACCTTTGCCAATCTGATATACTACAGATGATTTTTTAAATTTTTATTCTCTCATTGTATTCATGAGGCTTTAAATATTAACACTATATAACCTGACATCCCCAAATTTTATACACTATAATCCAGACTTGAAATATTCCACTATCTACTAGACATCTTTTAATAGTCCTTTGAACTTATCCCAAACTGAACCTCTTATCTTTAACCGAAACTTGTTTCTTGGCTTGCCGTCTCACATATTAGTAAATGGCTGATTCATCCTACCATTGCTTTGGTCACAATCTTGGAGGCACATTTGATTCTTCTTTTCTGTGTCTCATGCTTCCAATCCAAGTCTCTCCACAAAACCTGTTAACTTTTATAATACATCCAGAAGCCTACTGCTTCTCTTTACATTGGTGGCTACCACCATGACATAGGTCTTAATTATTTCTTGCTTGGTTGATTGCTCTTTCTTCTCTGGTTTCTCTGCTTTTCCTTGTCCTCCTATATATCCCCTTCTCAACACAGCCACCTTAGCATCCTATTAAATGTCAGGTGAATCATGCCACTCATCTGCTCAAAACTCATTTGAGATTTTTTTTCTCTCTCTCAGTAAAAGACAAAACTCCTGCAGTGGCCAACCAGGCCCAACATGATTTGCTTCTCTTTCCCATTATTTCCCCATTTTTTCTGACCCCATCTCCCTTTCCATGCCTTTTCCACCTGTTCCAACCACACTGGCCTCCATGGTGTTTTCTGCCCAGATCACTCAGAGGGAGGCTTGCTCTTGCTCCCTCACTTCCATTAAGTCTTCTCTCAAGTCGCCTTCTTGGCTGTAATTTCTTTGACCACTGTTCAAAATTGCTACCCCATTCTTTGAAACTTTTGCTGTCCTCTTTCTTTCTTTCTTTCTCTCTTTCTTTCTCTCTATAATATGTATTTCATATTTTATCATGTGTTAATTGTCCTCTCCCAGCTAGTGTAAGAGCTCCATGATAGCAGGGACTTCATCTTTTGTTTTTACTGCTGTATCCCCAGTGTGTAAAGTAGGACTGTCCCATAGCAACATGAAGTGCATAGCATAGACTGGGCACAAAATAAATGATGGATGAAATTTCCTTGCAAGCAAGGGGAGAGGGACAGAGGGAGGGAGAGAGAGAGAGAGAGAGAAAGAGAGAGAATCCCAAGCAGGCTCCATGCGCAGAGCACAGCCAAATGAGGACTCAATCCCATGACTCTGGGGTCATGATCTGAGCCAAAACCGAGTCAGACCTTGACTGACTGAGTCACCCAGGTGCCCCAATTTCCCTTATTATTTATCAAATTGATAATTAATGTGAAAATTTAAAAATACAGTTGTTTTTTTACCATGCATGTAGCAAATTTGTGTTTACAATTTTATGTTGAAAGAACATCACCAGAAGAAACAAGATATTGTCTACCTACCCTTTCCTCTTTCATACCATGGATATAGGCTCACAGTTATTGTCATGACTAGATGATTCTAGATCCTCCTAACTCACAGTTTCTTTCATGTGCAGACCCATTCTGAAGAGAGACCATTCCAGTGTGAGGAATGTAAAGCTTTGTTCCGGACCCCATTTTCTTTGCAGAGACACCTTCTCATACATAACAGTAAGTCAAAATACAAGCAGTTGAGGACAAAATGAATTCTCTCAAACTTTGCCCTTACAACTTTTGAGAATGTAGGCATCACAGAAGTGGACCCATGTGTAGTTTAAAAGGCTGGTAATTCTGCCTTTCAGCTCTCCTTCCTTTATCCTTGCTTTATTTTTCCACATTAAATCATTTTATGAGACATTTTATTTGTGTCATTTCTTACCACTGTATAAAGTTTGTATATAAAATCGTTTCTTATGTTCGGCAAGGTATCTTTGAAATTTGTTCTGAAATAGACATTCTTGTTCCCTTTCAAATATAATGATTAAGGAAACGTGTCTGACCCTTTAAAACATGCGAATGTCTGGCATGATTTTATTAGCTCACGGACTCTTTTAAAGTTGGAAAGGGCCAAAATACAAATCTAACGTAACCTGTTGATTGTTGGGGAGCAGAGAAAAATGAGACTCAGAGAAACATGGTGACAAATGCATCTGGAGGTCGCATATGGGTTCCAATAGTCACGTGCTTTTCCTACTTCTCTCTACACTGCCTCTGATTTCTTACTTCTTTTAGCAGGAGCACTGCTTTTCCTTGGGGTTAAGTTATACACATGCATACCATGCAAACTGGTAAGGCAGTTCCACTCAGAGCTATTTTTAGAATATTAAACCTTTTATACTCACATCGCTGAAGGACACTTTATTACAGCACTTTATTTCAGAGAAAATGTTATTGCTAAGTTGAGTTTTAAAGTGGGTTCTGTGTTCAGATATTGAAGTAACTAGACATTTGCTATGTTACTGTATCTAAAATTAAAGAAAAATGACATAAGTAATATTTGTATTTATTGCTTTTGAGTTGTTTAATCAGTAGAACATCTTCTGAAATAAAGTTACTACTGCTGATTAAATTTTTAATATGTCTGAGGAAAGCAAAACAATTAATCAGTTATGACAACATTAGAGATAAGATAGTATCTTGGAAGACATTTTCTCTGATTGAGTAGATGTATCTAAAATTCAAAATAACAAAGATATTAAAGTTTTTTAAAATACTGAGCGGTAATGATTATGATAAAATACATCTTTTCCTACAGAAAAGAGTGTTGTGGTCTTGTGCCATTCTGCATTTTACATTACAGTTTTGGAGAATTTGTTAACACCACTTTTTATTTTCTTACTAAGGACAGCCATGCATTTAAGGAATGAAATTTGTCATGTAGCATATTTTCATTCCATTTCACTGTCACTTGACTAAGAAAAACAGTCATTGTGAAGTGAATGGATTTTATTTTAGTTTAGTTTAGTTTAGTTTTAGTTTTTAAATGTTTGTTTGTTTGTTTGTTTGTTTGTTTGTTTGTTTGTTTTGATGGAGAGAGTGACTGCATACGAGTGGGTGAGGGGTAGAGAGAGAGAGAATCCCAAGCAGGCTCCCTGCACAGAGCCTGACATGGGGCTTCATCTCAGACAATATGAGATCATGACCTGAATCGAATTCAAGAGTCAGATGTTTCACTGACTGAGCCACCCAGGCGCCCCTGAGGTGAATGGATTTAAAGTAGGGATTGAAACAAGGGAACCTCATTCATACTATTAAGACTTCTGTGGGGGGCGCCTGGGTGGTTCAGTCAGTTAAGCCTCTGACTTCAGCTCAGGTCATGATCTCTCGGCTTGTGAGTTTGAGCTCCATGTTGGGCTCTGTGCTGACAGCTCAGAGCCTGGAGCCTGGTTTGAATTTTGTGTCTCCCTTTCTCTCTGCCCTTCCCCTGCTCGCTCGCTCTCTCTCTCTCTCTCTCTCTCTCTCTCTCTTTCAAAAATAAATAAACATTAAAAAAAACACTTCTGTGGTCAAATTTATCCTTATGCTCAGGAAATTTTTCCTTGGGTAAATAAAATTTTCAATAACAGCAAGGAGTTTTTAATATAAGGCATCTATTACTTTCGATTTCAGCTGATCGGTTCTCATAAACCTGAGACATGGGATTGAAGTGGCAAGTGTAGACTGTGCTTGCACATTCTGTATTTAATATAATGTTGATCAGCACATTAATCAAAGGCTTTATGATGCTGTACCAAGACTGGGAAATCAGTTTTGTAATTGTGTATGTAGGCTATTGCAGGTAAAGTTAAATATCAGATAAGACCAGTGAGGATGGAGAAAACCAGAAGTGGGCAAAATGGAACAAAATATGAAAGGTGATCTTGCACAATATGAAAATTAAAACCTGTTTAACTCAAAACATGAAGATCACCATAGAAACTTATATCAGCAGGGGCACCTGGGTGGCTCAGTTGGTTAAGCATCCGACTTTGGCTCAGGTCATGATCTCACAGTTTGTGAGTTCGAGCCCCATGTTGGGCTCTGTGCTCAGAGCTCAGAGCCTGGGTCCTTGCTTTAGATTCTGTGTCTCCTTCTCTCTCTGCCTCTCCCCTGCTCGTGCTGTCTCTCTCTCTCTCTCTCAAAAATAGATAAACATTAAAAAAAATTTTTTTAAAGAAACTTATATCAACCTTCTGGCTCAAAATGTAAAGAATAACTTGTAATTATTATTTTGGAAATTATTGCTATTTTCTAATGCACTGAAAAGCAAAAAACAGCTTGATAGCTACCTTCTTGGTTTAAATCCTATCTTTAATCATAGCTTTATTTCTTTAAGGCAAAGAAATCTGATAACATCAGATAAAATCTCATCAGAATTTTTAAAATTCTGGTTAAGTTTATAACAAAAAAATCTGGAATTAAAATGTGAAAGGATAAAGGTAAGAGCTCTCTTGGTATAGCTTGATGAGGTTTTGGCATAGGAATCAATATATGTATTTTTTAATTTTACATTAAAAATTTTTTTTATTATTTTTTGAGAGAGTAGATGAGATAGAGAACACAAGTAGGAGGAGGGGCAGAGATAGAGAGGAAGACACAGAATCTGAAGCAGGTGCCAGGCTCTGAGCTGTCAGCACAAAGGCCAATGTGTGGCTCAAACTCACGAACCACCAGATCATGACTTCAGCCCAAGTCAGACGCTTAACTGACTGAGCCACCCAGGCACTCTGGAATCAATATTTTGTTTCATGTAATAGTTTAATAGATATGCTTTGAAGGAGAAATCTTGGAGGATTGCTTTGTTTTGGTTTTTTTGGTATGTTTTTTTTAAATTTCTTTTTATTCCTGAGTTGATTTGCTATTATTTATAATCTTATGTCAATTGATATTTTCTTTTACTCTCACTGGTTATAAATGAAGTATTTAAATAAATTTAATATAGAAGATATATAAAGACAAACTAGGTTATAATAATAGCACCCAGCAACAAAAATTCACAAAGGTAACATAAACAGAGCTTTAAGAATCTACACAATTCATGCATGGTTTGGATGTGACTGTACCAAGCATTAGATTTTAACAAGACTATCAGAGATTTTAACATAAAGAGCTATAATTCTGTTTGAAAAGGATAATTTGTCTTTTTCTTTTTTTTTCTCTTTTCCTTCTTTTTGTCCCTCCTTCCTTAAATTTGGTATGAAGAAATAATAGGATCTTCACATTTCTAAATTTATGCTAGTTATAATGGAGGGAAGTTTTATATAAGAGTTTAGTTCAAATTGAGGTAATCTCTTATTTCGATGTAGTAAGTTACCTGTATATTTTGTCTCATAGTTGAACACAATATGTGACTCTGTGCTAATACAGTTGTTCTCTACAAAGGGAAAATATATTCAACTTCTAGTCTGTCTTATTTGTATAACTATGTGCTATTCAAATTTTGCAACTTTCTGAGAGATAAAACTGTCTTCTAATTGTGCACATAGATCGCTGAAAATGTACTTAAAGTAGGCCACTAGAGTTTGACGTGTTTGTTATGAATACCCACAAGGATAGAGAGCATTATATGAAAGTTTAAAAAATACCATTTGCCCCTAAACGTAGTTTCTGGAGTTGCTTTCCCTGCCGGCCTAGGCTCCAGAATAAGAAGAAGGTGAAAACGCTCACAGGTACCCAGGGGCTCTAGAAAAGGAGAGTTGCTCCATTCCAACTGGCTCTCTGAGAGGCAGCCCCCCAAACTGTCTGAGAATCTGGGAGTTGAAACCTTTCCCCAGGTGTTTCACAGCAGACCAAGGACCCGTGTTAGGGAGACTGTAGTCCAGGTTCCTGGGACAGTGCTGAGAAAGGAAAGGGTGTTGTAGGCCTCTCCTGTCCTAGAAGGGGGCTGGCTCTGACCCATTTCTGTGTGCCCTCAGGGGCGTCCCGCCCCAGCTTGCTCCCCATGACCCTGTTTGACCTGTGCCCTGTCCCCTAAAAAGGCCACAAGGGTTGTGGTGGGAGTGAGGGACAAAGGCACCTTACCTCTTTAGCTTGACAGAAGCCTTTTGTCACCACAAGAACCTACTTGCCTCAAACCTGAGCCCCTGCTCTAGAAATACCTACCTTTAAAGAAAGTTCATGGTACCTTTAGAAAATTCGCTATTTCAGTCTCCACATTTTCCAATTAAAGAGACTGAGAACCTAAGAAAGTTAAAGGACTTCCCACTGGTCACACAGTGAATTAGCACATATGGAATCAAAATATTTCATAAAAAACTACCTTTTCTGGTTATGAGAAATTGTTAGTAATATAGCTAAGTTTTTGAAGAAAACAACACTAAATCTGGTACCTCTGAGGGGCAGTTAACAACACCCTGCTCATCTGATGTTTCTCTTATTTGACTGTTTCGTTTCTAAGGTGAGAGGACTTTCAAATGCCATCACTGTGATGCTACCTTTAAAAGGAAGGATACTTTAAATGTTCATGTCCAGGTGGTCCATGAAAGACACAAGAAATACAGATGTGAGCTATGTAATAAGGCATTTGTTACACCCTCAGTGCTTAGAAGTCACAAGAAAGTAAGTAGAAGCCTTCCCTGAGTTGAATGGATTACATATTTAAGCTATATGGGCATGTATGCTCATTATCATGTGATAATCAATTTAATATTAATTAATCAATATATGACTCAAAATGACACATAAGGGATGCATGATTTATATGAGCTCTTCAGAAACTGTCTGTTCTATTTACTTTTTCAGAAGAGTTATATAAATTTCTATGAAGGTGAACCTAGATTTAGGTATGGATTCTGCACTGCCCTGAGCTATGGTGATACATGGGTCATACAAAATACTCGATGAGTGGAAACTTGTCAATTTTTGTACATTTTTGGATGAACATAGGGTTTTTTTTAAATGAGTAGTGCCATAATTTTATTTTTCAAAGCTAATTCAGATATTTATTTACAAGTTATTAGACTGAGCTCTTCCAGGACTGGAATGGTTCTTTTTCATCTTGCATCTCTGGGATCTAGGGAAGTTCCTGGTACAGAAGAGGGACTTGATAAGAATTTACTTAACTCAAATAAAATGATGTTCTTATGGTGATTTGGAGGTTATCTTTTTTATATGATGCTTATTACTTTAAGCAAATCACAAGGTTACTTTTATTTGTTTTATAAGTATACTTTAAGTATATTTTCAAAAATAGCAATATTCATAGTGTACCAAACACAGTTACAGTTTTTAATGTTGACATTAGAAATGAGTCTGAAGTGTAATAGGTTCTGCTATTTAGCGTGTACTCTGAGTGAATGTGAGGAAGTGACTCATGCTTCAGTGTGACTTTTATTTTGGTAC
This sequence comes from Herpailurus yagouaroundi, assembly GCF_014898765.1. NCBI lineage: Eukaryota > Metazoa > Chordata > Mammalia > Carnivora > Felidae > Herpailurus > Herpailurus yagouaroundi. The sequence continues at coordinate 65,854,533 of NW_024412376.1, forward strand.
CTATCCTCAATATAGCTGTTTCAAAAGGACTTACTTGAGGAACTTTCTTTTCCTGTTTCTTTAATATTCAGTAGTAATGATATTGTCCTCTTTTTTGAATTTCTGAATAAGATAATCTTTTAACTATCTTTGCTTGAATTACTTTTGTGCATGAATTTAATAAATTTGTATTGTGTTTTAATAAATGTGGGAAAAAATAGTTTTCAAGAGAGATATAGTTTGTGATCACAGATGGTCGTACAGTACATTTTGCAGAGCATTGTTCATTTTTGTCTCGTACATTCATCCAGTATTGTTCACATAGTGACCTGTTTCCATGCCTTTTTATCTGTATTTAACATATTTTAGTATTGTACCTTAAATGTCTTTTAAAACCAGCTAACCACTGGCACGTGGGTGGCTCAGTCGATTAAGCATCTTACTTCGACTCAGGTCATGATCTCATGGTCTGAGAGTTTGAGCCCCACATCAGTAATTGTGCTCAGAGCCTGGAGCCTGCTTTGGATATTGTGTCTCCCTCACTCTTTGCCCTTCCCCACTCATTCTCTGTCTCTCTCTCTCTCTCAAAAATAAATATTAAAAAAAAATTGGGCACCTGATTGGCTCCGTCAGTTAAGCATCCAACTTCGGCTCAGATCATGATCTCACAGTTCTTGGGTTCGAGCCCCGCATCAGGCTCTGTGCTGACAGCTCAGAGCCTGGAGCCTGCTTTGGATTCTGTGTCTCCCCCTCTTTCTTCCCCTCCCATGCTCATGCTTTGTCTCTCTCTGTTTCTCAATAATAAATAAATGTTTAAAAAATTAAAAAAAAACTAAACGATTTAACAAAATTCTGTTCCTAATAAGATATATTTTTGAATTAAACCAAAGGAACATTTTAATTCTTTTCATTAATATTGACTTAATGTTGTTTAGTTTGAAACTTATACCATTGACAAGTAACTTAGGTTATATAAATGAACAATGAAATACTTATGTAGCAGCAAGAGAAGTTCCGTGGGTTTTATAAGATACTATAAATAAATTGGTAGTTGCCTGCTTGGAATAATCCAATGTTGTAATAATAGATGTATACAATATCTAAACAACCTTACACTAATCAAGAAAAAATTGTTGTAGTTTGCTCCTCTGTCAGGGAACGAGAAGAATATAGGTCTGCTATATGTTAAAATGTTATACCATTTCCTTTAAAATGAGCCATAATGTGAACCATGGGAGTAACAGCTCTTACTCTGAAGAATGTATAACTGTTTTGTGTAAGAAGTTGTAGTGAAAATGGAAAGTTAAGTGCCTGCCAAGTGCAGAATCAAGGAGATGTCTGTGGTAGCTGGTGTCATTGGCTAGTATGGCAGTTGGTTAGACTGTATTTCTCAAACTTGATTATAATATAAATAATTTTCGGTGGAAAAATATTTAAAAAGACACTGATGTTGACTAAGGTATTTAGTTTATAGCTCTTTAAAAAATTACATATACAATAGTTGATATACAAGTATAGATTATAATTCAAATATGAAAAATTTCAAATTACATATCAATAAGGCTACAAAACTAATTATATTAAAGTGAACAATTAATTTAATATGGAAGATGAGAATGTGTTGCTACATTGGTGCTTTTTTGAGATTATCAGGTGATGAGGTAACTGCCCTACCCCTTTTTCTATCCCAGGCAGTGTGTCCCTTCTGGTAACACATCATTAAAAAATATATTTTTAATGTTTATTTATTTTTGAGAGAGGGATGGAGCACAACTGGGGAAGAAACAGAGAGAGAGAGAGAGAGAGAGGGAGAGAGAGGGAAACACAGAATCTGAAGCAGGCTCCAGGCTCTGAGGTATCAGCACAGAGCCTGCTGTGGGACTTGAACCCGTGAACTGAGAGATCATGACCTGAGCCGAAGTCAGACACCTTAACTGACTGAGCCACTCAGACACCCCCATTTTTAAAAAAAAAATTTCAATGTTTGTTTATTTTTGAAAGAGAGAGAGAAAGAGTGTGAGCAGGGGAGGGACAGAGAGAGACAGAAACACAGAATCCGAAGCAGGCTCTAGGCTCTGAGCTGTCAGCACAGAGCCCAATATGGGGCTTGAATTCATGAGCTGTGAGATCATGACCTGAGCCTAAGTTGGACATTTAACCAACTGAGCTACTCAGGAACCCCAAAGATGCCCCCATTTTTCAAAAACCTTCCCTATTCTTTTTATATTAGCCCATGGCAATTCAAATAATAATAATAATACGTGCCAGTAATTTGCACAAAAACTAATACAAACACAAGTCCTGGAAACTCTGTTTTATGGTGGTAACCCAGGTCATCCACTGTCTGCTTTTATTGATTTGTAGGTCATCATTGAAATAAAAAAAAATAGTTTCATTGAGAATGTGCAGATATCCGAAGTAATTTCCTCCTTCTCCCTTCTTTGTGCCTTCTCCTAAGTTTAAAAAATAATGGGACTTGAAAATAGCTCTGACCCCTCAATTATTGGAACAATCTTTTTGATGTTGGTAGAATAGCTGGTATCCTGATGAGATTGTGAGACAAGTTTTAAAAGCTCCATCTGCCTCCTCTTTTTGGAGAGGTCACTCTTTTCTTTGAACTCTCTAACATTCTGTCAAAATTCACTTTTGATGATACATATTCATCTTTCTTTGTATGATTGTTTTTATGCCAAGATTAAAGGTATGTTGAGAGCCAGGATGTTCTTTCAAACTGCTCAATTAACACCTGCTGATTTAAAGATCAAACCAGATTTATATTTCTTTTTGCTTTGCAGTAAAATGAATCCAGTCAGACAAGCATAATGCAAGTAACAGATTACTTTATTGAGATTAATTTTGCCCTCAAGAGCTAAATACACACAAAGAATGTGAAAAATGCTTCTAAGGAAGTATTTCTTGGCAGCAGTCAAGGGTAGCCGTAACCCCATTTTGATTATGTGGTTTTACCAGCATATACTGGTTTTGTATAACTTAATCATTTTTACTTGGGGGCTCCGTGAAGGCTTAAAAAGTAAACTGTAGAATTATTTTCAAATTAGCACTAATGCATGATTCTAAAGTTTGGTTTTTGTTTTTTTTTTTTTTTTTTTGAAGCAGTGGGAACACCCATGATAAATTGTTTAAAATCTCATTGTGATATTAAATCATTTTAATGAAACGTAATCCTGGAAAAAAAGGATTTACCATTGTCAGAGGCATTTCATCATTTTTACCTAATTCTTTATATTTATCCTTAACTCTTTTTATTCCTTTCGCTTTAGACCCATACTGGAGAAAAGGAGAAAATCTGCCCATATTGTGGCCAGAAATTTGCCAGCAGTGGTACACTGAGAGTTCATATCCGTAGCCACACAGGTATGTAGATTATAATTGGTAATAAAAACAGCTTAAAGAAATACAATTCTTTTAAGACAAGGAATATTGTAATATTATATCCCCGATTAATAACTCATCTTAGCTGTTTTCTCTGCTTTAAAATTTTATAGAATCCAGTTCCTTACTCTCGGAAAATTTTAAATAAGTTTACTTTCCCGGGGCACCTGGGTGGCTCAGTTGGTTGAGCATCCAACTCGACTCAGGTCATGATCTTGCAGCCTGTGAGTTCGAGCCCTGCGTTGGGCTCTGTGCTGACAGCTTAGAGCCTGGAGCCTGCTTCGGATTCTGTGTCTCCCTCTCTCTCTGGCGGCCCCCCCCCCCCACTCATGATCTGTCTCTCTCTCTGTCAAAAATAAATAAACATTAAAAAAAATTTTTTTAATAAGTTTACTTTCCCAAACTAAGTTAAATATCTGAAATAGAAATACTTTAGCTAACATTTGGTTGTGATGTAATTGTGATTTACTTTATATTCTATTCTAATGGATGGGATAGGGAATAGCAGTTTTACGTTTTATAGAAGGCTCAGGGCCTCCTCTTAAAATTCCTTCCTATAACTGACTTCAGATGTGGCCTTTTTAAATTCAAAAAGTCCTTGGAATATTGTTTGAATGCTGTAAGATTTTATTGAAAAAAGGTGAGGCAACCATAATATCCATTATGTCATGGATTGCTTCCTAAAGAGTTGTCTTCATTTCTTATGACTTTTTGTGCAATTTCTCCCATGGAGGAGGGTTATGCCCTAGTGAAGGCTGTATAAACAACTAAATATTCTTTTTTATATTTTTAAATGAAGTATAGTTGACATATAATATTAGTTTCATGTATATAACATAGTGATTTGATAATTATACACATCACAAAAAGCTCACCATAAGTATAGGATAAGTCTAGTTACCATCTGTCACCATACAAAGTTATTACAATATTATTGACTATATTCCCTATGCTGTACTTTTCATCCCCATGTCTTATTTTATAACTGAAAGTTTGTACCCCTTAATCTTCTTTACCTATTTCACCCTCCCACCCCCCCACTGCTTTCTCCTCTGGCAACCACTAGTTTGTTCTCTATATTTGTAAGCCTGTTTCTCTTTTTGTTGCTATTGTTAGTATTTGTTTATTTGTTTGTTCATTTGTTTTGTTTTTCAGATCCCACAAATAAGTCAAATAATATGGTATTTGTCTTTTTCTAATTTACTTCACTTAGCATAATACCCTCTAGATCCATCCATGTTGTTGTGAATGGCAAGATGTCATTCTTTTTTATGGCTAAGTAATATTCCATCATGTATTTATACTATGTTTTCTTTATCCCATTTATCTATCAATAGATACTTATATTGCCTTCATGCCTTGGCTCCTATAAATAAAGCTGCAATAAATGTAGAGGGGCATACATCTTTTTGAGTTAGTGTTTTTATTTTCTTTGGGTAAATACCTAGAAGTGGAATTACTGGATTGTATGGTACTTGTATTTTTAATTTTTTGAGGACCCTCCATACGGTTTTCAAGAGTGGCTTCCTCAATTTACATTTTCACCAACAGTGTACTAGGGCCCCCCTTTGTCCACATTCTCACCACTATTTGTTATTTCTAGTTTTTTTGTTACTAGCCATTCTTAATGATGTGAGATGTTATCTCTTTGTGTTTTTGATTTACATTTCCCTAATGCTTAATGATGTTCAGCATGAAGTCATGTGTCTGTTGGCCATCTGTATGTCTTCTTTGGAAAAGTGTCTACTCAGGTCCTCTGCACATTTTTTTAGTGGATTATTTATTCTTTGGGTCTTAGTTGTATGAGTTCTGTATATTCCCTTACTGGATATATCATTTGCAAATATCTTTAAACAATTAAATATTCTTGAAAGAACCTTGTCTGGATTTTCTCTCTTAAGTAGAGAAGTACTTGAAAAGACTTGAAAAAAAATACTCTTAATATTGATAGCCAGACTCTTGTACATGAATCTTAATGGTTTTCAGTAGTTAGACTGTATGTGGTAAACTATTTAGCTAGATTACATTGCTGAAGATTCCTATTCAAGAACCATAGTATTTGACTTTATCAGTGTATTCCCAGCACCTGGTGCAGGTCTATCTCAGTAACTGTCTTGCAGATGAGGAAATGTTAGTTTACATAGGCTAAAGAATCAATAGTACAATTATTATACATAGGTGGAGGAAAGAATAGCAGTGGAACATAATTTCTTATTCTGGAAATTATTTGGCTAAAGCTAAAACACAGAATATCAAAGTAGTATTTGTTATCTTAGAGTACCCTCTTTTTTTTATTTTTAATTTTTTTAATGTTTATTTATTTTTGACAGAGACAGAGACAGAATGCAAGTGGGTTAGGGGCAGAGAGAGAGGGAGACACAGAAGCAGAAGCAGGCTCCAGGCTCTGAGCTGTCAGCACAGAGCCCGACGCGGGGCTCAAACTCACGAGCTGTGAGATCATGACCTGAGCCAAAGTTGGATGCTCAACCGACTGAGCCACCCAGGCGCCCCTAGAGTACCCTCTTAAATACTATTAAATGAAACCATAACCAAGAACATATCAAACAGTATACATAATGGCTATGAATAATAGGTGCCCTAAAGGAGGTCTTCTTGCTTAGAAGTATCTAGGGAAAGTGAAGTTTTGGGGACAAACCAGAAGCAGAGAACAGCAAAAAGAAAAGAAGAGAGAAGCAAAAGACAGGAGCAGAGAATCACACTGAAGGCAGGTGGACTTAAAATTATGCCAGAGACTTAGCACCATGTCCTGATTGTACAGAAAAAGCAAGTGATTGATATAATTTCGTATAATTTTCTCCTTTTCTTAGGTTTCCTTCTTACAGGATATCATGAGAATTTTATGTTCAGTAGCTTTTCCTTTCCTGTCAAGTTTTTCAAGATCCTAAATCATTGAATATGCTGAAGCTTTAATAATTTATAAACATAATCTTGATTGACTATTGATAAGGAGCTAATTTACTATCATGTTGTCTGGCATAAATAATCATGGGATTTTCTTAATGTATTACCTTTGGAAAAATGCATTTTCAATGGGAAAAAACGTGTTTAGGTCCCTCTGTTTCTGATTAACCTGGCCTTTCTTTTTAATAAATGTTTAATGGAGAACTTGGTTGGAAAAATTATTTTTGGCGGTGTTTTGAATTCTGAACTATTAGTGTTTCATTAATTTCTTTCTTGAAATTAAACCATAATGGGCTCCAAGATAACCTTTCAAAATTTAATATACCTTTATCAAAACTTGTCCTTGGCTTTTTAAATTATTATTATCTTCCTTGTTGGGCATACACCCAAAGTATGCTTGATTTCTAAGTCTAAAAAAGAGATTATAGGCAGTAAATTTTGTTAAAAAAAAGAATATTGTCCCGTTCCTTAAAGAGCTGTTGATAGTAGCAAAATAAATGGAAGTAGAGCCTTCATATCCAACATTGAAGAGATTGGTTAAATAAATTATGATACATCTATAAATTGGAATATTCTGTAAGGAATAAAAAAAATTACATATTATATTATTTGTTAACATGAAAAAAATAAGCAATATAAGTTACAAAACCAAAATGATGTATTTTTGTAAGGATAAAACATTTCTATATAAAGGTACTAGAGTTAAATACTAAATTATTAGCTGTGGTTATTTCTTTGTGTTGCACACATGGGCAGTTTGAATTTTCTTCATGATTTTCTGTGTTTTCTAATTTTTATATACTGCTTCTTATATAATAAAATATTTAAAGTATATTAACATTATGATTATGCAGGTAACAACTATTATTAGATTCATGCTAAATTATTAAGGTGTGACAGGTTTCTGCATCTTATTCTCAAAAGGGCCAGCAAAAAGTGTAAAAACTGTATGTTTTAAAAAGGAAAAAATGAGAAAGCAAATATGGTGACATGAAAACCTAAGTGAGGGCTATAGTGCCTACTATACGATTTTTCCATTTTCCTCATGTTTCAAAATTTTCATAATTAAAAGTGGGAGTGTCTTATTCCAATGAGAACAACTGAGTGGATACAGATGGTGGCTCAGAACATCCAGTTTCATAGCTTACATCTTGTTCACATCTCCCTCAGAGCCTAGTTCCTTCAACAGGAAGACTTCTAGTCTTTAAATATAAACAGACTTTCTGTTGTTTTGTTTTGTTGCTTATAGTAGTGCTGCTCAGAGAAAACTCAGATTCTTCTGAAAAAGCAGAGTTTTATCACTTCATGCCTAGTCATAAAAAGGAATTCCATGGGGCGCCTGGGTGGCGCAGTCGGTTAAGCGTCCGACTTCAGCCAGGTCACGATCTCGCGGTCCGTGAGTTCGAGCCCCGCG